>NW_006408830.1:2657899-2661324 GCF_000296735.1 Chrysochloris asiatica
AACAACAACAACAGGGCCTCTATGAGTTAGAATTGACTTATTGGCAGTGTGTTTGGGTTTGATACACTGAAATCACCCAAATTTAGCACCCACCCTAAACTTTTGTTTTTTGTTTTTAAGTGCCACCGAGTCAGTTCTAACTCATAGATACCCTGTATACAGTTTCCAAGGAGCAACTGGTGAGCTTGAACCACTGACCTTATAGTTCAAATTGACCTTGCATTCCAGTGCATTAATCCACAGTTCCACACCAGGACCACCCTAAACTGCAGGTCCATATATCTCCATATATCTGGTTGGTGCTGTAGGATAAGCACTGGACTGCAACCTGCAAGATCAGTGGTTCAAACCCACCAGCCGCTCCTTGGAAATCCTGTGCAGGATTGTTATGAGTCAGAACCGACTCAGTAGCACTTCACAACACGCCTCTACCAGTTCCCAGTTGCTGTTAAGTCAACCTCATATGTGTCAAAGTAGAACTGTGCTCCCTAGGGTTTTTGATGACTGATTTTTTGGAAGTGGATTGCCAGGCATTTCTGACAAGGTACCTCTAGATAGACAGGAACCTCAACCTTTTAATTAGCAACCAAGGGTTTTAACTGTTTACATTACCCAGACATTTCCACAGGCACCTCAAAATCACAGGGCCCCAAACTGACTTCCTGGTCAACTCCAACCCTATCCTTTTCATATCTTCTCTATCTTTTTGTTGTTGTTAAGTGCCATTGAGTCGGTTCTGACCCATAGCAACCCTGTATAGGGTTTCCAAGGAGCATCTGGTAAGCTTGAACTGCTGACTTTGCAGTTCAAATGGCTTTGCAGTCTGGCGCATTAACCCACATGACAATTTCATTCTTCCAGGAGTTCAAATCCCAAACCTTGACATCATCCTCAAGACTTCTTTCTATCCCACCTACATCCAATTGATCAGCGAATTCTCTGTGTTCCATCTCAAATGCTCCCCATAGCATCTTTCTTCCTATTACTCTTATCTTAATTCTTCTAGAACCATCCTGATGACCGCCTCCCTCCAGGCTTGCCTCCTCCTCAGTCTATTTTCTACATCTCCTTTTCTCAGTATGAAATCCCGACTCTCAACATGGCTGGGCCCACCTACCTCTTTGACCCTCCTCCCCCCTCCCCGCCATCACACCCCTCACTCGGCTCCAGTCACACTGGTCTCCTCTTGTGTTTCCAACAACCTTAGTTTGTTTCTGACTTTGCTAGGAAGTAGTCTTACCCAGATCTTCTCCCGGCTGACCCATTCTCAGCTCAGTGTCATTTAGAGACAGAAGTCTTTGCTGATCTTCCATCCAATGGAAAATGTAAATCTCTACCCATCCAGTCTCTAATACATCACCTGTTTCTTGCCACTACCGGAAATTACCTTATTTTGATATTTGTTATTTTGCTTCTTTGTGTGTTTCCCTCTCATTAGGACGTGAGCTTTTTGGGGGTGGGAACTGGATCTGTTTTGCTCAGTTGGGGTCCCCCAACACCTGATCCCATGCCAGGCACACAGTCTCTCTCACTCACTCACCCATGGAATTCAGGTGTGTTACTGCTGGATCACTGCTAACTGCAAGGTTGACAGTGCAGATCCACCAGCCACTCTGAGGGAGAAAGCTAAAGCTTTCTATTCTCAGAAAGACGTACAGTCTCGGAAACTACATACAAGGTGGCTAGGAGTCAGAATCAATTAGATGGCACACAGTGATAGTGGTGATGGTGTGCAGTGGAGTCGGTTCTGACTCAGAGCCACCCTTCATAGGGTTTCTGAGGCTGTAAGTCTTTATGGGAGCAGAAAGTCTCAACTTTCTCCCGCGGAGCAGCTGGTAGTTTCAAACTGCTGACCTTGAAGTTAAAAGCCCGATTCCTTAACTACTATGCTACCAGAGCTGCTTTGGCACAAAGTTGTTGTTGTTAAGTGCCGTCGAGTCGGTTCTGACCCATAGCAACCCTGAAGAGGGTTTCCGAGGCTGTAAATCTTTACAGGAGCAGAAAGCCTCATCTTTCTCCCGCGATGCAGTTTCGAACTGCTGACCTTGTAGTTCGCAGCCCCACAATAGGCATGCAAATTTCATTGACTGAATAAATGAATGGTGGCTGGTATGGAGAAAAGACTGGAAAGACTGAGACTGGAGGCAGGAAGTGCAGTGGGGAGTCTGGGTAGGAACCTGGCTGGAGATGGGAGTGGGGGAGGGGGTCAGTGAGGGAGCGCAAACCTGGCCTGTTCTGTTCTTCAGGTATGGCGTCTCTGACTTCCATTCCCGAATCACTGTCTGGACCACTTTTTCATCTCCCTGTAGGGAGAGGAGACTGGTCACCCCTCAGCTTGCCTTCCCGCACCCAAGCCCTGAGTCCCCTTCATCTGTCCCTACACACTCACCTGGAGCAGATTCACCAGCTGTTGTTGCAGCACCTTGGTCTCCTCACTGAGATGGTTGATGGTGTCCTGGTTCTTCTTGATGGTCCACTGGGAGCTCTCATAAAAGGTCTTCCGGTCACCCTCTAGGGCCAGGTGAAGTGGGCAGGCACAAGCAGAGAATTATTGTAGAACTGAAGGGAAGCTTCCCAGAGAGAAGACTTTTTTTTTAAAAATCTTTTAATATAAACAGGGTAAGGATTTACAGAGCAGGTTATCAATTTTAATTTCAACAAATCATACACTTAATTTCATCTCAATGATTGCAATCCCTTCGATGTAGTATCACTTATCCCACTTCCTTCCTGTGGTTCTTGTTTTTTCCCATGCCTCACTTTTTCCCCAACCTTTTTGAACTTTGCCTTGGGTAAATGCTGCCTTTTTTCCCCTTTAAATCTCAAATGGCTGACCATTCCATGATGTGCAAACCTCACAAGCAGTGTTGTCCTCCTGGCTGAAAACTGAACCACAGGTGTGAGTTCAGGTCTACACCTGAAGGATGAGTTCTAGTCTACACCTGAAGGATGATTTCAGGTCTACACCTGCAAAGGGTGATTTCAGTTCTACACCTGAAGGATGATTTCAGGGCTACACCTGAAGGATAAGTTCTAGTCTACACCTGAACGATGACCAAGGACCATGGTCTCAGGGTTCCACCAGCCTCTCTCCAACCTGTAAACCTGGTCTTTTTCCTTTTTTTATGATTTTTGTTCCCTATTTTCTCCCACTCTATCCAGAACCTTCTAATGTAAACCCTTTCATATAAGTCAGTATTGGTAGATGGGCACCATCTAGTTCTGGTCTCAGGGTCATGGAGACTGATGTTCATGTATGTGGTCCATTAGACTAGCTGTTTCCAAGCTTCTTCAATTTTCATCACTCTTCTTTCCTCCGGACAGGGAGAGACCAATAGTTAGTTGCACTTTGATAGCCACTTATGAGCTTTAAGATCCCAGTTGCTACTGTCTTTGTGGATTACATACCAATTGACCATGGTGTC
>NW_006408830.1:2663584-2692346 GCF_000296735.1 Chrysochloris asiatica
AGTTTATTGAGTTCTGAACCCAGGAGAAGTTTTCAAAGCGAGAATAACAATAAGCATGTATGAATTTTTGCACTGGTCCCACCATGCCTGGTAAGAGGCTTGGGTGGATACTATTCACTCCTGGCCCTCTGTCCCCACTGCCAGCCATCTTACCTAACAGTTGTATCTTCCTTTGTAACTCAGCTACTTGTGTTTGTACAGGAGGCTTCACTTCACTGGGGTAGAAAGGTCCCAACTTGGAATGGACAGGGTACCAGGCCCGGGACGCACCCTTGTTTCTGGGGTGACCAGTCTTGGTCTGAGGCTGACTGCCTTTGACCTTGGATGAGGGCGTCGATACTTGGTCTTGAGCAGTCAGAATGTTGGCAGAGGCCGCTCTGCATAGAGGAGATGCCATGATTAGGTGGGGGCCAAGAGCCCCTAGGGGTTAAGGGGCGCGACTAGGGGTCGATCTTATCCAGGATCCAGTACGTGTTCCTCCGGTTCAGGGTTGCACTTTCAGACCGCTTAGCAGGGCCTCGCTGCATATCCCGGTTGCTAGGTAACTGCTTCCCCCTCCTCCCTCCAGAGCGCTCCCAAGGAAACCGCCTGCCTTTCTCGCTGCCACTCTCATTGGCTGACGCTACACGGAGGAGGCGGTCCCAACAGGAGGCGGGGCAGAGCAGTGCAGAAAACTCGTGTGTGTGTGTGTGTGTGTGTGTGTGTGTGTGTGTGTACTTTGATGTCACGTGTTCATCTTATTTCCCTTGCGCGGGCATTTTGAAGAAACTGGTGTGGTGTTGTAGGATCAACACTGGACTGGGAACCACAAGGTCGACAGTTCAAACCCACCAGCTGCTCCTCCGAAACCCTATACAGGATCGTTGAGTCGGAAGCGACTCCACAGCACTTAATAACAACAACCCCAGAAGCAGCCACTCTCAAGATGGAGGCTCCTGGCGCCGCCATTAAGCGCGAGCCTTCAGACCTAGCCTTCTAAAGCTACACAGTCCTACCCAAGATGGCCGTCTCAGTTCGCGAGGCCGCCTTATGCCACTCCCAACATGGCGTCCCAGAGTCGCCACTCAGAGAGCGGTATGGAACCGGAAGTGACGTGTTTTAGACTTTTCCGCTTTCTTTCTGCTGCAGGAACTGTGGCCACTGGGCCAGGGGGGCGCGGTGGATATTGACCTTTGGCCCCCGCCTCGTGTAAGTGATTAGAGGGCGGGAGGCCTCCCCAATTTCCTATAGAGGGCGACCGGAGGGAGCTTTGTTGCGGGGAGACTATTAACCCCTTAGGCCTGTTAGAGGGAATTGGATAGCCCGCTCCCCTTCACAGGGAACGGAGATTTTGAGATTCCTACTCTTGATTTGAGCAAAGTGACACTCTCTTTCCCGGGTCTATCGGAAGCAAAGTGAGCCCCCATTGCCCGTGAGCAGTAGAGGGATCGAATTGGCTGGAGGAAGGGGCGCCTTCAGCTGGTTCTGGCCCTCTTTTTGTCTTGCGCAGCGTGCAGGAAAGTGCACGTCTCCGTGGTCTTCCTCCTACAGAATCCGCTTCCGGCCTCGGAACCTCTGGGGAGATGTTGCTGCTGCCGTCGCTGCTGCTGCTGCTGCGCTTCTGCTGGGCTGTGGAGGTCAAGCGGCCCCGAGGGGTCTCTCTCTCCAGTGAGTGGCCCTGCTTACCCACCCCCAGGCTGCAGATGGGGTAGGGCATGCGGGGGGGCACCCTTAGGTACCAGGGATAGACTCTTCCAACCTTTTGCTTCATTTCCCAGCCTCTGAGGAGGGAAGGTGGTAGTGCTCTGCGGGTGGGTGGAAGGCGCAGGGGATAGTCCTGCCCTGGGATAACCCCTTTCCCTTCTCCCCAGACCATCACTTCTACGACGAGTCCAAGCCTTTCACTTGCCTGGATGGCTCTGCCACTATCCCTGCCGACCAGGTCAACGACGATTATTGTGACTGCAGAGATGGCTCTGATGAGCCAGGTGAGCTTTTTCTCCATTGGTTCATCCGCAATTTCTTGTGCACCTGCTAAGTACTAAGCCCTGTGCTAACAGGGACCTGGCCCACCTTGCCGTTACCTGGTGCCCGGTTGAGTGGGGAAAAGTGTGTGGTCAGCGTTACGACAGGGAGACTCAGGGACCCCCATTCAGTCTGGGATCAGAATGGCTTCAAAGAGGAATCCTGGAGGGTGTTGTAGACACCCAGAGGTGGGAGAGAGGATAAAACAAACGGCGTTCTGGCCAGGGACCAGAGGTGTTGGTGGCAGCCCTGATTTGAAGGCCTCAGTGAGAGAGGCAACGAATGCTGCCGAGGTCTCTTTCTGCGTTGGCGATCGCAGGTTCTATCTGTGACAGATGGGGCATGCCTGGCCCTGAGGTGACTTAGCAAACCTCCCTCTCCCACCCCCGCAGGCACAGCTGCCTGTCCTAACGGCAGCTTCCACTGTACCAACACTGGCTACAAGTCCTTGTACATCCCCTCCAGCCGAGTCAACGATGGGATTTGTGGTGAGTGAAGGCTTCCCAGGGAAGGGGGAAGGGACAGCGGTGCAGCGAAGGAGGAGGCACTGCTAGACCTGACGGCAGCCGCCTCTGCCTTCAGACTGCTGTGATGGGACAGATGAGTACAACAGCGGCGTCGTCTGCGAGAACACCTGCAAGTACGTGGGTGACCACCTCTGCTCTTCCCCCTCCCCTGCAGTGAATCAGGTCCCCTCTCATTTCTGTTTTTGTGTGTCACATGCTTACTCAGTGCCAGGTACTGTGTGAGCCCGTCACCACTGAGTGTTCCTCTGGTGTGGGAACAGGTGTGGCCTTTTCCATATTTAACAGATGAGAACACTGAAGCTCAGAAAGGAAAATGGCTTCCCCAGGGTCACATGGCTGGGCTGGGCGCTAGCTGGGCAGGGGCTATTGCCTTGCTCTGCAACAGAACCTGGCAGTGTAAATGCTTCCAGATAGATCCTCTGAGCTGCAGAAGTGGGTCCCCTTCTGAGGCAGGCGGGAGTGCCTCAGAATTGAGGATTAGGGTATCTCTAGGAACAACTGCCTTCCCCTTCTCTATTGCTGATGGTTGAGGGCAGGGCTGAAGTCTTCCTCAGAAAAGCCCCAAACTCTTCTGATTCCGGATCTTATAAGTAGAGGCCCCACCTCCCAGCACTCCCTAATCTTTCCCCTTACCCCAAGGGTGGCCAAAGCCGCCTCCTCAAGGACCAGCATGAAAGGTACTGAGACCAAGAGAGCCTAGTGGGACAGTTATTTCACTGTGTCTCAGCCTTTTCCAGTGTGTGTGGCCAGGTGGGCTGAGCCCTTTGGGAAGAGGCAGACCTGGTGGGCCCCAAGTGCCCCCTAGTGGTAGCCTGTGTACCCCTCACACCCCTACCCCAGAGAGAAGGGCCGAAAGGAGAGGGAGACTCTGCAGCAGATGGCGGAGATTACCCGTGAGGGGTTCCGCTTAAAGAAGACCCTCATTGAGGACTGGAAGAAAGCTCGGGAGGAGAAACAGGTGAGGGCCTCCCAGGGCTGACCCCAGCGGGCCTGGAGGTATGGACTGATGGGCAGACAGAGCTGAGTGGGTTTTACACCGGTCCCCAACTGGCGCTGTCCTGGGGCCAGTTATTGCGTGTCTGCACCTTGGTTAGCTCTCATTTGTCTATTGGGGATGTGGTCATGGGTCGAGTGGGAGTAGTTGTCACAGATGTTGAATGCAGAGTCTTGGACATCAGACTGAACAGGGCTGGGAAGAGCTGACACTGCTGGGGGATAGAGGGACACGTTGCATCATGGTCCCCATCTGAAGGTGCTGTTGAGGTCCGTAGGGTGGGCACTTAAGGAGTCAGAAGAGGATGTGCCTCCAAGCATGTCTCTCTCCTTTGCCCACTACCCCTTGGTCCTCACTATTGCTGCTGGGTTTCCGCCTGACCCACTGAACAAAGATTCCAACTCTCTTTCCGTCTGGGAAGATTCCAGGTCTCTTTCCCTCTGGGAAGACTCTGGGTCTCTTTCCCTCTGGGAAGATTCCAGGTCTCTCTTCCATTCCAAAGCCCCTTCCATGTTGAGGGAGTGTAGTGGGTGGGTGGTACAATGGGAGGGAGGTCAGCTCCAAATGGCATTAACCTTCCTGGAGAGGGGGATGGACGCTGGTAGGAAGCCCACTGAGGTGTTGACCAAGGTCTTGGGAGGAAAGCAATCCCGAGGGGGCCCAGACTTGGCAGAGTGGCCAGACCTAGACTAAACTTGGGAGCCACATTGTAAGGTGGGAGCCCACCCACTGTACACATTTCCTTCTTGGTGAAAATATCCTCAGAGACTGGGCTGGGCAGAAGTCTGGGACTACACCTGGACTTGCCTCAAGTGCAGATTGTCTAGTGGAAGGGACAGACAGACAGTGACACCCAGGGCTCCTGTGAGAGGGAAAACTCGAATAAGAGGCAGAAGGGGCTCTTGCCCTATACCCCCTACCCCTCCTGTCTTGAGGGTAGGCGGAAGAGAAAACTTGAGGATGAGACATGTAGCTAAGCTGGAATCTGTAGGGTATTTTGGCGTTAGCCAGGGGTAGTGTTCCAGGCACAAGGAACAGCATGTACAAAGAGCTAGAGACGAACCTTTAGGGGTCTGAATGTTGTTTAGGTTACTTAGAACCTAGAGTGAGATAGGGAAGGCCTGATGGGTTGGAGAGGTGGGTAAGGCCTTGTAGGATGTGTTGAGGTGTTTGGGCTTCTCTCAGGAGAACTATGAACAACCCTGGCTAGGGAGAGACCCAGTGAGGTAGGTGTTTTGGAAAGAGCCTGTAGACTGCCCTGTGGAACAGAGGCAGGGAGGTAGTAAATGATGAAGAGGAGGCTGAACAGAAGTACAGCTGGCCTCTTGCCTTCTTCCCACCCAGAAAAAGCTCCTTGAGCTACAGGAGGGGAAGAAGACCCTGGAGGAGCAAGTGGAGATGCTGCGGATGGTGAAGGAAGAGGCTGAGAAACCCGAGAAGGAGGCTAAAGAACAGCACCGGAAGTTGTGGGAAGGTAGGCTGTGGTAGGGCAGCCAGAGTACTCACCCTTTACTTCTGGACAGCAGGGGAGGCCTGGGCCCAGGAGATGCTTGCTCATTATTGGTTGAATTTTGTTCCAAGTGGATTTTGATCATGGTTCCTTATTTCCTTTTCTGCCGAGTTTTCTTTGTGTTGGCCATTGTATTTGAAAATTAGTTGGGTAGTAACTTATGGCTTGGAATCAGGGGTCTTTCTAGAGAGAGGTCTTTTCTTTTTCCCAGGTACTTGGAAACACTACCATTTAGGGACCTCTCTCTTAGTCCACATCCAAGACTTGAGGTTCCTCAGACCTCTCAGGCAGTGTGTGAACTGAGAGCCTCTGAACAGACCAGGCGGTTTATGGCTCAGCCGAGGCCGGAGGGGATACTCCCTGGACCACAGCTTAGTTATTGGGGTTGGGGGTTGGGTTCTTGAATTGGTTTCCAACCTTAGACTTCCTTTGATTTCCGTCTTCCTTGCCCCATGAATTCTTATTAAAACAGACACCCAAAATTTGCAGGATTGGCAAAATTTCTTAGGGCAAAGGAAGCATCCTGAGTTCCTGAGTTCCTGCTATGCTTCAGCCGTTCCTGTTGCCTGGTCTGTTCCTGGTTAATCTAAAGGGGGTGATTTTTTGTTTTTTAACTTTTTATTGTGAATTGAATGAAGGTTTACAGAACAAATGATCAGTTTAACATCCAACAAACCGTATACTTTTTTTTTTTTTTTTTCATTACAATTGGCAATTCCATCCATGTACTTTCAGTGAACAGAATTTACCTGTCTTCACTTTAAGGGGGATGATTTTCACGTTGATGATTTTGTTGTTGGTGTGGAGGTGACTGGGGACCCCACATGTTACAGAATAGAGCTACTCCGTAGGGTTTTCTTAGCTGTCATGCTTATGGATGACCAACCCACCCGTTGCTCTTTGCAAACCCTATACAGCGTTGCTATGGGTCCAGACATAGGTGCATCTCCAGGCCCATTTCTGCCTTGGTGCCTGGGTTTGAGAAGATGTTTCTTTTATGGTTTCTTAGGATTTCTTGTTGTTGGTGGCTTGTGCTGCCATTGCTGTAAGTCTGAAGGCTTGTCCCTCATTCTCAGTCTGCTTCCTCAAGGGGCAGGATAGAAAGGGGAGGTGGGTGGACACCCCCTCAAAAGTAGTTAAAGGACAAGGCATTACTGAAAGGATTTGGAGCTGTGGCGTTAGTTACTTGTTGGGTGGCCCTGAGGAACCAGGACCACCCCCTCTCTGAGGCCACGTGGCTGAGCTTCCTCATCTCCCCAGGCATCTGTTGTGCTCTTCCGTCCCTCCTCCTGCCAGCTGGCTCTCCCCGAGTTCTCAAAACCAGTAATTCATCCAACAAGCATTTACTGAACACCTGCTATGTGGTAGGGACACACCAGGTGCCCACAGTACAGCACTGACCAAGATGGGCAAAGCCTCTGCTTTACTGTCAAGGGTGGGAGGGAGGGAGCAAGCCAGACAGGGAGCTGGCATGAAGGCCTGTTTTTTTCTGTATTTTTGAGAGGTAGTCATAGGTGCATGGCTCCCTTTTACCAGCCGTGTAATATTCCATGATCTGTTCTATTGAGAGCCATTCTGTTCAGCTGCCATTTTTTCTGTTAGGTTGTTGGTGTTTTTTTTCATCACCTGTAAGAGTTTGTGATGCATTAAGGGGTTGGCGTTTTTTTTTTTTTTTAAGAGCTTTTTAGGTTACACGGCAGATCATCAGTTTGCTTGCTTTTTTTAAAAAGTTTTTATTGTGAATTATGTGATAGTTTACATGGGAGAACATTAGCTTTACATTCATCCTATGGTATATCGTTTCATTGCCATGGTTACAATCCCCTCCATGCATCATCAGCCAACCAAAGGGTATACCCCACAAGCCTGCCCCTCAGTCGTCAGCACACAGCTCCTTTCCCTCTCTGGGTCTAAAGTCTCCAGCCGCTCCATCTCTCCACGTCATCATCTCTGCCTCCATCTCTGGTGTCACTGCTTCTCTGAGTAGGGTCCCGCTCTCCGCTCTTCTCCCTTGATATGGTCCCAGGGACCTCAGCTCCTGGCCTGCAAAGTCAATCATCCCCCTCCTTTTGCTACAAAACGTCTACCTTTACATTTCCAACCCTCACAAGCAGTCCTGATAACAACTATTCACTATTGTATCACAAGAGACCTATCCCTATCTCCTTTCATCAGCCCCGCCCTCTGGATCTAGGCTCCCTCTTGACAGCTTGTATGCCAGTCACTTCTTGCCTTTGTAACTGCCATGCTACCACGTATCCTGGGCACTCGTTTGCCAGGCCATGTCTTAGCAGTTGAATTCACAAGTCTTCTCTGAAAGGATTCCATGAGCTTCCTTTCACCTGGGTTGTGGCAAACTCATGCCCAGTTTTCCTTTGGAGACATTCTCAGTGTAGAGCTGCTGAGCCTAAGGGCACGATATCACATCTTGACCCAGATTTCCCAAAGGGAAGCCGAGAAGCTCAGGGCCGGGGGCCGATGGCATGACTCTGCCTTCTAGTGGACTAGTGGACAAGTCTCTTCTCCCAACACGCCTTGGTCCTCGCATCTGTGAGAGGAAAGTGGTCAGCTGGGTCTGTAGGGGTGTGGTGGGATCTCACAGGTGACCCACAGCTCTGCCAGCGCTTAGGAAATGCTGAGCCAAGGCCTGGCAAACAGGAGCTTAATAATGGCTGCCTTCCCCCTCTTCCCTGTTGGGTGGGGATGAGACAGGCAGAGGGGGATCTCAGTGAGTGTGGCCTCTTCTCTCAGAGTCCCCAGTGGGCTGGCCTCTCTCTGAGACCTCCCCCAGGGACCTCTGCAGTGCCATTTACCTGGTCTCCTCTTGTCTCCTCTGACTCCCCTGCTCCTTGCTTGTCTGCCCTGGGTAGAGCCCTTCCCCTAGCTCCAGTCCTGCCATTCCTTCAGGCCTACGGCTTGGGCGATGCCTCCCTCCCTCTTGGCTCACCCTCCTCTCACCTGTCTACCACTCTGCCCTGACCTCCTGGCTCCCCCTGACCCCCTGGTCTAGTTAGGCCCCACTCAGAAGTCTCTGGATCCCACTTCCTGGAAGCCCCCCACGTCTTTGCTCAGATGGCCTGTATACAGTACACACTTGCTTCTCCCCTGGTGGCTCCTCCTAGAAGCCCCTTTTCCTGACCCTTCTGAGCCCTGCATTCGCCCCCTGCCTTCTGCTGTAGGGGTCCCTGGGCCCCATCCCTCACTAGTGTCTTGTCTGTCCTCCCCGACTGCCCTCAAAGGGCAGTGATGTTTGTCCCTCTTGTCCACAGGGTAGGGTCCTCAGGGGTGAGTGGTCCTGTGGGGTGTTGGGGTACTGGGAGCAGGCCAGGCAGAGACTGATGGGCTGGCCCCTCCACAGAGCAGCAGGCTGCTTCCAAAGCCCAGCACGAGCAAGAGCTGGCGACCAGCGCCTTCCAAGAGCTGGACGATGACATGGATGGAATGTGAGTGTGCCCACCTACTACCCTGCCTAGGCCTGGGTCCCGTCTTCCAACCCAGCCTTTGGAAACCGGCCCAAGACTCCCCTCCTTGCTGTGGGGCACCTGACCTCCCAGGCGCCTCATGCCAGGGCACAGTGGTGTGGGTCCACTTTTCCCAGTCTGCTCTGTGGCCTGAACACTTTGGTGGGAACCAGCCCTGGGTATGAATCCTGGCTGTGCCTCTGAACTGGCCCAGGCATCTCTGCGATGGCTTTGTTGTGAAGGCTTTGTTGGCGGTGCGCTGATCGGGTGGGAGGTGTGGGGTGGGGGAACACAGGGCAGGCAGGGCAGGACCTTTCTCTGACTGGTGATGGAGTAGGGGAAGCCAGATACGATGCCTGCCTCAATGGCCAACAGGGCTAAAGAGGGCTCTGTGGGGGTGGGGTTCAGGGCAGAAGGGCAGCTTGGATATGTTGGGTGCTATAGACGGCAGGAGCTGGGGCCTGGGTAAGCAAGATAGGGCTCTGGGGAGTTGAGGAACTGGTGGCTTCTATCCTGCCTCTTTGTTTGAACCTCGTCAGGGTTAGGAGGCAGGGACCTGGTCCTTCAGAGGGTCCACCTCACTCCCCACTTCCTGTGCCCCTCCATTGCCACCACTTCAAGGTCCTTAGACAGGTCCTTGGGAAGGAGCTCTGTCAAGGAGAGTGGACAGCATGGCTCCTGTAGTCTGCTGGGCCTCACCTCTCTCCTGGCAACCCCCCACTCCCTGCAGGGTCTCGGTGGCTGAGCTGCAGACCCACCTGGAGCTGGATACGGATGGGGATGGGGTCCTCTCAGAAGGGGAAGCGCAGGTACTCCCACCGTGCCCTCTGCCTTGGACTTCTAGAGAAGGTGGTCTCCAGGGTGACCTCAGGGCAGGGAGTCGGGGAGAGGCTGCTCTCTTAAAAAGCTTGCCCCTGGCTGCAGGCCTGGAGCTGCTGGGGGACCCAGCTGTGGTCTCCATTCGTACCTGAGAGAGCCCAGAGAGCAACCACCCAGGGCAGCTTCACAAAGGCCTGTGGGACGAGGGGCGTCTTCAGGCGTCTTCTCACGAGAGGGCATGTGCCTCTGGCTTCCCCTCTTTCCTGGGCCTTGCTGGTAGATTCCCACTGTCCACCCTGCCATGACCAGTCCCAACCCAGTCTCTCTTCCTGGAGGAGTGGCTCTCCCTCTCGTGTCTCTCGTGTCTCTCGTGTCTCTCGTGTCTCTCGTGTCTCTCTCGTGTCTCTGGTGGCTGCCTCTTCCTGGGCTTCTCAGGCTCTTCCTCACCTGGCTCAGCTCAGGTCTCAGCCGCAGGACTTGGCCCAGCTGGGCTTCCTGGGGTGGGGGGTCCAGTATGCCTGTGCCTGGCACTGAAGCCTCAGAGCCGCCCCCCCCCCCCCATCACCTGATACCTGGAGCGGAGGTGGGGGGACCTGCAAGTCCTGGTTCTGACACCACTCCCCAACCACACAGGCCCTCCTTGCGGGGGACTCACAAACGGATGTCACCACCTTTTATGACCGTGTCTGGGTTACCATCAGAGACAAGTACCGGTCAGAGGTCAGTGATGGAGGGGCAGCTGTGGCCCTGGCCTCCCCAGACACCCTGCATAGAGGCCTTCCACTCAGCTGTCCATCTCCCTCCCTCCCGGCCCCCTGACACCACTGCCCACCAGGTGCTGCCCACTGACCTGCCAGCACCTTCTGATGACCTGACGGAACCCAAGGAGGAGCAGCCACCTCCAGAGTCTTCACCCCCCGCTGGTGAGGAGGAGGAGGAGGAGGAAGAAGAGGCGGAGGAGGAGGAAGAAGAGGAGGAAGAGGCCGAGGTGCAGGGAGAGTTGTCCAAGGTGTGTGGGGGCATTGGCAGCTGCTGGGGCCGGGGGTAGAAGTTACTTGCTGACTCTTCCTCTCCTCCAGGAGACCCTGCCCCTTCAGGTGCCCCCCCAGACAGCCAGCTCCACTGAGGAGGACAAGCTGCCACCCTATGATGAGCAGACACAGGCTTTTATCGATGGTGAGGTTTGGGGGTGGGCCAGGCACTTTCTGCTCTCTCCTGTTCGAGCACCTGCTTGACCCCCCCAACCCCATTGGGGTCCCAGCCTATGCCCCACCAGTGCCTGCTATGGGCCTAGTGGCTGGGGGACTCGTGGAGAAGCCCGGGGAACCTCCTGCCTCCCCATGGGGCAGCTGTTTGTTTGTGCCACCCCTGGCGGGCAGGGAGCCAGCTGGAGCCCTGGCCTCGTTCCCTGCAGAGCCCAGAGCCTCCTGCTGAGTGGGGTCTGCCCCAGGCTGGCAAGGACCCATCAGGGCTCCTGGGGCGCAGACCTTGGTGGGGGGGCTGTGTGTCTTGCCCCTTTGACCTCCCAGTCCTGCCCCCAGCTGCCCAGGAGGCCCGTACTAAGTTTGAGGAGGCCGAACGATCCTTGAGGGACATGGAGGAGTCCATCAGGTACTGGGGGCCCTGACCCCCCCCCCCCCAGCCCTGCTGCCAGGCTCCCCAGGGGAGGTGGTAATTGGGAGTTGCCCAGGTGACAGGAGCAGCCAGGTGGTGGCTCCCATGGGAGGGTGTCCGGGTGGGAGCCCAGGCTCCAGGACTGCTGGCTGAGGCCCGGGTCCCTTCTGTGTACGTGTGTGTCTGTCTGTCTGTCTGACTCCCCCTCACCCCTGTGACTTGCCCTCCAGGAACCTGGAGCAGGAGATCACCTTTGACTTTGGCCCCAGCGGGGAGTTTGCCTACCTTTATAGTCAGTGCTATGAGCTCTCCACCAGCGAGTACGTGCTGGGGCCCAGGGGGCGGGGGGCGGGGCGGCTCTGGAGGGTGAGCCCCACCTCTCCGCATGTCTCCCTGCCCACCAGCCCTATCCCATGACAGGTACATCTACCGACTCTGCCCCTTCAAGCTCGTCTCCCAAAAACCCAAACTTGGAGGCTCCCCAACCAACCTTGGGTGAGTGGGCCTGGGCTTGGTCCCCCTTCCCTCTGCCCCCAGCCACCCCCACCCCGGCCAACCTCTAGCACCTTCTTTTCGGCAGCACGTGGGGCTCCTGGGCCGGCCCCGAACACGACAAATTCAGCGCCATGAAGTACGAACAGGGCACGGGCTGTTGGCAGGGTCCCAATCGCTCCACCACTGTACGTGCCTGATGGGTGGGGTGAGGAAGGGGTGCCCGAGCCCACCTAAGGCCTCCTGTCCTGCCCAGGTGCGACTCCTGTGTGGGAAGGAGACAGTGGTGACCAGCACCACAGAGCCCAGCCGCTGTGAGTACCTCATGGAACTGATAACGCCCGCCGCCTGCACTGAGCCGCCCCCTGAGCCACCCGTAGATGGGGACCATGATGAGCTCTAGCCAGCTCCGGCCAGCCGGTGCCCAGGTAGTGTGCATGGGGGCATCTCTCAGCCTTGGCAGCTCTGCATCCCTCTGCCTCCCTCCTGCTCATCTGGTCTGTTTCTTGCCCCAGAACCTCAAGGCCTGACCCAGCCCTCAGTCTGTGGACCAGGCAGTTCCCCTGGTGGTCCACCTCGTGAAGTGAAGGGGAGACAGGAACAATGGGGTTTGTGCCCAGCTCTTGGGGGGCAGTGGGCAGGGCTGAGCTACAGCCCCTGGCTCAAGTGGCCTCCAAAGACGGAATGAAGGAGCCTAGTGCCCCCTCCACCCAACAGCTCACCCCTGCTGCTCCCCTCCCCTGGGGAGTTTGCTTCCCCTCCTGGTGAGGGGGTGAGTGATTTGCCCTGTGACCTGGAAACAATAAATGTGGTAGCCCCCAGTTGTCTGTGCCTTTCTTTACTTGCATGAGAGCTGGGGTTGGGGTGGGAAACTGGGGAAGAGGCGCCCTGTGGGCCTTCTCCGCATTGACCCAGCACCACAGCTGGGGACTCCCACAAATGACCTAGGTGGAAGTCCAGCTCCACCACTTCCATCTGGGTTCTGCTGGAACCTGTCACTTGCCCTCTATGAATCTGTGCTGTAAGGAGGCCTGTGGGCCCTCCCGGCACCAAGCCTGCCTCCAGACTAGACTGAGACCCAGAGAGGGACAGCAACTTGATTGGGACACACAGACCCACAAGCAGCACAAACACCCAAAGAGCTGTAAGATTCTGAACTTTTATTTTCTGGCATGAAAAGTACAAATAATTAAACAATTCCATGTAAAAGTCTGTTACCGTGGCCAGGCCTGTAATCCCGGTAATAAATAGTCTAAACGCAACGCAGTGTTCTTGTTCGTTTTTTTTGTCTTTTTTTGTAGTTTTTTTTTTTTTTTAATCACCTCCAACATGGACTCTGTCGTGACTTAGAACCTTCCAAATAAATAACAGGATGAAGGGAGGGCTGGAGGGGCTGAGCCCCCTCCCCAGGAGCCCTGGCCCAGCCTGCCACTGGGGAGAGGGGCTGGCCTCCAGGGAGGGGACCTGGCTGGGCTGAGTTCTGTGTTTTAGAAAAAGATGTCCCCTCCTCTTCTTGGAGGGGGCGGGGCTGGCAGGGACCTAGGCCTTGGTGAGGGGGTGGGGTGTGCCCCCTCTCCAGAGCCTAGCCCCCCCCCCCCAGGGTAGGGGACAAACCCAGCCCTTATTGCTCACAAACGCCTCGGGCACGCTTCCCACATGGGCACACGTGTTGGCGCAGAGGCCGGAGGGGGAAAGCCCCAAGAAACAGCAGGTAAGAGGAGGGACCCCTGGGGGCTCCTGCCCTGCTGGAGGGAGAAGGGTAGGGGGACTCAAAACCACAAGAATAAATAGGTTTGTGTATCAAGAACAAGCTAGGGTCGTCACCAGCTAAATAGGACTGAAAAAATTCTCAAGACAAGAGCAAAAATTATTCCATCGAGACCTGGACATCACTGGCCATGGGCGCAGGGCACTAGCCCTGGGTGCCGCTTGGCTACCTTTACTGTTAATAATTATTATTTAATGATTCCACTTCCCCTTTTATAAATAAATTAGGCATAACCACGTCTCGGCAAAAAACTGAAAGAAAAAGAACAGCATCGTTCCTTAACTTGCAAACTGGATGTAGTAACAGAAATATACACAAATGTCCTTACAACAGGGATAATAAATAGTTAACATAGCAATAAGTTAAAACTACAAGAAGCTAAATTCGGCAAAAAAGTACAAGAAAGTTAACTGGTGCCATTTTCTTTTTTTTTTTTTTTTTTTTTTTTAATCTCTTCTGTGTATTTTTTCTTTTTTTTTGTCACTTTTTCTCTTCTGTTTGTGTTTTTTAGTCTCTTTTTTGATTTTTTTTGTTTTTCTTTTTGTTCCTTGCAGCAGAAGCTCCACAGACGTTTAATACAAACACCAGGAGGGGTAGGGGTGGGGGAGAGAGAGCTGGACAGTCAGATGGGGCCACGGCCGAACACCAAACGCTGGGACACAGGGTGAGGGTAGGGGGAGGGGAAGGCAACGAAGCTAACGTCGGGGTATGCAATTCTCAGTTCTGACTGGGCCCCACTGAGGACTCCCGGGTGTGTGTAGGTCCGGGAGGACTCCGGCCGGCCTCTGGCTTCTGTCGGAAATCTTTTAAAAGAATGAAAACTAGGGGAATGTAAAACTCAGAAGCCTTAGCTGGGGCCAATCTCGGGATGGGGGTTGCATCCAATGCCCTCACCAATCTTTAAAGATGGAAAACCCAACAAACCAAAAACAGGTGACAAGTGGGCTGGGGGGAGTGCGGGGCAAGGGCCCCTGGGCCCGTCCACCCTGGGACTGGCGGGCATGGTGGGTGCTTGCTGAGGGGGAGGCTCAGGGTCGGGCCATGGCCTCGCCCAGGGAGGCTCAGCCCCAGGGACAGAGGGTCCTTTGGCCTCAAGTGTTAGGGGGTCCGGGGGGGACTGCTCCCAGCCCATCCTGACGCCAAAGTGGAACGAGGTATTGTGTGTCTGAATGCGTGGACGCTGGGTGTGCACGCCTGTGTTCAAGGGCGGCAGGGAGACCGTTGATGATTCAGGAGAGAATTCTGCAGAGAACCTGGGGCAGGGGCGGTGACCAAGGCTGGCCAGCCCAGCAGGAGAAAGTAGAGGGGCAGGGTAGATAGAGGAACCTCTCGTCTGGGCCTGATGCTGTGGGCATGTCTGTGTGTGCCTAGGTGTTGTGTCTGTGTGTTCACATGCACCCGTCTCCACGTTCACGTCCATCTGTGTCCACATGTGTCCATGTGCACACCCTCCTCCTCCACTTCTCTCTGATGTTCAAGGCCCCGTGTCTGGGTGGGTGGGGGGCAGTGATTACTAAATGTGTCTGGGGAATGTCTGTTTTTCGGTGCTGCTGTGTATCCCTAGGGGTGTGAGTGTGGTCCCTGCGTGCTTTGCGTGGCTGTAGTCTAGTGTGTGGCCCGGTGGACCCGTTCCCTAAGCCCTGCTCCCTGCCCCCTGCCCCAGTTGGTAAACATAACCTGCCAAAATATTTTCTGGTTTTTTGTGTGGTTTTTTTTTTGTGGTTTTTTGTTTTTTGTTTTTTTTGTCTTTTTTTTTTTTTTCAAGTTCAAGAATCCCCAGTAAAAATTCTCCACGAGGTCTTTTACCCTTTTTACAAAAATAGAGTTTTCTTCCCCTCCCACCCACCCCCTTTTTTTTTGACATTTTGTTTCTGCTCCCAGCCCCTACCTTTCTCCCTACCCTCACGGGGAGGCTCTGGCCAACAATGACCACACCTCCTCACGTTTCTCTTGGTTGGGGATTTTTAAACCTGTTCCCCCTCTCCAGGCCCTCCGAGATGTTGGGGACCTGGTTAAGGGTTCCTAAGGGGAAACCCTAGTACCTCCCAAGTCCCCCATGGAGGGTGTTTGAGGGTGGGGTAGGAGCACATCTCTGCTTTCTTTTTAGCCGAAAAAAGAAACAAAAACCTTCGCCATGAACAAAACTAAGACGAGAGAGTGAACAGCCCAGCCTGGGGTAGGGGCAGGAGATAGGGACCCCCATTCCCTGCAGACCCTCCCGGCCCTGCATGCTCACCCTGTGGCTTCTGCAGGGACGTAGGGCTCACGTCATCCGTGGTCTGCCTGCGCTGTCTCTCTCTCTCTCTCTCTCTCTCTCTGCTGCCCGGGGAGGGGTGGGGAGGGCGGCGGCGGCTGTGGCTCAGGCCTTGTGCTGTTTACTCGTCTTGAAGGAGACCTGCAGCACTCGTTCGCCCAGGCGGTAGCCGTTGAGGCTGGCGATGGCCATGGCCGCCTCGTCGTAGTTGGTCATGGTGACAAAGCCAAAGCCCTTGCACTTGTTTGTGGTGAAATCTCGGATAACCTTGACGTTGGTGACTGCTCCAAAGGGCCCGAACAGCTGCCACAGCACACTCTCATCCGCCTCCGGTGACAGATTATACACGAAGATGCACCAGCCAGCACCTGCCGCGCCGCCGGACAGACCCACGCCTGCGAGGCCGCTCATGCCGTCGATGGCGATGGGCGAGAACCTGGCGATGAGCGACAGGGGACTACTTTGGGGGTCACGCGGGTTCTGCCCTGACCCCCAGCATGTCCCCGACCAAATTGTGACCCTGCGACCCTCCATGCATGTCATGGCTTTGGGATTGTGTGGCCTTTGCATTGTCCTGGCCCTACCGTGGCTCTGTGATTCTTGCCTCCCTATTCCTGACTTCATTATCTCCATCGTCTCCTGGCCTGACCTCCAACCTTCGTTGGACCCTTGTCCCAGCCCACGATCCTGACCTGAGCCCGGATCTACACCTTGACCCCGTGACCTACCAGGGTTGCTATCCCCTCCCAGGGCCTTCACCCGGTCCCCCTTCTCTGTGTATCTCCTGCCCTTGCCCAAGTGGATCTCGCCTTGACCCTGCCCTTACCAACCCTGTTCCCATTGCCCCACTGGCCACCTTGACTGACAGCCCCCTCCCTAGGTGGTTGAAACTCCATCCTAGAAGAGCGGGGGAGATGGACAAGAGCAAAGTAACTCCCACCTGCTATTCAGATCACCTCTCAGGGTAAGCCCTGAAAATGAGAACCACCTCATTCCTCTGCCCATCACTGGCCTTGTCCCACTCAAAGCCGAGAGCCAGTACACTTGGCTCCTTCCATCTCCAAGTACAGCACTAGGCAGACACACAGTAGGCACTCAGGTCTTTGTTGAGTGAATGAATTAATGAAAGGACCACGTTGAATTTCTGGCCACATTCCTTGCAGGCTCCCAGCCCCACAGGACAAAACCACTTCCAGCTGGTGGGAACCATTGGACCTTGACCACCCAGAGCTAACTGCTTATTCCTTCCTCCCAACCTTTGCATGGACTGTTTCCATGGTCAGGAGCTCTTTGCCTGGTCTACCCCTGGTCCCCAGGCCTCACATGGCTCGGGGTCTCCACCGACCTTTACAGCCCCATTACTTTTTCTCTGGCCTTCCCCACTAGTCAGGAATCATTAATAATAACAACAACATTAGCAATAGTGGCGGCTTTTATTGAGTGCCCACTATGTGCCCAGCACTGAGCTGAGGCAAGCAGTGTTCACGTCAGTCATTGAACGTGCACGGGGACTGGGCCATGCGGGAGCCCCAGCCCCACACCAAGTGCTGGCACACAGCACGCACTCAACAGCTCAATAAACAGGGTTGGTCATAAGGTCAGGGGCACAGACAATGAGGACAGGGACCTCGGTCCACCCCTGACCCCTGGGGGAGGGGTCATTCTGTGACTCTCAGCTAAGACGGCCAACAGTGGGGGGAGGAACTTAGAGATGGACTAGGAGACCCTGAGGGTGGCACCCTTGCCTGAACTAGGGTGAAAAAGAGAATGGGGAGGTTCAAGTCCCTGCCCCTGTCTTGGGAACTCTTCCAGCGCCCAGGTCTGCTACGTCTGTTGCTCCCACAATGGGTCTGCAACCACAGTTTTCCAGGGCCGAGACAGAGACCAAGTCACAAAGAGAAGAGCCAAATCTCACAACAAGCTGTTCTCAAGCTACACTAGGTGATCCTGAGGTTGGGGGTGTACCAGTGCACTGCCCGAGGAGGGACTTGGGGCAGGGGGCGGGGGCACTGTTACCTCTTGACTCCGTAGGCCATGTTGAGCAGATTGTCCAGCCTGTAGAGGCAGAAGGAGTGGTCAGGGGAGGCCCGGGTCCCACCTCGAGGCGGTGACGCTGGCAGCCTGCCTTCCCCACCCCCACTCACAGGCCTGCTGTAGCGCCCTGCCCCCGCCCGCCCGCCCGCAGCTCCCGGCTGGACACCGCCTGGCACGACCCGCTCTTGGCACTGCCTCTTGCCCTGCGCTGCCTCGGCCCCTCATCCTCCCCCCTCCGCCTGCGGGCTCATCCTATCTGAATCCAAGGGCCAACCTCTCTGGGTGGATAATTTAATTCCCAACAAAGACGACAGTAATGCCACAGCCAACTCTCTCAGAGCACTTGACAGGGGGCTAAGAAGTGAAGCTCCATGTGGCTGCCAAGACTGCCCCTATTCTGAGTGCTGAGAGCCTGACCCAGGATTCTGGGTTCAAGTCTTTACTGTGTCTGGGACTCTCCATTCCTCGGGGTTCTCGCCTGTATGTGGGGAGGGGACAGAGGGGCAGGGGAGAAGAAAAGCTGTGTTTTCCTTAGGCTTTTGTGCAGAGCACACAGTGAGTCAGTTCTGCCAATTGGCAACCCCAGGTGTTACAGAGCAGATTTATTCCAGAAGGCTTCCTTGGCCCACTGGGTTGAGCTTGAACCTCCAACCTTCAGGTTCATAGCTAAGTGGCAACTGTTTGTATCACCGCAGGACGTTTCGTTGTTAAGTGCCCTCGAGCTGGTTCTGACTCGTAGTGACCACACAGAAAATACTCATGAGGTGATTGGTACAAATGAGGAATCTAAGATATCAGTTAGTCATGCACCAGCGAGAAGGGCAGCCAAGTCTAGATCCTAATCGGGAAACTCCAAAACCCTTATAGAGTCCCAGTGTGGCGCTGTGGGTTAATGCGTTGGACTGCAAGGTTGGTTTGAACCACAAGATCAGTGGTTCAAGCTCCTCGGAAATTTTATACATTTGAAATTTGACTCAATGGCCCTTAACAACAACACCCTAAATGGGCCAGCACACCTTGAGCAGCTGCTAGATTCTCAGCATCCACCCACTTCCCCTTTGCTGCCCTCAGCAGCTCTAGCATGTGAGCATGTCCTGCACCCATCCACCCTGCAGGAATAGTGGTTCAGAAGGGCAGCTGCTTCAGGGGACCTCGGGGGTGGCTCACCGGAAGCGCTGCGTCTGGTGGTGCAAGGGGCCTGCGTAGCGCCGGGCGGACGACTGGTAGAGGTGAGTGAGCAGGGCCTGCCCCGTCTTCTGACTCGGGTTGTTGGCAAACTTGACCGTGATGGGCTCGGCTGCGCCCAGTGGCTTCTGCCCATTCAGTCCTTTGATGGCCTCCTCAGCCTCAATCCTCTTGTCAAAGCGGATGAAGCCCACACCCCGAGACACACCTGCCAGCAGTGAGGTGGCCATGAGGACACTGCCCTCTCCCGTGTAACTCCCTCACCCACTTATTGCCCGGGCCTCTCAGGTGTCTCCCTTTGGGTCCTGACTCTGCCCTTCAGCCCTTGAGGTCCCTCCTGGCAGGCTAACCTGTGACCTGATCCACCAGGATACGTGAGGTGATTATTCGGCCATACTGGGAGAAGAGCTGCTCCATCTCCTTCTGGCTCATGGTCTTGGGGAGCCCACTGACATACAGGTTGGCGTCCCGGATGGACGCGGAGCTGGGTCTGGCATAGGACACCTGGGAGGGGTGTAGTGGACAGGGGTGAGGGGAATGCCCATTCCACAGATGGGGAGAATGAGGCCACATCCAAAGCACTGTGGAGACAACAGAGATGCCTCATTCATCCACATATCAAACTCCTCCTACTTCCTGAGTGACCACCAGGGCATGACAACATGTCCTGCATGCACCAAGTATATGCTCAGCCCACACTCTCTGGCTCCAAAGTCCACACACAGCCATGTTATAACTCCTGTGGAAAGTGGGCCAGACCCGTGGGCCCCTCTGTCTTCTGACTTATCCATGGCCCCTGGGGGACACACAGACCGACTCAAACCTTGAACCACCAATTTCTTGCCGACAAATCCCAGCTGTCGGTCCTCAAAGAGTGGGCCTTGTCCCCGAGCTGTACACTCAAGTGACTCCTGCCTCTCCCTGCCCCACATGGGGTCTCTTGGGCACCACACGCTCGCTTGGTATGACTCAGTCAGGGCCTTGAAGCTTTGGTCTTCCACAACACAAATCCAGTTGCCTCTAGAATCTGGCACTTCTCCCCACGCCCATGACCTTGAAGTTGGTCCGACCATCTTCTGTCTGGACCTGTGAGCAGTTGCCTCCATCCTGGTCCCCAGAGGCCAGAGTGAGCACCTGAATCAGGGAAACTTCCCACTGCTCACAACCCTCCACCTCACTCAAAGCAAGAGCCCAACTTTCCCTGTGGGCCTCCTCCAGACCCTGCGCCACCTGTCTGTCACCTCTACGCCCTCTTCTTGCCCCTCTCCCCGCTGGCTCACTCAGCTCCAGACAAACACCTCAGGGCCTTTGCACTGACGGTTTCCTCTGCCTGGGATTCTCTTCCTCCATTTCCCACTTCATCTTGGGATTGAATCACCCCCTGGTCTCTCCTGTCTAAATGTGTACCCCCTTCCCTTCCTCTCTCTCCATGCATTGCTCTCCGTTGTGAATCGATTCCTGTCATTTATAAGGGCCCAGTCCAACAATGGAGCTGGACCCTTATAAATAGTTCTCTGCAGCTGTTTAGAAAATGGTGGACATGTAGAGTTGTCTTCCGGAAACAGTGGTGAGTATTGTGAACTGAGAGAAAGAAAAGTCCATTTATAAAGCCACGTGTATATGTGACCCCCATCTCATTATGTGTTTATAAATGTCCTGAAAAAAAAAAAAAAAAAGGTTGGCGGGACCTGCTCCTAAATGCCAACAGGGTGACCCATAGCCGGGGGGTGGGATAAGCACCTCCCTCCTTTTTCTGCAAGTATCTATGTTCTGTCTTGTTGTTATTGTTTAATTAACCTCTGGGCTGACAGAGCTCATTGTCAAGAGTTGGGCTTTTGTTCAGGGTGGTGAGTTGTGAGGGTATATGACTCTATTAGAAATAACTAGTTAAAAAAGGAACCAGGCGGGCTGGGTGTGGATGGAGCTGAGGGTTCTCATGGGTGGGGGGCTATGACTGGTGTGTACCTGGGGTCCTTTGGAAAAAAATCACAAATACAAGAGCTGCTACTATTTTTGGAATTAAAAAATTATGGCCATGAATATGATGGGGTTCTCTTTCCTGGACTGAGCTGTGAGGGAGGGGTCAGATTTGGGGTAAGTGTCTGGGGCCTGGGAGCAGCTGAGGCACAAAGGTGGTCACAGGACAGTTTCCTCAGCAGTGGGCTGTTCTGGAGGTGAGTCCTACACTTAAGTGTGGCCACCCGGCCCCAAGCCACACAGGCAGAATTCCTCCTGTGAGGCCTGACACACGGTGAGGCAACTGGAATCTGCTAGACCCCCAGTTGAGACCAACCATACAGCACAGTCATGCAGCCAGAAACCAACACTCAAGGCCACAGTGCACATCACAGCCGGGAGCCACGGAGACATGGAGCACCAGGAGGTAACACAAGGCCATGCCACATCACAGTGACATCTGGGGTCTTACATAATGACAGGAAGAGCTGCAGAACAGTACACCTGCCCCGCCACCACACAGGTGCACATTCCACCCCAATAGTTAGACACACCCACACAACTTTTCCCATGCCACGCAGACACCTCACTATTGCCAGACATACCACATAGCCCTGCCATGTCCCAGCATGAGTTACACGGTGTCACAGAGAGTCTGTCAAATCAACACCATGCTCCACGAATACAGCCACCATGTCACAGCTGAAGTCACAGTGTCACAAAACAGTCTCAGAGCCCAAGTGACACCCAGTCTTACAATACCCACCCTGCAGTGCACACACACACACACACACACACACACACACACACACAACTATGACCACCTCCTGGGTCTAGTTGGTCATACAGGGGGCTCATCGGGTCACAGTATCATTCCACCTCCATGTCAGGGTGAGGAACAGATTCCTAGACCTCTTCTTGTTCCCATGGTGAACTGGGGCCAGATGGGTGCTCTGCCCCTCCCCCAGCTTCCCCTGGGGTCCAGAAGCAGATTTGCCGGTGGAGCCCACATCCCCCCAGGCAAACCTAGAGAGGGGGGGTTTCCATGGTGACCCCCCCCCAGGGAACTTGGGCCTGCAGGGTCCCAGCTGCAGTTACTGTAAGGGGAGGGTGTGTTGCACAAAGGTGGGCCCTCCCCACCAACACTACCCTACCAGACCCTAATTAGACTCCAGATGGCAGATGGGCCCCACCCCCTCCATTTCCATGACAAAGACAGGGAGGAGGCTACACACTGGACCCTGGTCACTCCTTCTGTTGCTGCCTACTCCCTCTAGGACCAGTAGACTAGGAGGCTACAGAGAACAGGGAGGAAGGGCTGTTACTCTCCTGGCTGACAGGTGAGGATACAGGTTCAGAGAGGTTAACCCACTGGCCGGCCCCAGGAGGAAGACAAGCAGTGGGAAGGATGCTGGTGGTGATGTACTGTGGAGTCGGTTCTGACTTTATAGTGACCCTGTTCAGGGTTTCCGAGGCTGGAAATCATTACTGGAATAGAAAGCCTCTTCTTTCTCCCGCGGAACAGCTGGGAGTTTCGAATTGCTGACCTTGAGGCTCGCAGCCCGATATGTAACCACTTGGCTACCAGAGCTAAGGCTTGGGGTAGAAATACAGGAAGAGGGGTGGTAGATGGGGCTGGGTGTCCAGGGGCATGACAGCACTAACCTTGATGGTCTTGGTCTGCAATTTGAGGCCGTTGAGGGTGTTGATGGCTTTGTCAGCATCATTGGGGTCAGAATAGTTCACAAACCCATAGCCGAGGCTCTGCCCTGTAGGTAGGACCAGGACAATTTCCCATTCAGATCCCAAACTGGGCAGTGTCCTCCCAAACCCATTTATGAAAGGCTGACTTTCTTCAAGGTTATGAGAACCAAGAGCCCACCCTTACCTGCTCCTTCACAGTTTTATCTTCTCCCTGAAATTTTAGACCCGTCCCAGACTCCTACCTGCCCCCATAGCCTAGGGCCCTCATGACCTAAGGTTATTTCTGTCTCTTTATCACACCTCAGGTCCCCAAAAGTCCCACTTGTCCCCATCAATTTCCCCACCTAGAATAACACCTGTCTGCCTCTCTTATCTCGGATCCCCAGAGTCCTATCTACCCCCATCACACCTATACTCTGGGGGCTTTTGTTGTTGTTGTTAAGTGCCATTGAGTGGATTCCAGCCCATAATGACCCTGTATAGTGTTTCCAAGGAGCAGCTGGTGAGTTTGAACCACAGATCTTGCAGTTCAAACCACAGACTTTGCAGTGTGACGCATTAGCCCACAGCGCCACACCAGGACTCCCTTTGGGCTATGGAGGGACATTTTATTGTATTTTAGGTGAAAGTTTATGAATCAATTTTCCATTCAGTAATTTATGTACGAACTGTTCTGTGGCACTGATTGCTGACGTCAGCAAAGCATCAGCACTCTTCCCTTTTCCAGCCTGCCTTTCCCGTATATCTCCAAGTTCCCTGCCCCACCCACCTTGCCTTCTCATCTTTGCTTTTGGGCAAATGCTGACTGTTTGGTCTGGTCTTATTGATTGCCTTAAGGAGCACATTCCACACAGGTGTCATTGTTTAGTTTACCAGCCTCAGGTCTGTCCCTCACTCCTGCCCCACCCCACCCCACCCACCCACCAGTAGCCACACCTGTGATCTTGTCTCGCACCAACTTGCAGGACTCGATGTCGCCAATGCTGCCAAAGAGACTCTTGAACTCATCCTGGGTCATGTTCTGGGGCAGGTAGTTGACAATGAGGTTGGTCTTGCTGTCATCAGTGGCTCCGTTTGTACCAAGGAGTGGCCCGTTGGGCAGGGCCGGGCCTGCCGGGCCCCCCGCCACCTGAGACTCCATGGCCCCGAGTATCTGCTGGAGACAACAGGCCGCACCCGCTCACCTGGGCCCAGTTCCCATCTCAGGGCCACCAGAAATGAGGAGGGCCTTAATAGCGATCAACTAACCCTGTTTGTCATGGGCTTGAACACTGTGAGAGGACAGTGTATTTTTTTGGCATCCGTTGCATGTTAAGCATCTTTTCAGGGAAGAAACCCAACCCAACCCTGATGACCTACCTCCTAAAGTTAGTTAATGAAAGCCCTATGAATCATAACAGGATCTTGCCCAACATAGTGTTGGGGGACTCGGTTGTGGCATTGTAGGATCAGCACTGGATTTCAAACCACAAGGTCGACAGTTCAAACCCACCAGCTGCTCCTTGTAAATCCTATACAGGGCCACTATGAGTTGGAACCAACTTAATGGCACTTAACAGCAACAGTGCTGGGAGATGAGCCCCAGGGTTGGATGACACTCAAAATACACAGCAGACGCAACAATGGACCCTACTGGAGCACATCATGATTATGAAGGTAGTAGTTTCCTTCTGTTGTACATGGGGTAGCCATGAGTCAGATCCAACTTGATGGCAATGAACAACACCCATGTTGAGGACTGGAAAAAGCACCTTACATGTGATTATTGTGAAAAGTTTCTTACATAAATACCATAATATGCAAACGGATGACTAGAACCTTTCTTCCTCTTCAGTGTTGTGGAGTCGGTTCCCACACAAAGCAATCTTATATAGGATTTCCAAGGAGCGTCGGGTGAGTTTGAATGGCCAACTTTGTGATTCAAATCTACCTTGAAATTAAATGCTTATCCTATAGCGCCACACCAGGACTCCAAAACCTATCTTACAGAATAATAAAATGAATACTTGTGTCTTCAGCGTAAGAAATATAGATTAAAAACAATTTTTTTTTTTTTAAATGGAGTTCTTCTGAGTTTCTGTTTACAGTGATGGAAAAATCATGTTGATTAAGGGTAGTTTTGGCAAAGCTAGTTAATGCTATCAATAAATTGTTGTTAGTTGTTAAATATCACTGAGTTCAGTTCCGATTCATAGTCATCCCATGTAGGGTTTCTGCGTCGGGACTGTTGGATTTGAATCACCGACCTTGCGGTGATGGACAAGTTCAAATCAACACTGCAGTTGAGGCCTCATCCTATAGAACCACTCCAGGAATCCATCAATAAACTGTCTACCTGTAAAATGTTGCATAGGCGTGTGATAGATGTATTTACAACAATGAAAGGAAAGAAGGAAGCTACAGAGACTGCTCATGTATGCCCAATTATCTATTCGGATTTGGTTCCTTAATTTTACAATTTAGGGTTATGGTTTCATGGACTTCCTAGTCAGTTGGCCTAATAGTGTTTAATGGTGCCTGGGGTCTTAAGGCTTGCCAAAAGCCATCTAAGGAACAACAATTGATCTATATTTGCCTGGAGGAATGGAAGAAGGAGTCAAGAATAGGAGGAAGAAATGAATTATGTAGCTAATTGTCTCCAGGAACAACGCCCTCCTTTGCCTCTAGACCAGAAGAACTGGATGGCGTCCGGCTACCATCACTGAACATTTTGATTAAAGATTTTATAGAAGAATCCTCATCAAAAGGGCAGACAAGGCAGAACACAATTTCAAATTCTCATGGATTCCGGACTCTTAACCTTAGAAGCTGGATGAGTCCCTGAATTATTGTCCTAAAATAATCTTTAAACCTTAAACCAAAAATATTCCCTGGAGTCTTCTTCTTTAAACCATAGTTCAACTTAATAGAGAATGTCTGTCTTGAGCAGGATGGTGTTTTAACATCTATCTTGTTGTTGTTATTAAGTGGCATCGAGTTGGTTCCGACCCATAGCGACCCTGACCATCTATCTAAATGGGATTAAATGGACTACCAGAATGAGGAACTCTACACAAGAACCTTAGGAGCAGTGAGTTTATGTGAACTGGGGAGGAACAAATCAGAAAAGGAGAGTAAGAATGGGTGCCCAGCTCAAAGAATGTAATCATTGTCACTGAATTGAACAAGGGGGCTTCAGTTTGTGGGAAAATTCTATTTGCCTTTTTTTTTTTTAATGTTTTATTGTGAATTATGTGATAGTTTACATGGGAGAACATTAGCTTTACATTCATCCTATCATATATCGTTTCATTGCCATGGTTACAATTCCCTCCACGCATCATCAACCAACCAAGGGGTATATACTACAAGCCTGCCCCCTGGTCATCAGCACACAGCCCCTCTCCCTCTCTGTGTCTAAAGTCCCCAGCTGCTCCATCTCTCCACATCATCATCTCTGCCTCCATCTCTGGCATCACTGCTTCTCTGGGTAAAGTCCTGCACTCTGCTCTTCTCCCTTGATGGTCCCAGGGACCTCCGCTTCTAGAGTGCAAAGTCAACCAATCCCCTCCCTCCTTTTGCTACAAAATGTCCACCTTTACATTTCCAGCCCTCATAGTAAGTCCTGATAACAATTATTCACTATTGTATCACAAGAGACCTATCCCCATCTCCTTTCATCATTCCTCCCCCAGACAGATTGGATACTACTCAGTGGAGAGTCTACCTTCCTCCACGCCCTCTGGATCTAGGCTCCCTCTTGAAAGCTTGTAAGCCAGTCACTTCTTGCCTTTGTAGCCCCACCATTTTGGATAGCCAATGTCCAAGTTGCCCATCTCTGTCTACTCTGTGTATGGAGGGGGTGGGAATGATCCTCGCTGTAAGATTTGTTCCCTCTTTTGAGCTACTGCATCCATAGGTGTAGGTCAAGTTTCTATTTGCTTTTAATCCCATTTTTTCTACAAGCTTTTTGAAGGCCCCCCGCATACATATAGAAACTATTGAATTGACGCATGTTCTACTATGTATATTTCTCAAAAAAAAAAAAAAAAAAAATGAAAGAAACTATTTTAAAAGAAATAAAACATTTTCAGTAGCTTAGAAGCCCCTGCAATTCCCTACCTGGTGATATACTTCTCTCCTCCCATTAAAGGTAATTCCTGTCCAAATATTTTATATGTCTTTCAATTCAAGCACAGATTTCCACTAGGTGTTAATTCCCACAACTTTTCCATTGACTTATAGTGGTTGTTCTATGGATAATACGGAGTCCTGGTATGGTGCTGTGGGCAAATGCACTGGACTGGTTTGATCTGCAAGGTCGGTGGTTCAAGCTCATCAGCGGTTCCTTGTAATACCCTATATAGTGTTGCTACGGGTTGGAATTGACTCAACAGTACTTAACAACAATGGATAATATAATGACACCTGCAAATAATGACAGTTTATTTCTTCATCTCCATCTACACCTGTTACTTATTTTTCTTGTCTTATTAGAGTGGCTACAATGTGATAGTAGCTTCCTTACTCCTGACGTTAAAAGAAACGTTTTAAACAATTCACAGTTTAACATGAACTTCGCTACAGTTTTTTTGGGTTTTTTTTTGGTAGGTTACAAACATTTTATTCTTACTATTCTAATAAGATTATTTTCTAAAGGAATGGATGCTGATTTTATTGAATGATTCTATAGCTATTGAAATTCTGTTTTTGCTTTAATAGGCTGGTGCTATGAATTACATGTATTTTATAACATCAAACTAACCTTGCATTTCTAGGATAAACCAAACCTAGTCATGTCATTTTGTTTTTGAATTGATTTGCTGAGTGTTTTTGTTTAGAACTTTTTACATCTATGTTCAGAGAGCATACTGTTTTTTATTTAATTCTCACAAACTCCAAAATGTTATTTTAAGTTTTCTTGTGAAGTTATTGTCTTTTAAACATTGATTACATTAACAGTGATTATGTTCTTTGAGTTATGCAAACATTCTACTTCATGGCCTATCCTGTCCCTGGGCTGTGCTTTGTCCTGAGGGTGCGGTGAGTCCTGTATTTGGCTCTGGTCTCCCTAAGACCAGAATTCCTCACACACCACAAAGAGGCCTGGCACTTTGGGATTTGTTTCACTTTGCTGTAAATTCAAAAGAACTGCCAATGGCTATCTGAGAGGCCAAGCTGAGAAGAATTTGAAAGCCACATCTGGGCTTAGCAGGACACTGTGGAATCCATGACATTAACCTGCACGTGTCCTCCTAGAGCAGAGTAGGCAAAGAGGTTGTTCTCATCTGAAAACTCAAATCAAATGATGAGGTGTGTATAAAGAAGTGTTTGGAAGTTATATTCAGTTTCAGCAGGAAAGACCACTGTGATTGATTAGCAATGTCTGTCATGGCCATAGAATTTAAGCATAGATTTGTTGTTAAGTGCCGTTGAGTTGATTCCGATCCATAGAGACCCTGTATAGGGTTTCCAAGGAGCAGCTGGTGAGCTTGAACTGCTGACCTTGCAGTTCAAACAGCTTTGCAGTCTGGAGCATTAACCCACAGCGCCACACCAGGACTCCATTAAGCATAGCTAGCTGGTACTTTTTTACTTCAGCCAGCCCTGTCTCTATGCCAAGTACTATGCCAAACCTTTTTTTTTTTTTTTTTCTTTATCCCTTTACATGCAGTTTTCCTTTTCTTATTCACAACACTAATAAGAAGAGAAGTTTGGGTTTTTTTTTTTTTTAAACTTTCATTTGAAAAATAAGGAAATTGAGGTTTGAAGATTTTTTTTTTTTAATTGCCAAAGATCATGCTGCATATAAAAAGAATAGGATTTGTACATGAATTTTTCTGACCTGTAGCCTGTATTTAAGGAGCTGTGATGGTACAGTGGTAAAGCACTGGGATGCTAACTGAAAGGTCAGTGGTACAAACTCACCTGTCACTCCATGGTAGAAAAATTAGTCTGTCTGCTCCCCTAAAGATTTATAGTGTCAGAAGCTCTAGAGAGCAGCTCTTCTCTGTCTAGAAGGGAGGGTCACTGTAAGTGGGAACTAAATCAATTTTTGGTTACTGCCAATCAACACTAGCTCCACTTCCACCATTTCCCAGCTGTGTGTCCTCAGATATGCCATTTACTGCTTCTGGGCCTCTGCTCTACTTAGTTACAGACTCCAAATTACTGGCGCAGTGGCCTGGGGAAGAATCTGAAGCCATTCATGGATGCAGCTAGAGAAGTGTTCTGAAATCAGTTAGCAATGTCTGCCATGGACACTGTCATAGGAAATAAAAATTGGCCTATCATGTCATAATACTGCATAATGGAGCTTTGGGAGCGTAGTGGCTATGAGTTGGGCTGGTAACATCAAGGACAGCAGTTCAAAGCTATCAGCAGTTCCACAGGAGAAAGATGAGGCTTTTTGCTCCCATAGAGATTTGTTATTGTTAAGTTCTGTCGAGTCGGTTCCGACC
>NW_006408830.1:2692646-2727231 GCF_000296735.1 Chrysochloris asiatica
AGTGACCCTGTACAGGGTTTCTGAGGCTGTAAATCTTGACGGTAGCAGAAAGCCTCATCTTTCTCCCATGGAACAGCTGGTAGTTTCAAACTGCTGACCTTGTGGTTTGCAGCCTGATTCGTAACCACTACGCTACCAGAGCACCTTTGCTGTTAATAACTGGTTCCTGATTTTGGACATCTTTCAGTAATCAGGTACTGTGTGAAGCACTTTCATTTATTTCTTTCAACAATCTCAAAAGGCAGAGAACACATTCTCTCGTTTACAGGTGAGGAAACGGAGCTGAGATGTTATAAGGGCTCAATTTCAAATCTGCCTCTGTTTGATTCCGGGGCTGATTTTAATCACTACATCCAATACCTTGGGGCAGCTCTGCCCCCTTACAGTTGTGCATCCTGAGGGTTGCCTTAACTCTTCCCTGGAACTCTGCTGCTTTCCCATTTACTCTTATCCAATTGCTGGAAGGAAGGGCTGCCTGGAAGAATATTCTGAAGCCATATCCATGCTCAGCAGGAATGAGCACTGGATTGATTAGCAATGTCTGCCGTGGTCCTGGTGGTGAAACAACACACTTTCTACAGATCTTCATTCCAGTCTAATAACATAACATTAGCACTTTAGTAATAACTATGGCCATGATATGTGCTGGACAAAATACTTTATATAACATTTTCCAGTGAATTTTCCCAATGTTGAAAGCTGTGGGACTCTTCTCCAGGTCTCAACGAGCGGTAGGGACTTGCAGCATTTAAATGGTGAACTGAGAATTCAATTCCAGGGTTTGGATTCCAGATTCACTTTCCTAATAAAATGGCCAATAATAATAAAATAATTCAAGTTAAGCAAACGGAGCACCGTCTCTATGGCTTGCTCTTGTTGCCAAGTCATTTGTTTTGCCACCAGGTGCTAGTCACTGGCTTCAAGCTCTTTGGTATCTCCTCTGACATTTACATCACCTCTCTAGGATTCTGTCTCTCCAGTAAAGTTATGACACAGAAATTCCTCATGTATGGACTTGAATTCTGAGTTTCCGCTCAGACTCAGAAAGACAGAGTTCTGTGATTGGTTGGTAATGTCTGTTATGGAAGTCTAATAAGCAAACATCAATACACAAGCCACTGGTTCCAAACATTAGATTCCAGAAACTTCTACTAACTAGGACATCATGGTTGATAAGTGGTGGGTCAGCAAAACTCAAGGAAACCTTCCATGAGATGAATTGACACATTGGCCACAACAATGAATTCAAACATACCAATGATCATGAGGATGTCACAAGACCAGACAGACGTTTCCTCGTGTTGGACATGAGGCCGCCATGAGTTGGAACTCACTCAATAGCTAATAACTATGTGCCAGGCTATGGGGCCAGGTACTCCAAGTACAAAATTGTCATTGACAACAACACTGAAAGGTGGAAATTGTCTTCTCCACTTCCCAGATGGAGAAATGGAGGATCAGAGAGATCTGTGACTTGTCCAGGGTAACAGGAGAAGATGAAAGGGGTGGAGTCAGGATTTGACTGCTGATCAGGGGACTCCAGAATGATGCCCACCCCTTATTGCTGCTCCCAGCTTGGATGGGGTTAAGAGGTGATTAGGGCAGTCAGACATGCGATCTTGAAGGCCAGCCTATCAATCTGTCCACCACTCCATCTTCTTCCCACCTGCCAGAGCATAGAGATCAGGGTGGTATTTCCTCCTCAACTAAGCCAGCTTGGCTATGCTGCTAATGGGAATCAGACTGGTAGAAGATACACCCACCCTGTTCAGCCTGCAGAAAGGGGATCACAGGGAACTTCAGACGAGGAAATAGATGGAGAGGTGAGGTCAGTGGGGAGGAAGACAGATGGCTCAAGGATGGAGAGAGAGAGAGAGGCAGACAGTGGGCATGGGAGCAAGGGAGCTCAACTCTCTCTGGCTTGCTCTTGAATACCCTCTAGCTCTGTCTTCCCTCTTTCTGCTTCTCTTTCTCTCCCATTTCCCTTCTCTTCCTCTCTCAGCTCTTGTCCCTCTCTCCTCTCAATCTATTTCTCTCTCTCAACCTTTCTTCCCTCCCTCCTACCCAGACTTTACCCATGCCCCCTCCTCTCTCTGCTACCCTCTCTCTTTTGCCCCACAAGGCACACATCTGGCATGTGGAGTTTGCAGTGAACCCACCTGAAGTCACATTGCTGCCCAGACCATATGGTGTCTATACCCTTGACCCCTGCTGCCTTCCCCAGCCCCAGTCACAGAGATACATGCACTGAGTGGCATACATGAACCAGCGGGGCCACCATGTGATGTGTGTGGATAGAGCCTCCCACTCTGGGCCCTTTCCTCTTCATGCAGGGTCCCTGTCTGTCTCAGTTTGTTGTTGTTGTTAGGTGCCATCGAGTGGGTACCGACTCATAGCGACCTTATGCACAGTAGAAGGAAACACTGCCTGATCCTGTCTCAATTTACCCTCTATTTCCCAACCTATTCTTGGGATGGGTCTCTGACTGAATGTCCCCCATTGGAGTGGTCAGGCTTTGACGCCCTTGTGCGACCTCTGACCACACCCTCTCCTCTTTGTGCATCTGTTTCCCTTTTTCAAATCTGGGGAAGAGATGAGAGGAAGCCTAGCTGGTGCTGGCCTGTTGTGGGAATTCTGAGGGTCCTAGGAGGTCATACTCCCCTTCTCAGATCTGGGTGAGCAGCTTGAGATCCAGGAAGGGGAAGGTGCTGGTCTGAGGTGATCATGTGAGCAGGTGAGCATGGCCTTATTTCTTAGAGTCCGGTGGGAGGGTCCCACAGTGCCGGAGGGGAGAGAGGTCCAAGAGTGGAGGGAGTGCAGAGCATCTTCCTACCCACTGTGTTCGCTACAACTCGAGAAAGAGGCCCAGAAAGAGACACAGTGTACAGACACATACGAAGAGACAAGAAAAGCGGAAGCTGAAGGCCCCGGCGCCGGGACCAGACAAAGGACGCGCGTCGGCTCAGGGAGCGGAGTCGCGCGGCGGGGGCGAGGGCGGATCTGGGGCGGGGTCAAGACCGGCCAGCCCCGCCTCCGGGATACGCCCGGGCTGCGGAGTAGAAATCCGAGGGCTCGGGCGAGGCTGGGCCCCCGGGGTCCTGGGGGCGTGGCCTCGATGGGCGTGGAGGGGCGTGGTCACGCAGGGCGTGGCCCGTCGGGCTGGGTCGAGTGCTAGGGAGCTGACCAGCTCTGTGGCTGCTGAAGGCACCCGGCGAGTGGCGCCGGCGGCCGGGTGTACTCAAGGTCACCCCGCGGCCCAGAGCCCTGGCAGAGTGAGGAGCCTAGTACCAGCCTTGAGGGTCTGCCTCAGTCCCCTATCCCATCTCCCGGGGGGCGGGGGCCCACGAGCCCGAAAGCCAACCCCCCCTTCGCGATTCCTCCTCTCCCCTCCCCCTCCCCGCAGCCGGAGGCGCCCGCGCGAGGCTACCGCCCGGGAAGAAACGCCGAGAAACAAAGGGACGCGGCGGCAGCGGCGGCGGGCCCGCGGGGCCTCCGGGCGCGCCCCCACCCCTCCCCACTTGCCGCAAGGTCGTCGGGCTCGAGGACGAGATGCCCGGCTCCTGGGCGCGGCCAAGTCCCAAGGCGCGCTATCCTACGCCACCCGCCTTCCTGAAGCCCTCGGGGAGTCCCTGCCTGCCTTGGCCAGGCCCAGCATCAATGATCTGGGCCCTACGTTTGCCTGGGCGGCCTGCGGGGTCCGGGCCTGGATGGAGGCGGCATCCTCTGCTTCAGCGGCCCCTCCCCCATCAGACCAGCTTTGGGGAGGTGGGCAATCCCACCCCCAGGGCTGCGTAGGAATCCCTCTGAATCGCAACTTGGCTACCCAAGGCCTCCCAGGCAAGACTCTAAGCGCCCCCAGCACTCTGGGCGCGGTCCTGACACTCTCAGGCCCCGAGGTTCGGTCCTACCCCCCCACCCGGGCCTAGCAAGGCCTGGTCCTACCCCCCCTCCCAATCTCCGCGGAGCTTGGGTTCAACATCTCCCCGTCCAGGTTTTCCCTGGGTGACAGGGGAATACCTACAGTGACCATTCTTGTGTGCCCGGCGGGCGCAGTCCGTGTAGAGGGCGGTTCCGGGGGTCGTGCACTCCGGTGGGGGGCGCCCGATGCTCACGCCGGGGCCCACCCGGGCGCCTCTGGCGCGGTGGATGCAGAGGCGGCGGCGGTGAAGGCGGCGGCTCCCACGAGGACCGGGGACGGGCCTGAGCCCGGGGGCACGCGCGCAGACGACTCGGCCCCGGGTTGGCCGGTGGGCGGCAGGAGATGGATAGAGGGCTCGGACTTAAAGATACCCCCTGCGCGGTCCCGTGAGGCCCCAGGAGGTTGTTTCCCGACAGAATTCCTAGCGCTCTGCCCAATCGCCGCCGCCCCTCGGCCCGGCCTGTCCGGTCCCGGGCGCTCAGTTCTCTGCCCTCACCCGCCCTCCCTCCCTCCCGCCGGCCCGTGCTGCGCGCTCCGCGCTCTGGGCCGCGCCGCCGCCGCCCCCAGCCCTTTATAGCAGCAGCTGCCAGCGCCGGCATCGCTTATTGGCTGAAGTGCCCGAGCCCCGCCCCCTCGCGGCACCCGACGGCGCGGCAGGTGGAAGCGAGCGCGCGCCTTCTCCGACCCATATCTCCGACAGCGCATCCTGGGGCTCCGGCTGCTACAACATTCCGGCCCGCCTGCCTCTGCAGACCCCGCCTCCTGCCTTAGCGCCCCTTCTTGGATGGGCTGTCTGCTGAGGGGCATAGCAGATTTCCCCCTTCTGTCCTTCATTCAAGATGCTGAAGAAGAGAGCTGATGGCTAAGAGGTATAGTGGCCGGATCTCCTGGAGGCCGGATCTCCACGTGAAGACTGGAAGTGGGTGGGGAATCAAGACCACTGGGACTGGGATGAGACCTGTGTCTCCAGATTTGGGGCTCCAGATGTACGTAACCCTTTAAAACCAAGGGGGTCGGTCACCTATCTTAGCTCCTATCTGCCTGAGAAGATGCTGGGACAGTGGGCTAGGTAGGGGCCTCGTGTTCAAAAGGTGGAGCCTGTGCCCCACGGTGCAGAAAAACTCTGCACTGCTCCAAAGAGAGAAAGAAGTGGGATTCCAAGTTCGATCCATCCCGTTGGCACCCCGCAACCCTTAGAAAGCCACAGAGCCTCATGAAACTTGGGGTGGAGGTTTCTGGGCTTGAGACTGATTTCCCTGGTTGTAGACTCACGCTTCCTTTCTGGTAGGGGGAACCTACCCACTCTCTAAAGAGGCGATGGGGCACACGTACATGTTTATGTCCAGTCAGTGGGGCCACGCTGTCATTGGAGTTGGGGGCACCTACGTGTTAGGATTCAGCACCAGAGACAGCGATTCGAGCGCTCAGTTGAGGTGGTCGGGTTAGCTTGGAAACCCCTGACCCGAAAATCAGCTTCTACCTTATCTTCGGCCCAGCACTCACTCCTTTGTAGACTTCAGACTTACAACATGCTATTAAAACTCAGCGAGGAGAATCTAGTTTGACCAATCAGAGGTGGACTTCGGAGACCCAATAGCACGAGGATGCTTTAAAGACTGAACCAATCAGACAGTACGCAGCCGAGGGCCACGCCACACTGATAGCGCGGGTTGATCAATCACAGTGGCCCCACAGTGGAGGTGGTGGCAGTGTAGACTCTTGGGTGGCCTGGCCTGGGTCAACTGGGGTAGACCGTGCAGCTGGCTGTGGGAACCTCGAGTGATTGCTCCACTCCGCTTAGCCAGGAGGTGAGCTGTTCTTGGACCACAGACCCAGCCGCAATTCCCATGGCAACTGCCACCTCTGGGGGACTGAGGCTGGTGTGGTGGTAGAGGGCGATCCCAGCGACTTTTTTTTTTGCTGATTCTTCACTTCTCGGTCAATAGCTCAGTCCAAAGCGGAAACTGGTGCTATCTGTGGTTCTGAACTGTCCTTCAGACCTGATGAGGAGCCACTAAAACGAGCCACTAAAACCAATCTCCACGTGGCATCACAGGACTATCCTGGGCACATGCCCGGGCTCGCGGCTGCAGTCCTCAGGGTCACGTGGCCACAAAGGCCCACGCTGCTCGCGCGCCACCTGGCGGCCGTAAGGAGAAGCGCGACGGGGTATTGATCCCAGGCCTTCTGGTGGCCACCAGTTGGAGGCTGCAGCCCCAACCAACATCTTCCTCCCTAAAACGGGACCAGGGCAGCCTTCCTGCCTCTGCCAACCAACACCATTTCCTTTCCCAGGAATGGGCTGACCCGGTTCTACCTCAAGGACGTGCCCTGGCTGTTCATCTGGCCTGGGACTTGCCTCCTTCAGCGTTCTTCAGGGATGGATCCTTTGTCATTCTGGCCTGCAGTTAAATGCCACCTCCCAGAGATGCCCTCCCTAAGACTTGTCTGCATGGAGCTTGTCACGAGCTGTAAGTGACGTGTTTAGTGAGCATCTTCACAACTTGTCCCAGAGCTCTCTAAGTTGTGTGTATGTGGGGGGTGTTTTCCTGAGGGACTAAGACCGAGCATCCGCATCTTGAGTTGTGGAAGATGCCCAGTGGCCCCCACCCTGGGGAGGGGGTGTGTAGGGATGCTGCACTTCAACAGGAAGAGACCTGAGTCTCTAGACTTGGGGGAACAAGGTGTTGGTAGCCATTTACCTGTGGAAGCAGCGTCCCCTCCCCATCATAGAGGGCAAGAGGACCACGGTGGTGATTGAGATTGTCTGCCCCCCTCGCCCAAATCATCCAGGCCGAGGGGAGGTGCAGCTCCCTTCTGCTCTTTAATCTCATTTGCTCTCTTGACACAGTTCCAGCCACGTAGCCCCAGGTGGAAGGGGACAGGGAAGGGAGATCTGTCTAGGGGCTCCAGCCCTGGGGCAGGGCAGGGCGGAGCACCACCTTCCAGCCCATGGTATCAGAGTGCCCCCGCAGGCCAAGGTGAGGTATCCAAGTGGACAAATAAATAGGAATGGTCGGTGGTTGGGCAGGTCAGGTGGGTTTGTGGTCCGGGTGGCTTTTGAGTGTGTGGAACTTGACGCTGTCCAGCTTCTCGAAGCGTTTCCCGCAGCGCTCGCATGTGAAATTGTACTGCACCTCAGCCGTGTGCTTCTTCATATGCCAGTTGAGCGATGCCCGCTGCCGGCACTGGTAACCACAGATCTCGCACCTGCGGGCAGCACCAAGGACAGGGACGGCTCAGGGAGGTGTGTGGGAGGACAGGAGAGAGGCAGCAGTAGGCGGCACTGGGGGTGGGAAGGAATCCAATCATTGGGGCTAGATGGTGCCTGGGTTGGTTGCCATCTGGGGCAGGCACTCAGCTGGAACTCGGTGGAAGCAAGGAGGGGGTGCAGGGTCAGCCCAGGGGACATCTGCTCAGCATGTCCAGGCTACTGCTGGGAGCCCTCCCTTGTGGCCTGCTGGCGGGCAGTCTGTCACTCACTGTAGCGGTGTCTCTCCCGTGTGTGTGCGTCGGTGTACTTCTAGATGGTTTTTTCTCTTGAAGGACTTGCCGCAAGTCTCACAGGTGAATTCGCGGACACCTGGGGGACAGAGATGTGGGGCTAAGGGCGCTGCCATCTGGTGGACTAGGGAGTGTCTAACGTGATACAGAGATGGGGCAACAGGCTCTGACAGGCTGTCGGACGCATTCACTGAGACTGACAATGAGGGCAGTCACCTGGGGCTCCAGGAAACATGCTGAGCTGAGTTCAGCCCAGCCGGAATCAGAATCTGAACTTGGGGGGCTGAGGGAAAAGGGTGGTTCTCCAGCGGGTGGTTACCGGCCCTGGGCCTGACCTGAGTGGATAATCATGTGCCGCCGCAGGTGGTTGGATAAGTAGAACTTCTTGCCGCAGCCAGGGTGAGGGCACACTTTGGTTTTTCCTTTCCGATGCACGAGGTTGACATGGTTCTGTGGGTCAGAGGAGCAGGAGTAAGTAAGGGTTGTGGGTACCATGGGCCCCCTGTGGGGTTCTGAGGGTGAGGAGAAGTGAGGTTAGCTGGGAGGGAGGTGGGCCTATCTAGCTAGAAAGAAGGAGGGGTGTCTCTGGCCTGGGAGAAACCCCCCAGCTCTGAGCTAGGGCCCAACAGCATTTACTGAGCATCTACTGCCAAAAGAACCAAAAGATCTGTTTTGGAAGAAGTGCAGGCAGAGTGCTCCTTGGAGGCCAGGATGGCTAAGCTTCGTCTCTCATACTTTGGACATATTGTCCGGAGTGAACAGTCGATGGAGAAGGATGTCATGCTAGGTAAGGTGGAGGGTCAGAGAAAAAGAGGAAGACCCCCAATGAGATGGATCAGCCAGGTGGCATCATTGATGGCGTCAAGTGTGGCAGCAGTAGTGAGGTTGGCCCAGGATCGGACATTGTTTCGTTCTGCTGTGCATGGGGTCGCTATGAGTCGGTTCCGACTCGATGGCACCTGACAACAACAACAACAACTCCATGCTACAGAGTCTCTGGTGGTGCAGTGGGTTAAACACTGAGCGGCTAACTGCAAAACTGAGCTTGGTGGTTCAAACAAAGCCACTCTCTGGGAGAAAGGTGAGCCTTTCTACAGAATCACAGCCTCGGATGCCCTAAGGAGCAGGTCTACTCTGTCGGACTGGGTCACCGTGAACTGTTCTCTGTCCTATAGGGTAATAATGAGTAGGAATGGACTCAGGGACAGTGGGTTTTTGGTGCTTACTCTGTGCTAGGCTCTGGGTTGGGCATATTACCCAAGGAGCATCAGTCAGTCCTCCCAGACCCTGTGAAGGACCTTGACTGTTAGCCCAGTTTGTGCCTGGGGAAACTGAGGCTCTGAAATCTGAAAGTTCAGTGGTTTGACTCAGGCATCACAGGTGGGTAATGGCAGGCCTGGGACTCTCTGATAATGTGCCTCGTGTGGCCCCCCGGGACCTGGAGCGGGCAGCCCTGAGTCGTATTTTCTAGAATGACTGCTGCTTGTTACTGCAGAGGTGCCTGGCATCAGTAGGTGCTCACGTTTAATGAAAACATGGCTCCACCAATTTGAAAGCCTGGAGCCACCTCTGTGTTAGGTGTGGGATAAAAAGGCCCCACCACTTCACAGGGCAGTTCTGTCCTGGGGCTGCAGTGGCACTTGGCGGGTGGGTGGAGCTGGGGTGCCTCTAGCTGTATGTGCTGTTTGTGTGGCTCTGTCATAGGGACACTCACATACCACACATGCTGCCAAGATCAGGCGCCACAGTTCCCACATGCACGGTGCCCACTCTTCTGGCCCGCCCTCTGGCGGAGGCCTCACCTGGAAGCTGCTGAGGGCCACGTAGACCTGGCTGCAGCCCTCATACGGGCAGTGGAACATCTCCAGCAGGCCGTCAGCGTCCAGCACCCGCGACCGCTTGCTCCGCCGCCTCCTGGGGACAGGGAAGGGAAGACAGTGTTGGGGTTCCCGCACCTACTAGCTAACTGCCCACCCCAGACACTCACTTCTCAGGCTCCTTGGGGATCTCATAGATGATGGTAGGCATGTCACTGCCATCAAGCTCCTCCCCATCGGCCTCAGCCTCGGTGCTCTCTGGCACCGTCGCTGCCATCTCTGGGGCTTCCGGCTCCTCCTTTTCCTCTTTCTTGAGCATGTACAGGTCCTCCTTCTCTACGGGGGTGGACACAGGGCAGGGGTGTCCATGGGGTTCACAACAGGGAGCCCACTCCCAGGGTTGCCTCTGACTTTCTCCTTCCCAGGCCCACCCCACAGGGACCAGCACGGGTGCCAGACCTTTCTTGGTCTCGATGCCTGCCGTGGTGGTGGTGACCATGGTGCCGGGCTGGTTGCCCTCGGGCTCCGTCTGAGTGTAGGCCGCCACACCTTCCATCATGGCGCAGGGCACCTCCTCACCCAGGCTACTGCCAGGGGCACCACTGCCCGCTGCCACATTGAGGTGGATGCTCTCAGCCGTGAGGGCATCGTAGCCTGGGCCCGCAATGATGATCACCTGTGAACCAGGCACCATGCCTGGCATGGGGCAGCTGGCCACCACCTCACCCAGAGCCTCCTGAGGCACATTCTCAAAGAGGGCGCCAGGGCTGGTGCCCACTTGCACAGGCACTGGTACACACACCACTGTCTCCAGGGCTTCAGGCCCGCTACCTGCTGGATTGGGGCACAGAGGCGTGCCCTGCTCGGCCAGGCTTTCCACGTGGTGGACGTCAAACGGGATGTGCATGCCCTCCTGTGTGATGAGCCCGATGCTGCTGGCTGGGCTGGTTGGGGTCACTGTCGCTGAGGCCTTGGCTGGCTGGCCCTCAGAGGGCTCCTCAGAGTCAGAGCCAGAGCTGGAGGAGTCAGAGCTGCCAGGGGCCAGGCCATTGTCCACTACAGAGACGGAGGAGAGGGGATGGTTACAACACTGTAGCCGTGGCTGGTTGTTGTCAAGAGCTTACTGACCTCCTCATCGCCAGTGACAATGGTCCCTTCTCAGTCCCCACCCACCTCTGCTCTTCCTGGAGATGCTCTCCTTGCTGGGCATCCAGAACCCTGTGGCCCCTCCCTGTGGCCAGTCTCCTTTTTTCCTGCACAAGGTCCCTCCGGCCTGGGCCTCTTCTCAGGGCTGGGGATGCTCCATGCTACCTCTACCCTGGAGACTCAACATGAAAGCTGTTCCTCTGTGCTAAACCCCAACCCCTTCCATCTCCCCACCTCTTGGAACACTGCTCCCTATGGGCCCCACACGCCCCTCAGATCAGCACACCACGCTAGCAGATGGCAGCTTGGGCATTCCAGTTGCTCAGAGTAGAATCCTGGGTTACCCTCCTGAACTCTCTGCCCACTCCCACCTGTCAGCAAAACCTGTTAGTGCTGCATCCAAACTCTATCCACAGCCCCGTCACTTCCCCCTTGCCTCTGTATACCCTGGTCACCACACATCACCCTCTGCCAGGATAGTACGGTCCTTTCTGGCCCTCCACCTTCTGCCTGCACCCCACTGCCCTCCATGTGTTCCCCTGAAGGGGGCCAGAGTGGGCCTGTGAATGCCTTCTCAGATCTCACTGCTCTTCTGCTGAGAACCCCTCACATCACTTCCTATTACAGACAGGCCAGCTCTTCCCCAAACCTGGGTTTCTTCCTCCAGGTGGACTCCAGTTCTCAGCATTCCTTGCAATCAGGTGTGGCCATATGACTAAGCCTGGACCAGTGGAATGTGACTGGAAGAGATGTCCTGTGGGCAATCTTCTGCCTCTCTGTCCCCATCAGATAGACTAGACAGGACCCAGGAGGAAGCCTGCAGGTCAGGAGTGCTAAACTTTGTGTGTTCGGGTTGGCTTGGTGGTGGTGGTGGTGATATGTCGTGGAGTTGATTCCGACTCGTAGCGACCCTGCACAGGGTTTCCAAGGCTGTAAATCTTTACAGGAGCAGAAAGCCTTATCTTTCTGCTGCGGAAGAGCTGGTAGTTTCAAACTGCTGACCATGAGATTAGCAGCCCGATTCGTAACCACTACGCTACCAGAGCTCCTTTTGGGGTGGGGTAGGGGGCTGGAAAAACTCCTCAGTGTGGCCCACAGTGCCCTGCCCTGCCTGCCCACTTGATCTGGCCCCCTTCCACTGCAGTTTCATAGGCCTCTTTGTTTTTCATTGGAGCCAAGAGACCAGTTCCCACTTCAGGGCCTCTGTATTGGCCATTTCCTTTGCCTGAAGCCTGCTTCTATCCAACACCCATGTGGGCTTCCCTTCTCATCTCCTTCCGACATCCTGGGAAATGGTATTTCTTTAGTGAGGCTTTCCCTGAGTCTCTCTGTCCTGATGAGTCCCCTTCCCCTCCTGTATTTCCCCCCACAGTACTTGCTACCTTTCTCTCATGCACTGCTTGACTTGCTTCCCTCCTAGAATGCCAACTCCACTCGGCCCGGGATCTCTGCACACAGACCCTGGGATCAGAGACCAATTCCTCAGACCATTGGTGAGATAGAGGCCCAGGGCACTGACACTGTGCCCAGGTCTCTGCTGCTTCATCCACACACACGGGAAAACTAGGGACAGGAAAAACAACACTCTGAAACATCGCACTTGTGACAGAGCTGGGGCCGTGCAGTCTGCAGATGACGTATCTTCTGCCACAAAGGATCACATGAGAGAGCACAGGCTCTGAAGCCAGACCACCAGGGTCCAATCTGCATGCTCACCTCCAGCTGTGTGACTCAGGCACCTTCCTTACTTAACCTCTGCAGGTCTAGTTCCTTGCCTAAACAAATGGAGACAATGACTGCACCTACCTCAGGGGGCTGCTTGGGGTATTTACTGAGCACATATATACACAGGGTTGGGGGCATGCGTGATGTCAGTAAGCGCCTCATATACACTTCTCATGATCATAGCAGCATTATTATCAGAATGCCCTCTGGCCAGGGAGGTGGCCGGGAAAGTAGCAGTATCTCACTGCCCTGTGATCTGCGGGGTAGGCTGAGGCTCCTGACATCACCCTGAAAGTGGGACAGGTCATACCACCTGAGGTGACCAAGCAGGCTGGGGGCGGAGCTAGGCATGTGTCAGGTTCACCTAGGCCAATTCTGAACGTCTCACGTCTTTACAGATGATGACGATAATGACCATGCACTGCATGCTGGGAGTAATTCTGGCCCCATGCCCAGAGCTGGTAAATGGTGCTGCATGAGAAACCAGGGCTGAGATGTGAGGGGCCAGAGCTGGGATGTGAAGGACCAGGGCTGGGATGTCAGGGGACAGAGCTGGCTAAATGGCTCATGGTGCTCATTTCTGAGAGCCCAGCTTTGGTAGTCACTAGTGTCTAGGTGGGGTTGAGCACAAGGGGCCACACTCTCCCTGGCTGATCCGCTTCTCCTGAGTCCTGGGCCCCTTGAATCCAAGTGGGGCTAACACAGCACTGACTTCTGGTCTGTGGGGGCAGGGCCTGGAGTGAGGCACAGTGGAGGAGCAGTGGGCTGACCACGGGTCCCAGGACACAGCTGCCTGTTGGGATCCTGGCCGACACACGACAGGACTGCTGCTGGTGAGGCTGCCCCCTGAACACCTCTCGCCCACTGCTACCCTTCCACCAGCTGGGATGCCACCTGCTCTGAGCGGCCTGCCAACCCAGGCTCAGCCCCAGTGACTGACCCCACCTTCAGCTCTGGCAGGATACCTGACAGTGGACCCCACACTCCTCCTCACAGCCGGGACCTCCCTTTTAACTGAGTCACTCCTGATCCCTAGTAGACAGCAGGTACCATCCATGTGTGACCAATGTGGGATGAACGAGAGCCAAAGAGAGATGGGAAGAGAGAAAGAATTGTGGAGAAGAGAGAGGAAGAGGGAGGGAAAAGGAAGGAGACAGAAAGAGAGGAGATACAGAGAAAGCAGGAACAGATAAGACAGAGGGAGGAAGATACACAAAGCTGAGGCATAAGGAGACCGGGGTGGGGGCTGCGCTTGGGAAGAGAGTGAGACTGGGAGACAAAAGCTAAGAAAGAAAATGAAGGAGGAAGCAGCAGAGGGGTCTGGGCACTTGGGCCGCTCTGTGCCCAATGCCGGCCAAACAAGCCAGACCTCCTGGCTCCTAGCCCAGCCCTGCTGTAATGGACCCGAGAGATGCGGAGCTGGACTCAAAGACTGCAAGTCCAGCCTGTTCTCCTCACATCCATGTTCGATCCCTGAGAGCCAGTGCCTAACTGCCACATTTGCTGTGATGTTTGAGATGCTGGCCGGAGGCTGGCAGGCAAGTAGGAAGCCCTGGCCAGGCAGACCCTGGGAGGGGCTGCTCAGTGATCCCCACCTTTGTCACTGTCGGCATCTGAATCGCTGAGTGGCTTCAGAGGTGAGTGCAGGTCCTGGAAGTAGCGGTGGCCAGCTTCACACTGCCACACGGCTGTAGTATACAGGCCAAAGGTGGGGTCCAGCTCGGTGAGGTGAGGCTCGTACGGGCAGCGGTGCTTGTGGTCCTCATACCAGATCACCACGTTCTTCAGGCAGTTCACGTTACGCCGCCGCCCTGCAGAAATGGGGGAGGGGGACATGAGGTGAAGGGCAATGCTGGGTCCTTGAGGCTCCCAGAACTCCCCAGGCCTTATGGGCTCCCGTGGGTTGAAATACCCTCCTATTTACAAATGAGGAAACTGAAGCTCAGAAAGGCAAGAGCCCCGTTCTAGAGATACTGAACACTGGCCCAGAGACTGTCCACTCTAGATAAGTTGTGTCTGACACAATAGGGGCACAAGTGTTAGCTGCTGTTCTGCTACAATCACTGGCCAGCTGTTTCCCACTTGAGTGTGTGCAGCTGCTTTCTGCCTCCTTCCACAGCTCCCACCCTCCCTCCATCCCAATGGGGCCTGAAAGGTCCTTCATTGCTCTAATTGTTCTTTCACTGGATAGGGTTTCCAAGGAGAGGCTGGTGGGTCTCAACTACCAAGATCGCAGTCAACAGTCCCAGTGCATACCCTACAGCACCACACCTGGTCTCCTCAGGTGTAGAAATTATTTTTAACCCGGTTCTATCTTCCCGCCCTCATTGCCTCAGTTGGTTCCCATGAAGGCCTGGAAGGTGGTTCTGAAGCTCAGGGCTGAGACTCCGCCCAGAATCCAGAGGGCGTGGCTAACGGAGTCTGGAGGGCGGGGCCGCTGCTTAGATGGTCTCAGACAAAGGGACTCTTTTCAAGTCCTGAGAGCTAACATAGTTTGGAGTGCTGGCTTTTGGCTTCCTTGATGCCTGTTATCCCTTCTTTTCCTCAATCTCTCCCATTGGTGATGGAGATGTTGAGCTTGTGTCTGTTCCACCACATTGGAAACAGATAACTTACAGTCTAGGGTTCACAGCTTCATGGAAGAAGAGGAATTTTGTCCCAAGGTGAACTACGCCTAAAGTCTCATCCATATTTGATGGAAATGATGGACTTGGAGTAGATTTAAGACTTTTGGGATGATGTAATGGGGTGGATATGTTTTGCATGTGGCAAGGTTATAATTTGGGGGGGGAAGGGTGAAATGTTTTGGATTGAATTGCGTCCCCCCAAAAATATGTGTTATCAATCCTAACCTAGAGCCTGTGGTTCTAATCCCATTTGGGAAGGGAGGCAGGTGCAGTGGTGGTGGTAGTGGTGGTGGGGGACTCTTAGTGACCTGTAGAGGGTTTCTGGAAGCTTGGTGGGCTGCCCCAAACAGGGGTTCAGTGTCACACATAGGAGCCATGTGTGGCTAGGGGCGTCCCTGCTGATGGCCCTTGAGCCTGGCACATGACACACCCTTGAGGTCTTTGCAGACTGCTCCCTCTTCCCCGGGACTACTGTGCTAGGAGACACACCACCTTGGTCTGAGGCTGACTGGTGGCACAGCTGTGCAGCTGGGGCCGGGACTGCCTTGCTGGGCTGGGTTTGTGTGTGAAATGGACACAGCGCTGCCTACACACTCCACAGGAGTCCTGGTGTGGTGCTGTGGGCTAACGCGCTAGACTGCAAGGTCAGTTTGGACCACAAAGTCAGCGGTTCAAGCTCACTAGTCGCTCCTCAGAAACCCTATACAGAATTGCTCTGAGTTGGAACCAACTCAATAACACACACTCCACAGTTCCAGGTCTCTCTAGGAATCCTTCCCAATCCTATGGACCCCCAGTGGCTCCTGCTTCCCCTGGCCTGGCCCGTCTTCCTGATGAGATCCTGTTCCACACAGCACTGCGCACACACATACACCCAGACCCTCAGCACATGGCACTGACGAAGCAAGTGAAGAGGAACTCTGGGAAGTCCCATGGCCCCTGGGCTGCAGATCCACTTACTTTTCTTCCGCTTTGGCTTTTTGGGGACTTGCTCCCAAGGCTTCCTGCAACAGAGAGAGGCGGTGAGGGGTGAGGGGTGAGTGCTGGGGCAGAGGCTAGGCCACATGAGAACAGCAGTGACGGCTATGATGCCTGCTGTGTGTCCTGCTTCAGGGCAGGATGGACGAGCACTGCCCCCACTCGGGCAGTGTATCAGCAGTGCCTTCACAGGGGCACACTGGTTCTTGGAGGGAGTGTCACCACCCATTGCGCAGGCCAGGAAACTGAGCCTCAGAGAGATGAGGCCCCATGGCCAGAGTGAAGTCCGAAAGGAAACGAGGAAAGTGGCCGTGGTGTGCAGAATTCTCCGACAGCCCCTCCAGTCCTCTCCCACTGGGTGTGGGTAGGGGCAGGGAGGAGGGCTAGTTCATCCCTAGTTCATCACATGGGAGGTGACTGCAGAGTCCATACACGGGACTTGATGAAGTCTGACACTCAAAACTGAGAACATGAGGGGGCGTCCGAAGGGACCACATGGTAAGGACCTCAGTTCTACAACCTGAAGGAAATAAACGCTGTCAACAACCTGAGTCTTGGTGTGCCCTGCAGAATAAGCCCAATTGGTATTTCAAGTCCACCAGTGTCACTATGAGTTGGAACCAACACCCACAACCTGAGGGGACCTTGGAATCCAACCTTCCCTGAGCTGAGCTTCCAGATGACGATGAAGCCATCTGACATCTTAACCTCATCCTTGTGAGACCCCAGGTAGACGACCCCACTAAAATGTGCTGGGCTCCAGACCCCAGAAAATGCCAGAGAATACATGTGTGGTTTAAAGAGACTTTGTGGTCATTTGTTCCATAATGTTAGAAAAAGTGAATCTGGTCGGCTTCAGACACTGTGCTGCCCATCCGGGGATGGCAAAGAGGGCTGGTTTGGGGAGGGTCCTTGGCTCTCAGGCAGTCCTGCACTGTAGCTGGCCCACTTGCTTCCAGGCCCTTCCTTACTACGGCTAGGGCCCAACTCCCTGACTATGGGCCCCACTCGAGCCCAGGGCAGGGTCGGGCCCACAGGTCTCTAGGTGTGCTGGCTGTGACCCGGCTTGGGCTTTGTAAACCCTGGCCTTCCCAGCTCCCTTGCTGCCACCATGAGGAATGGCCTCAGCTCAGCTGCTTCCTTGCCCCTTCCCCTTCTGTGCTACAGCAGCAGGCTTCATGAGCCTGGGTAAGCGATGTCACCTGTGCCGCAGCATTCCCCATTACCCCCCCCCCCCCCCCAGTCTGGGCTTGGCGTGAGGGTCTGTGTGTTGTGAAGAGCTTGACGTAGCCCCTGACACTTAGTGATTATTCGGCAAATGGTCACAACAATCACTGGTTACCAGCATGGCCCAGAGCCAGGGCTGGAGCTGTTTCCAACACAAATGGTCTGACAGTCACTCCAGGGTCCCTCATCAGCTCCATTGTCCATCCTCTCTGACCCCACTCAACCTCTCAAATCTCAGCCCTGAACTCCAAGCCCGGTTCCCAGGAAGCTCTTTGGGGTCCCATTCCTCGGGTTCCCCTGTGCTCTGTCCCCTCTAAGAAACTGAGCTGCTCAGACCTTCACCCAAACGAAGTACTAATGTCCACAGCTGCTTCCACTGTCTCAGGCCCTGCCAAGGCTAGGGGTCAGAGAATGACACGTCATAGTGGGGATGGGCTTGGGGGCCAGTCAGACCAGTTCAAGGCCCAGCTCTGCATCCAACTGGCTGTGTGACCTCAAGCAGGTCTCATCCCCTCTGAGTCTCAGTTTCTTCATCTATGAAGTGGAGCTAACAGACGTGCCTCCAGTACTCGCTGTGGGAACTAAACGAGGTCATATGCGTTGAGCACTAGGCTCGTGGTGCGTGAACGGTCTGACCCTAATGTAGCACTCTCTCTTAGACTGCCTGGTGTTCAAGTCCTTGGACACACCAGTGACAGCCAGCGAGGCCATGGGTGCCTGAGGACCACAGGAGCTGAGGCTTCTCCGGGCCGGGCTTTGCTTCTCTCTCGTCTGCTGCAGCCTTTGCCCTCTGTACCGGAACATTCCTGCCCTTGTGCACACACACTGAGTCCTCCCATCTTAGATGAAGATCATCTTAATCCCAGAGCCCATTCTCTGATTTCCTCCCTCTCATCTTCATTGTCCCTCTTTGCCCAACAGCCTCCATTTCCTCCCCTCCATTTCTCTCTAACTGTCCCGTTCACTCCACACTGACAGTACTCTACCTGGAGGAACTTGTGTCTAGGGCATGCACTGCCATCATCTGTTCCCCACCCTCCTTCTGAGGCTGTGTCTTCCTCACCTCCTGGACTGCGCAGAGTCCCTGTACCACCTCTATGCACTCCGATGAGTCCCACATTCACATCCCCAGCCTGGGCCTCTCCCCATTCCGGTACCAGGGCCCCAACCTTCTCGACACCTCATACACCAACTGTCATCCTGTCCCCTGACTGGCTCCTTAGTTAATAGCCACTGAACTTCCCAGGTGTCAGCCCCAAACTTCAAGGTTGCCTCTAGGATCTACACCCACTGTGGACCCTCACTTCAATCACTTACTTCTCTCCCCTCATCACTACCCAGCCAGCCCTTATCCTTACTAGGACCAGTGCAGATGCCACCTTCCTGGTCTCCCACCCTGCCCTCACCCCGAGTCTCAAGGCAGGGATTAGCAGGGTTTTCATTTTCTGGTTAAAAACTTCAATATAAAAAGAATAATTCAAATACACACAAAAGTAACCTCCACTCTCTCCTCCAAGAGAAGAATGGAGTGAGCCTTCTTGATCCCGTCACCAGCTCTGCCAACTCCTGGCTAACTTTGTCTCATCTCCCTCTCTACTCATTCCTTCTGCCACACTCACACTTATATTTAAATATAAGCCAGATCATGTCACTACTCTGCTCAAAAAGACAAATACTGCCCTGCCTCCAACTCACTGGGAGGGAAAACTTGAGTCCTCTCCACAGCCCATGAGGCTTGGCACCCTCTGCCCCATCACCTCCCTGCCCCTCTCATCTCCTTCACTCCCTGCCTCCTTCAACCACGCTGTTCCTTGTACATTCCAGGCACAACCCTGCCTTGTTCCTTCTGTCTCCCACTTTCTTCCCAGGTCTATCTTTCTGACATCTCCTTGCCTCCTTTAGATCTTTCTTTATTCAAAGGCTATTTCCTCAATGTGGCCCATCCTAACCACATTGTTTAAAGTTCCAACTCCCACTCCTGATTCCTATTTACCTGTTTGACTTACCTCTCTTTCTCCCCCTACTTGTTGTTGTTGTTTTTATGTGCCGTGGAGTCGGTTCCGACTCATAGCGACCCTGCACAGGGTTTCCGAGGCTGTTAATTTTTACGGGAGCAGAACGCCTCATATTTCTCCCGGGAGCAGCTGGTAGTTTCGAATTGCTGACCTTGCGGTTTGCAGCCCGATTCATAACCACTACACTACCAGAGCTCCTTACTTATCACTCTCTAATGTGTGAGGAGGGGGCATGCAAAAGGTTCATGGAAAAACGGAATTAAAAGATAAATGGAAGCACCCTCATATTATATAATTTACTTATTTGTTTCTTGTCTGCACCGCCCGCCGGCTGCAAATAAAGAAACAATGTCATCTCGTAGAGGCTAGAATCTCTGTTTTGTTCAATACTGTATCCTTATCATCTATAACAATACCCCACACATCACTGTTTTTGTTGTTAGATGCTGCGGAGTTGGTTCTGATTCACAGCGACCATGCATGGGGTTTCCGAGAAGGGCTGGGGGTTTGAGCCACTGACATTAGCAGTCCAGTGCTTATCCTACAGTGCCACACCAGGGCTCCCAGTGCATTGTAGGTACTCAATAAACATTTTTTGTTTTTAAGCAAATGAATGAAAGAACACTGGACATTCTACAACTGACCATGCTTCTCTTCCCTCTGGCTGCTAATAAGCGCCAAGACAAATTCATTCTTCTTCATGCTTCTTGAATGCCTTTAGGCAGGCTTTAGCCCACTATGCCACAAAACTGTGCTTGTCACACTCCCAGTGACCTCTGCCTCATTAGTTCCTGGCCTTACTGTGTCCCTTGTTTGGATTTCTTCTTTCACCCAGATTTTCAGTTCTCTCTCCTTGTCCTTGTTTCATAGCTCTTGCCCTGAAATCCTTCCAGGTTTAAGACAGATTATTAAAAATCAGACACAAAAATTCTCTCTCTGGCCATGTTTATATCCAACAGGGGCTCCTCATTCAGGTTAATGTAGTCAGTCTCTGGTCTGTGGCCCAGTCGGCTTTTTACCACACACTGCCTGGAAACCCCCACGTCCTACAACTCCACACAGTTCAAGCTCAGCCAAACCAAGCTTCTGCAAACATCACCTTCAGCTTAGGAACCTCCAGAGACTCCCTCTGGTCAGGGGTCCTCAACCCTAGCTGCATATCCAAGTTTCTCTGGAGCTTTTCTGAAAAGAAGAAAACAAAAATACAGGGTCCGCAAACCCACTCAGACTAAATGAATCAGGAACTCCAAAGACGGGGCACTAGCTTGAGGTTTTGAAATCTTTTAAAGGGTTACTGGATGATGCCAGGCTACCATTATTGTATACTTTCATGAAACAGTTCATAAAAGAATCCTTATCAAAGGGGGGGAAATGCAGAACAGAACTTGATATTCTCATCGATGGGAAACTTTCTGGCGCCATGGAGGCTTCATGAATCCCTGAAATGATTGCTCTGAGATCATTTTAAAACCTTAAAATCAATAATACCTGGGAAATCTTAAGACCAAACAATACTTTAGCTTAATGGTAAAAAAAAAAAAAAAAAAAAAAAAGCTGTGGTAAGCATTATGCTCTTCTAAGAACTATCTACGAGTGGAAACTGACTTGATAGGACACAACACCAAGAACTATCTCTATGGGATCAAAATGACAACAGCAACTCAAAACACACAGACAGACGCCTTGTGGGCAATACATTTATGTTACTGGGGGAGGAATAACTCAGAAAAGGACGGTGAGAATGGTTGTCCAACACTAAGAAAATAATCAATGTCACCGAATGGTCCGTGCAGAAACTGTTGAAGGGGTGCATGTTTTTCTGTGTATATTCTCAACAACAAAATGAAACAATAACAAAAACACTTTTTAAAGCGCTCATTTCCTTGCCCTACTATGGATATAAACCGGCTTACCACCCGGTGTATGGCTTGGGAGAACAGTTCTGGGTGATCAAGTTAAGTTGGTTCTTGGCATTCATAATTCCCGCAAGAGAAACAGGTGAAACGTGCGCAATTGAAAAACCAGGGCAGAGCATGACTTTTGTTGTAGCGCTGCTTGTGATCGAGAATACCATACTCGAGAGCTGTGTGCCAGTCCCTGTTCTAAGCCTTCTGTGTATCTGAACTCAATTAATGTTCATGTCAACCTTTAAGGCAGAAAGAGCCACACTCCACTTACATTGCTCATGCTCCACATTGAGATTTGCCAACTGAAGGTGCTTCCCCTTCACCTGAGGTTCAAGGATGGACCAGGGGAAGTTTCCTTAGGCTGAGGTGCACCCCAGGAACCAAGAGGTTTAGAGAAGTTTGGTCCCGGTGGGGAAGGGGGCCATGCGCAGTCCCACATGGGAATCCGAACCTATGAGGAACATGACTGGGTATCCCAGTCAGGGTCTTGGGGGAACGTTGTGAAGGGAGGCCTCAGAGGAGGGGCCGCCCGTCCTGGAAGCCAGCTGCTAGAGCTTGGAGGCGTGGCGTGTGCCAAGATTGGGCAATCAGAGATCTAGCGGGAGGGACCACGCACCCAGGAGGCAGGCCGAGGGGCTGGACGCATTCCTAGGATTGGGCAGTCGAAGAGCCGGGAGGCGGGGTCCCGAGCCAGGAGTCCCGGGCACCGAAAGTCTGAGACCCAGGCCGGTCGCTTGGCCCTTGGGCGGGGCTCACAGGTGCCGGGGGCAGGGCCTTGAGCCCGAGGGGGCGGGACCAGACTCAGCAGGGGGATGGGGGCGTCTCTTCCCTCGATCCCTCCCCTCCTTCGGGCCGGGGCCCCTCACCCGTGGCGGCCGTTACGCTGGCCGCGCTCCAGAGAGATGAGGTAGGCAGCGAGCTTGGCGTCGCTCCAGCCGCTGCGGCGTCGTAGGTCCACCCAGGGCCCGTGCGCTTCGCCCAGGTACACGCGCCGCACGTCGTACTTCTTCCGGGACTCGAGCCGCCGTCGGGCCCGGTCCGATTCCGTGAGTCGCGGCCGGCCGCGCGCCTTGCGGCCTGCCGCGCCCTCTTCTGCCGCCGCCTCCCCGCCTGCGCCCGCCTCCGCCTCCGCCCCGGGCTCCGGAGCCCGCTCCGCCATCCCCCCCTCCCTAGTTACTAGCCTCCCCCGTTGTTAAGAGCCCGACCGGAAGTGGCGCGCATCTTCCGCGCCGCCGGTAAATTTCTCTTGGTTTCTCACTGCCCCGCGGCGCCAAAAGAGGACTGAAAGCGGGAGCTGCGCATGCGTGCACCGTTACTTCCTACCGCTAATCTTAAAAACTCTCTAGCTTTGTATAGACCGTTGTCGACATTGTTGTTAAGTTCCTTGGAGTCGATTACGACCCATAGCGACCCTATATAGGGTTTCCGCAGAGCAGCTGGTGGGTTTGAACTGCCGACGTTGTGGTTGTTGTTGTTGTTAAGTGCCATCGAGTCGGGTCCGACCCATAGCGACCCTGTACAGGGTTTCCAAGGGTGTAAATCTTTACGGGAGTAGAAAGCCTCATCTTTCTCCCGCGGAGTGGCTGGTAGTTTCGAACTGCTGACCTTAAGGTTCGCAGCCCGATTCGTAACCACTACGCTACCAGAGCTCCTTTAGTCCAGTGCTTATCCTATAGAGCCACACCAGGACTCCTGCATAGAACGGAGGTGAAGCTAAAGGTTTGGGGCAGCCTCAAGTAGGCAGAGACGTAAGAGTGATTAAACGTTGAGATTATCCTGAGGATGATTTGGGCGTGGGGTGCCACCATCAGTCCCGGAGGCTGGAGAGCTCTTAAAAAGCGGCATCACCAAGCATTAAAGGGACAGGTCTTGCCTGCCCATTACCGGCTGTCCCACCTGAGATCCATATTGTCAGAGCGGAGGGAACACAAGGAAACTTTTATTTACTGTACATTCTAAGGTCATCGCATACTTCCATGCCAGTTGGGTCTGTGCGGGCCACAGCCTGTGCTCAGTCCAGCTCAGCTCTGGCCCTGCTGTTGCCGCTGCACGTTGTCTTCCTCTTCCTCCTGGCCCTGGCCCTGGGGAGGAGGTGGGGGTGGCTCCTCTAGCTCTGGGGAGGCCGCCAGGAGCTCCCCAGTGGACCCTGCCAGTCGGAAGATCACGGGGATCTGGGCCAGGGCAGGGTTGGTTTCCTGCAGGCCCTGGATCCACTTGGCAAGTGTGGCCTGGTCGTGGGCACCTGCCATACACATGGCAAAGACAGGCCCTTCCTCCACTGTTGGGAGAGATGAGCAGTGGGAGCTGGAGCAGCTCTCAGGAGCCCATAAAGGCCAAAGGCAGGCCTAACAGCTGTCTTGTGCCTTCAAGCCTTGAACAGTCTCCTCAGCCCAGACTGCCCTTCCCACCCTTGACTGAATGATGCCTTCAGGTTCAAGACTGCCAGGAAGCGCTGGGGCGTCCCATCCCACCCCCTACTCCCTTGGGGTCCCAAAACTGGACCGAGCTGCACGAGGGCAGGCACTGGGTCTGTCCTGGTCGCAGCACAGAGGGAATGACAGACTATATAAATGTGTGGAGGGAACAAGGCCTCAGAAGCATAGTGCCCTGTGACGTCTGACCATGGAGTGTGGCTTTTGTGTGGGAACGTGTGTGCACTTGTGCCTCCACTGGGTCTGTGTGTGGCAAGTGGGTTGGCTCAGCTCAGGGTCCTTTCCCCCTTGACAGCTCTAGTGTCACACCGTATCCTGTGCAGTGTTTTAGTCCTGCCCCTCCCCATTTACCTTCATCCATGTCAAAGGTGTAGTCATCCCAGCCACCCCTCCCGTAGTCTAGGTCCAGCTGCATGGGGTAGTAGAGGTTCCACTCCTCGGGAATCTCCTCCACTTCCTACTCCCGAAAGGAGGGTGCAGGAAGGGTTGGAAGTCAGTAACTGTCCAGCACTACTTGCTTTCACCCTCCCTTAGCTAGGCCTCGATCCCTTCATGTGCCCATTCTTCCTCTCTCCCCAAGCCTCTACACTCACCCGCTCTTCAGGTGGTAGCAAGTCAGCTCTAAGGATGTGGTAGTAAACACATTTATCACGGAGCCATAGGGAGAAGGGGCCTTCAACGAAGATAGGCCGGGCTGGGTTGTGGTGAGCCAGGGCAGCCTGCTGATCGGGACTCTGGATTCCTAGTATGGAGACACACACACCCTTGTGCCTGAGCAGAGGGACTCTGGCAGAGGGGCTGGCTAGGATGGGGACAGCCTTACCTACAATGTGGGGCTGGGTGGGTTCCGCTGCTTCGGTGGCGTCTTTGGACAAAGGCATCTGCGAGGAAGAATGCAGGTGGGAGAATGTGACCTTCCCACATCTACAGAGGGAGCAGGGAGAAGCAGAGTCCAGCAAATTTAGGGCACCTCTTGGGACTCTACTGGGCCTCCCAGCATGGCTTAAAACCAATGCCCTCCTCACTTCCTTCTAATTTGGTGAGAACCATGAACACTAAAGATGCTTATGGTGAGTAAACTCTGCAGCCTCCCCTCCCCTTGTTAAATTCCACTCTGCAACAAGCGGTGAAACTTTGGTCAAGTCAACTGACCCGTGTGCCTCGGTTTTCTGCACTGCAAAATGGGGATGATGCCAGCATTGATTTTAGATGGTTCTAGCATGCTTAGCACAGTACCTGGTGCACTGTCAGTGGCAAATACGAATAAAAGACAGAATCCAGGACCAGAGAAGCCTAGGAGCAGCCAGGGAGAGGAGCACAAGCAGAGACGCAACGACACCAGAGATGAGGACATGGAGAGAGCAGCTGAGGACTCTAGACTCACGGAAAGAGAAAGGCTGGCGGCCAGGAGAATGTGCCCTTTGGTTGTTTAAATGATTGTTTTTATGTACATTCCCCCCCACCCCCAAACAATAAAACAGAGGGAATAGAAGCAAATGCTGTTGAATGATGGTGCACAAAGGAGATTGTAATCACTGAACGATGAGTGTAAAACCGATGCTCTCCCATGTAAACTATCACTCAATTCACAATAAAAACTTTAAAAAAAAAAAAAAAAAGTAGAAGAGAGAAAGAGAATGCGTCTACACAGAAGGAGGAGGCACAAGAAGCAGGTCTGCAGAACAGGGAAGAATTGCCCTTGTGTGTCTTTTTTAACTTTATACCCTGAATGTGATTATTTGTTCATAAAGCTAAATGAAATTGAATAAGAAACAATAAAAAGTACCAAATAGCCAACGGGGGACAAGTGTTGAGACACACATATAATGTCTATCCTTTCAGGTCAAAAAGAAATAAGGTGGCTCAGTGGGTACAAACTTAAAAAGAAGAGGCTCCAAACTATGTCATTAAGTGAGAGGGAAAAAAACGAACGAAAGAGCAAGGTACAGGACATGTACGGGGGCGGGGGCTTCAAAAAGTTCATGGGCAATTGGAATGAAAAGATAATGGAATTATTCAACCACCTTTTTGAAGTACACATTTGAAAAACCATTGTACAAGTAGAAGTTTGGCTTCTAGACCTCTTTCCTAAGTAAACAGTCTATGTATAGTTATTTCACATTCTACAGTGTTTGCTTCGTTTTCTGATTGCATATTAATTGTTTTCCTCTTACACTGACAGTCTTACTTCCTATCAACAGTGAAAAGGGCCCTGGTGGGGCAGTGATTAAGCGCTTCGCTGCTAACTGAAAGGTCAGTGATTCGAACCTACCAGCTGCTCTGAGGGAGAAAGATGTAGCCATCTGCTTTCATCAAGATTCATGTTAAGTGCCGTTGAATCGGTCCTGACTTACAGAGACCTTGTATAGGGTTTCCAAGGAGTGCCTAGTGGGTTTAAACCGTCAGCCTTACAGTTAGCAGTCTAGTGCCTACCCTACAGTGCCATGCCAGAACTCCTCCAGAGAGACGGTTGTTAAATGCCGTCAACTAGGTTCCAACTCATAGCGACAGTATGTAGGGTTTCTGAGGAGCAGCTGATGAGTTTGAACTGCTGACGTTGTGGTTCAAACCAACCTTTCAGTTCAGTGCTTATCCTACAGTGCCACACCAGGACTCCATAAAGATTGTAGTTGTGAAGTGCCATAGAGTCAGTTCTGACTCATAGCAACCCTATATAGGGTTTCTGAGGAGCAGCTGGTGGATTTGAACCAATGATCTTGTGGTTCAAACCAACCTTGTAGTCCAGTGCTTATCCTGCATTGCCACATCTGCCTTCAGTGCACCTTGGACTTCTTCCTTCAGGATCACTGGCTCTTAATCATATGTTACTTCTTGAAATAGTTGAACATCAATCCTTTCTTTTGGGTATGGTGACTCTGTGTATTCCTTCTATCTTTGAGGCTTTCTTTCATCATCATTCAGTAGTTTGCCCATGTTGTTGTTGTTCAGTGCTGTCGAGTCGGTTCTGATCCATAGTGACCCTGTATAGGGTTTCTGAGGAGCAGCTGGTGAGCTTGAACCACCGACCTTGAAGTTCAAATGGCTCTGCAGTCTGGCGCATTAACTCACAGCGCCACACCAGGACTCCTTACACACTTTGTTGTTGTTGTTATGTGCCGTGGAGTTGGTTCTGACTCACAGCGACCCTGTACAGGGTTTCCGGGAGCTGAAAGCCTCATCTTTCTCCTGCCGAACAGCTGGTAGTTTTGAACTGCTGACCCTGAGGTTAGCAGCCCGATTCATAACCTCTATGCTACCAGAGCTTCTTTAAACAGACTTAGACCTGGGTTTTTGCTCATCTGCTTTTTCAATCTATCTCATAGAGGGGTTTCCTCTTTTTCGCTGACCCTCTAAACATTTAAATGGAGTTTAATACTTGACGCATATTAACAGAGATGTCTCGCTTCCACTCCTGTCCCCTCTAGACCTGATCCTGTGACAGCCCCTGCAGACAATTCTTTTTCACTCATCTCCATTCATCTTCCCTGAGCTTCTCTCCTTGAGGTAAACACGTCCACATCAGCACTCTTGTGTCTCCTCCCTTCTCACACTGACAGGGACCTCACTAGACACCTCTCAGTGCCCTACACGGTAGGGATTCCACAGTCCACACAGTCAGAGTCTTTGGATGGCTCTGGGGTGGTTTCCATTCGAGCTCTAGGTGGTAGGGGATAAGGGTAATCGTTTTACCATGGTTTCAACTTCCTGTATGTATTTCATGAGCTGGGGCTGGGACAGAATATTTAAATCAAGGGGATATATAAAAATCTGCTTGCAAATGCAGAGACTCTCTCAGGAAGGAGACATGATGGTCACCTCCAGGCAAAGAGACTGGGGACTGGAGGGCAGGTCAGAGAGATGGACTTGTCACTGTGTGTTCCTGTGTACCGTGTGGGTTGTTTACCATGTAGACACATTACTTACAAAAATGAAGAGAGTAATTAAAAACTACCCTTCCTCTCCATTCTGCTGCTGCGTTCAAGGTCAAGACTCGGACCTCTTTTTCCTGGATGCTGCCCTCACTGTCCTGCTGCCCTCTCTTGTTTTGCCCGCCCACCCCTACCCAGTACCATCTACACAGGTGCTAGGGGTCTTTCTAGCACCATAACTCCAACTCCATCACTTCTCTTCTTAAACAGCTGTATGGCGCTTCCCACCAATCAAAAGGTTTATAACCAGGCTCTTTAATCTGCAGTTCATGCTATTTCTCCCCACTCCCACCCCCGGCAGCCTGGTATCCCATGCCTTGATACAGACAGCCCTTCCAGCATCCCCAGGGATTCTTAGCATGGGTACATGCTGTTTTCTAGACCTAGAATGTTCTCCTCTCACCTCCTTCAGGACGTCTTCCTTGACCCTTGCCCTCTGAGCTCCCACAGCTCCCAGGGCATCTCCATCTCAGAACCAGTGTCTGAGGGAAACTTATCTGGGGCTCTCTGTAGATGCCCAGCATAGCCTGGCATGAGTTGGCGCCTCAGGTTGCTGAGGGGTGCTTTAGTCATTCCACAAACAAGTGCTGAGCATCAGCTTATGCCAGGCTTCGTCCTGGGCATCTTGGGAGATATGGGACACTGATTCTCACTTGCTGCCCCTTAGGGAGCTCTGGCCTAGTGGACAAGGTAGATGGTGAGTGAGGAACTGAATAAATAAATGTGTCCAGTACAGGAAGGGGTGGGTGCCTGTCAGGCTGGCTAGGTGTCCTGAGGGAGAATATACCAGCAGAGGGAGCAGCAAATGCAGAAGTCTGAGGAACAGGAAGGAAGGCTGTTGCCTACAACGTACCAGGCATGGGGAGAGGGCTGGAGGCGAACCCGGAAGCTGTGGTGAGGAGTCCACTGCAGGGACTGGCCCATGTCATGGGGCGGATGGTGGGGCCCAGCCCGGGGTGATAGCCTTGGGTGTGGCCAGGGGAGTGAGTACCTGGTAGATGGTGACACGGGCGCTGAGGTCGGGCTCCATATGTCGCAGGCCCAACTTGGCCAGGTCCACAGGGTCCTGGGGCAGGTCGCGGGGCACGGGGAAGGGGTTGATATTCTTGAAGCGAGAAAACCACAGCTTCATGCGCAGGAACTTGAGCATGGGGTAGCTTTTGTGTCCAAATATCTGAATCAGCAGGAACTCCGTCTCCTTGTTGGGCATCAGCCCTGTGCAGGTGGACGCAGGCAGGGCCTCCACATGGAAGCCGGGAGGGACAGAGAAGAGAATGAGAGAGAGCTGAAGGAAGCGGGGAGGAGCAGGACAAACTGAAGGCAGGGGTTGATATGAGAGAGAGAATCAGAAAGGAAACCCGAGAGAGAGGCAGGGAAAGAGCAGTCACAGAGGGCGAGATGGGGTCCACAGAGAGGGGTCAGGGCAGGGCCTGAGACCCAGCGGGGAAGCCGGAAGCCGCTGCTGACTATCACGTGAGCCCGCGGGAGCCTCACCGTGCTTTTCCATCTGCTCCAGGACAGCGATGCCGCACTCCTGCTGCCGCGGATAGTGCACGAAGATGCGCTGGATGATGCCGCGCGGCCGGAAGACCTCCTTGGGGAAGATGTCGAGCAGCAGGTTGTAGACGGCCAGGTCACGCTCGACGCCGTACTGTCGCATCTTGCTCAGGGCCAGGTAGATGAAGTCAACGTGGCCCCGCTTGCGCACGTTGTGCTGCCCAAATTTCTGCACGGCCTGCAGGAAGCTAGCCTTGTCCCGCTCCCCACTAGATGCCTGTCCAAACAGCTCCTCGTGGGGCACCGGGGCCTTGATGGGGCCCCTCATGGGCTCAGGGGGCCGTGGAACAAGTGATGAGTCCGAGCTGTGGGTGGCTGCACTGCAGTGGAGGCCCCGAGGGGCTGCCAGGAGTACCTGGGGACAGAGGACTGCTGCTGGAATCTGGCCCCTTCCTGTCTCCCTCAGGGCTGCCAGGCTGGCTGTCTCCTGGGAGAGGTACCAGCAGTCATCCCTTAGGGCAGCCCTGGGGAGGTGTGGTGCTGTGGTTACAAACCCAGGATTAGGCACCATTGTGAAGTGTGAAACAACACAATGCTGGCGGGGCTGTGAGGAAACAGACATTCACTCACTGCTGTGGGCGCTGGGTGGCATGTGGCGACATTCGCCACGATTACAAACAAGCTAGAAGCACACCCGGGGGCCCAGTGGAAACGGCCCACCTGTCCCTCAGCAGGGAGGTACGGAAACAAACAGCCACGTGCCTACACGGGGAACACTGGCAGTTGGACTAGTGACTGAGGAGGGGTTTACTGTGTGATCTGGAATAAGCTCCATGGAATACTGCTTGCTGTTAAGTACCGTCAAGTCGGTTCTGACGCATAGCGGCCCTGTGTAGGGTTTCCAAGGAACAGCTGGTGGGTTAGACTCCTGAGTTTGTGATTCAACAGCCCAGTGCTGATCCTTCAGTGCCACACCAGGAATATTAGTAAATGAAAGAAAAAATTTAAAAAGCAAGGTAGGAAACAATGTGCAGACTAGGTTCCCATATGTAGAAAAAAGAGCTCTTATTGTGTGCTGTCGAGTTCACTCTGACTCAGTGCTCAGCTGCTAACCAAAAGGTTGACAGTTGAAACCCACCAGCCACTCCATGGGAGAAACAACCTGGCGATCTTCTCTCAGCCTGGGAAACCCTTTGGGGGTAGTCCTATGGAGTTGCTGTGAGTTGGGGGTCTACTGGATGGCATGCAACAACAACGTGACAGCTGCTGTGGGGTGCAAACTGCCCCCAGGCTGCGTGAGCTCTGGTTTTTTGTGTTTTTTTTTTCTGGTACCGGTATAAATGATCACTGGAAGGAACTGCAATAAACAGTAACGTCTTTTGACTCCAAAGAAGAAAACTAAGTGGTTGGTGGCAGGACAGGCCTGGAACTGACTCTTGCTATAGGCTAGCCTCAGAGCTTTATGAAATTTGAACTGTATTACTCACTGTGATTAATTGTATTACAAACTCCAAAGATACATTTAAAAAAACAAACTGATTAAAAAAAGGAAAACACTGGCTTTGGGGTCTGCAGGAGTCTCGGCTTGACTTCTTGGCCAGGTGATTACCCACACTGAACTTTTTTTTTTTTTTAATGTTTTATTGTGAATTCTGTGATAGTTTACATGGGAGAACATTAGTTTTACATTCATCCTATCATATATCATCTCACTGCCATGGTTACACTACCCTCAATGCATCATCAACCAACCAAAGGGTACCCACGTCGCACTTTACTATTTGGTTTCCCATCAGTTACAGTGGTGCCTCCCTCAGGTCAAGAGATCTTATTCCCCACAGTGGGTGGTGCATGTTGCTTATAAGCTCGTAAACCACAGCCCACAAGCCAAACAGAGCCAGTTGCTTGCTTTTCTAAATAAAGTTTTATTGAAATGTGTCATCAAGTCAATTCTAACTCGTAGAGACCCTGTATAGGGTTTCCAAGGAGCAGCTGGTGAGTTTGAGCTACTGACTGTGGTTCAAAACGACCTTGCGGTCCAGTGCTTTATCCCACAATGCCACACCAGGACTCCTATTGAAACACAGCCATGTTCGTTCATTTACATAGTGTCTGTGGCTACTTTAGGGTTCTAGCAGCAGCACTCTGAGTATGTGTGACAGAAGTAGTATGGCCCACCAGGCTGAAAATATTTACTATTTGACCCTTTAAAAAAAGAAGTGAGCCCTTGTTTTAGATAGTATATTAACAAAATCCTTATTTTAATTTAAATGGAATGTTTAAATTCGAATGGCTATATGTAAAGAGCTCTGGTAGCAAAGTGGTTACGAGTTGGGCTGCCAACCTCAAGATCAGCAGTTCGAAATCCAGCAGTTCCACGGGAGAAAGATGAGGCGTTCCACTCCTGTAAAGGTTTACAGCCTTGGAAACGCTGTGCAGGGTCACTATGAGTAGGAACCAACTCCATGGTTCTTAACAACAACAACAACATATGTAAGGCATCTTTAAAAATGGAATGAAAAGATAATGGAATTTCTCCACGACCTTTTGAAGCCCCCATTATTATCTAGGGCAGGTGACTTGCTTGTGCCTTGTAGTCACTTTGAGTAAGAGAAGTGACTTTAACTTTTCTGTCCCCATCGTTAGGAGGAGGTATAGGGGCCATCCACAATCACCACCCAGATGGACTCAGCTCCGACAGCATTCTTATTTTCAAAGTCAATCCCTTCGTCTGCATGGGCACCAGCACCTCTTCAATAAGTTAGGAATTTCACCCTCACAGAAGACAGGCCAGCTCAGACCCCCAGAGCTGGCTTCATAGTGTAGATTTTGAAGAGGTTAGGAACAAATCCCAGGTCTTCCTCCCCCAGCCCCCAGTGCCATTACCTGAGAGAAGGGGGTTCCTGTGAGAGTGGCCCCGCAGATGCCTCCCCAGCCCCGAGACAAGCCCCGGGTTAGCAGGATGGCTTGGACCCAGCTCATGATTCTCGGATGACCACCTGGCCAAGAGAAGAGATGCATCAGCTGGGCACCCTTACCCACTCCCAGAGACAAGACGCCCCACCTAGGCTGAGGCCCCATTCCATACTGCATGGCTGACTGATCCCATGACCCTAGACAAGGCCCACTGTGACTGTCGGTGGCCTAGAATTCCTCATCCAGACAGGACTTGGGGGACCTGTTACAACCAAGGGCCTTGCTTCTGTTGGGTCAAACCTTTAAGTTTAATGAGGAATTTGCTTCTGTAATGGTGCCTCTTCCTAGTGGATCTTTTTTTTTTTTAAAAAAAAAAAACAGCTTTATTCATATACAGTTGGAAACTACCAGCTGTTCTGCGGGAGAAAGATGGGGCTTTCTGCTCCCGTAAAGATTTACAGCCTCAGAAACCCTGTACAGGATCGCTATGAGTCAGAACCGACTCCACGGCACATAACCAACCATTCATATACAGTTCACACTGTAACTGTACTGTATATGTTTTTAGTGTAATCACAGAACTGTGTAACCATCACAATTTTAGAAGACCTTCATCACCCCAAAAAGAAACCCTGTACTAGTTAACAGTCACTCTCCATTTTCTCCCTCCCACAGCCTTTCCTGGTTAAGTGCTGTTGAGTCCTTTTTTGTCTCAGTGATCCTGGATAGGGTTTCCAAGGAGTAGCTGGTAGTTTGAACCTCTGACCTTTTGATGCAAACCAACCTGTGGTCCAGTGCTTATCCTACAGTGCCATGGCAGAACTCCACCCCCAACCCCAAGGCAACAACCATTAACCCTTCTATAGGTCTATGTTTTCAAAGTTCATTCATGTTGTAGCTCATATGCAACTTCATTTTACTGCCAAAAAAATATTCCATGCTCTGATTTTGTTGTTGTTGGACTGTAGAAGGGTTTGGAAACTGCAAATCCAAACCTGAATGTGGACCACTTTCTATGCTCAGCTGAGTTCTGCTGTGGCCTTTGCGAGAACAGAAAGCCACATCGTTCTCCTGCTGGTGTGACTTTGACCACATTTTATTTATCCATTCTTCAACTGATACACATTATGGTTGTTTCTACCTTTTGACTATGAATAGTCCTGTGAACACTCCTGTACAGGTGTTTGGATGAACAAAATTGCTGGGCATATGGCAATTGTTTAGCATTTCAAGGAATTCCCAAAGTGGCTATATCACTTTACAGGCCCACCAGCATCAGGGGTCCGACTTTTTCCCATCCTCTCCAACACTTGGCTGTTGTCTGGGTTTTCTATTAGAGTTATCCTAGTGGGACTGCAAAGAATGGGAATTCCGTTCTTGTGCTCATGTGGCACCTGTACAGAGACCAAGAGAACATCAGGAAAGGGGTGTGCTGGGGTTGTATCCTTTGACCATATTTATTCAGTCTGTATGCTGAGCAAGTCATCTGAGTAGCAGGAGCATATAAAGAACATGGCATGAGGATTGGAGGAAGACTCATTAATAGCCTACCTACAATATGTGGATGACACAATCTTACTTGCTGAAAGCAAAGAGGGCCTGAAGCACTTGCTGATGAATATCAAAGACTACAGTCTTCAGTATGGATTGCACCTAATGTAAAGAAAATGAAAATCCTCACACCTGGACCAATGATAAATGGAGAAAAGACTGAAGTTGTCAAAAAGTTCATTTTACTTGGATCCACAATCAGTGCTCATGATGCAGCAGTGAGAAAAATCACATGATGTATTGCATTAGGCAAATCTGCTGCTCAAGACCTCTTTAAAGTGCTTAAGAGCAAAGATGTCAGTTTGAGGACTTAGGCGTACCTGACCTAAGCCATGGTATTTTCAGTAACCTCATATGCATGTGAAAGCTGGACAGTGAATAGGGAAGACTGTAGAAGAATTGATGCATTTGAGTTATGGTGTTGGTAAAGAAAATTGAATCTGCCAGAAGAATGAACAAATCTGTTTTGGAAGAAGTAAAACTAGATTGCTCCTTGGAAGGAAGGATGGTGAGACTTTGTCTCTCACACTTTGGATTTGTTGTCAGGGGGGACTAGTTTCTCAAGAAGGGTCAGTGAAAAAGAGGAAGACCCTCAACGAGATGATGGTTTGGCATAGTGGTGTGAGAAATTCTCAAGATGGTCCGTCTTCAGGAATAAAGGGTTCATGAGATTGCTAGACCAGACACAGGTTGTTGATTCACACCCAGGGATATGTTGTTGTTATGTGCTGTGGAGCCGGTTTCGACTCATAGTGACCCTGTACAGGGTTTCTGAGGTAAGGCTATAAATCTTTATGGAAGCGGAAAGCTTCATCTTTCTCCTGCAGAACAGCTGGTAGTTTTGAACTGCTGACCTTGCGGTTTGCAGCCTGATATGTAAGCAGGATGAAATGGGGAAAAGGAGGAAAGAAATCTATTCTAGGACTAGGAACTTTAAATAAGAATACAGTCACTAAGACCACGAACACCATTTGGATTCAATTGTGGAACTCTAGGGGGAGGGAAAACGGGACATTAGGATAGACTGTAAAACTCCGTAATACCCAGTAAAAGGGGAGCTGGAGGAGGTGCTTTTTCAAGACAGGGGAATAAAACTCTTGGTGGGCCAGCCATGCATGGCATCTTCCCGTCTACTGGGTTGGACGTTTGATTTTGCATAATCAAAAAAAGAACACCTCACTCTCACTAAAATGAGTACAGATTGGATTACTTGACTGCTTGTCAGTATCGACGTTTCTCACAGTGGCAACAATGGGCTCGTGCAGGAACGGGCTCATATGGTCACTAAGAGTAGGAACCGCCTGTTGCTAGTGCCATCGAGTTGGTTCTAACTCATAAAGAGAAACCTGTATAGGTTTCTGAGGAGCTGCTTATCCTACAGCGCCACACCAGAAC
>NW_006408830.1:2728816-2733485 GCF_000296735.1 Chrysochloris asiatica
CTGGTAGTTTCGAACTGCTGACGTTGAGGTTAGCAGCCCGACTTGTGACCACTACGCTACCAGAGCTCCTACTTCTGAATACTAGACTCCCATCCAGTAGGTTGTCTTTTTCACTTTTTTGATGGTATATACATATAGCTTATAGCACCAAACTGTACATTTTGCTGAACTCCAATTGATCTTTTTCTTTGGTAGCTATGTTTTTAGTTTTGTGTCTATGAAATCACTGCCTAATCCATAGGTTTTACTCCTGAGACTTATTTACATTTTATTTCTTACATTTAGGTCTATGATCCATTTTGAGTTCATTTTTTTAGTATGGTGTGTGGAAGGAAGAGATTCCTTTTATTATTTTGTATGTTGATACCCAGTTGTCCCAGTAGCACTTGTTGAAAAGGCTAATTTCCCCCTATTTATTATTTTGGTACCCTTACTGAAAATCAATTGACCATAAACATTATCAGTTTATTTCTAGACTCTCAATTCCACTGGTGTAATGTCTAGCCTTAAGCCAGTACCATACTGTCTTGTTTACTGTAGCCTAATTATGCTCAGAAATTGATGTGTGCGTCCTCTAACTTTGTTCTTCTTCAAGATTATATTGGCTAGTCTGGTTCCTTTCATTTCCTTAACACTTCTAAGATTCTCTTGTCAATTTCAACAGGAAAGCCAGCTAGGATTTAGATAAAGATTAGTTGAATCTATACATCTGCTGGGGAGAGTTGCTATCTTAACAATGATAAGTCTTCGGATTCATGAACAGAGAACCTTTTATTAGATCTTCTTTCAACAGTGTTTTATAGTCTTCGGTGTACAAGTCTTTACACTTGCTAAATTTATTATTAAGTATCTTGTTTTTTTTGTGTCGCTGTGGGTTAATGCGCCAGACTGCAAAGCCATTTGAACTGCAAGGTCACTGGTTCAAGCTCACCAGCTGCTCCTTCGAAACCCTATACAGGGTCACTATGGGTCAGAACCGACTCAATGGCACGTAACAACAACAATTGTAAATGGAATCGTTTTCTTAGTTTCATTTTCACATTGTTTACTGTTCATGTGCCGTCAAGTGGCTTCTGACTCATAGTGACCCTGTATAGGGTTTCTGAGGAGCTGCTGGTGAGCTTAAACCTCTGATCTTGCAGTTCAAAGCAGCCTTGCAGTCCAGCGCATTAACCTGTAGTGCCACTCCAGAGCTCTGTGGGAGCGTGATGGCTCCATATAATAAGCACTGGACGGGAACCACAAGGTTTGCAGTTCAAGCCCGCCAGCTGCTACAGGAGAGAAAGAAGAGACTGCCTGCTCCCATGAAGATTGAAAGCCTTGAAAACCCTATACAGGGTCACTATGAGTTGGAACCAACTAGATGGCACTTAACAATAACAACTTGCACTCTACAACTTTGCTGAGCTCATTTATTCTAATAATTTCTTAGTTCTGCTCAAGATTTTCTATGTACAAGGTAATGTCAGTTGCAAATAGTATTTTACTTCTTCCTTTCTAATTTGCATGCCTTTTATTTCTTTTTCTTACTTAACTGCCCAGGCTAAACCCTCCAGTACAATGTCAAATATAAGGAAGGTAAGAGCAGACATCCTTGTCTTAGTCCTGATATTCGGGGAAAGCATTCAGTCTTATACCAGTAAGTATGATGGCAGCTGTGGGTTTTTCATAGATGCCCTTTTTCAGGTTAAGGAAGTTTGTTTCTATTACTAATTTGTTGGGAATTTTTATCATGAAAGGCTGTCGGATTTTGCCAAATGCTTTTTCTGTGTCTGTTGAGATGATCATGTACTTTTTGTCTTTCATTAACATGGTTGATACATTAGACACTAGTGACCAAAGACCAGAAGAGTTGTGGGATGATATCAAGAACATCATACAGGAAGAAAGCAAAAAGTCATTAAGACAGGAAAGAAAGAAAAAAACCAAAATTGATGTCAGAAGAGACTCTGAAACTTGCTCTTGAGTCTAGAGAAGCTAAAGCAGCTGGAAGAAATGAGGAAGTCAAAGAGTTGAACAGAAAATTTCAAAGGGAAGCTTGGTAAGGCAGAGTTAAGTATTGCAAATGAAATGTACTAAGACCTGGAGTTGAAAAACCAAAAGGACAGAACGTGCTCAGCATTTCTCAAGCTGAGGGAACTGAGGAAAAAATTCAAATCTCGACTTGTGGTATTGAAGGATTCTATGGGCAAAATAGGAGCTCTGGTAGTGTAGTGGTTACGAATCGGGATGTGAACCGCAAGGTCAGCAGTTCAAAACTATCAGCTGTTCTGTGGGAGAAAGATGAGGCTTTCTGCTCCTATAAAGATTATAGCCTCGGAAACCCTGTACAGGGTCTATGAGTCGGGACCAACTCCACGGCACATAACAACAACAACGTGGGCAAAATATTGAATGATGCAGAAAGCATCAAAAGAATATGGAAAGACTACACAGAATCACTTTGCCAAAAAGAAACGATTGATGTTCAACCTTTTCAAGAGGTAGCATATGATCAAGAACTGATGGTACTGAAGGAAAAAGTCTAAACTTGCACTGAAGGCATTGGCGAAAAACAAGGCTCCAGGAATTGACGGAATACTAATTGAAATCTTTCAACAAACTGGTGCAGCACTGGAGGTGTTCACTCATCTATGCCAGGAAATTTTTAAAGATAGCAACCTGGCCAGCTGATTGGAAGAGATCCATATTTGTGCTCATTCCAAAGAAAGGGGATGCCACAGAATGCAGGAATAATTGAACAATATCATTAATATCACCTGAAAGTAAAATTTACCTAATTCAGAAACAGCTGCAACAGTACACTGATAGGGAACTGTCAGAATTCAAGCTGGTTTTAGACAAGACAGTGGAACTAGGGATCTCATTGCTGATGTAAGATAGCTCTTGGCTGAAAGCAGAGGTTATCAGAAAGATATTTACTTGTGCTTTATTGGCTATGCAAAGGTATTCAGCTGTGTGGAACACAACAGCTATGGATAACACTGCAAAAAATAAGTCTTCCAGAACACTAGGTTATGCTCATGAAGAACCTGTATATAAACCAAGAGGTAGTCATTCAAGTAGAACAAGGGGATACTGAATGGTTTAAAATCAGGAAAGATATGAGCCAGGGTTGTATCCTTTCATCATACTTATTGAATCTGTATGCTGAGCAAATAATTTGAGAAGTTGGATTATATGAAGCAGAACATGGCATCAGGATTGGAAGAAGACTCATTAACAACTTTCAAAATGTATATAATTCAACCTTGCTTGCTGGAGGCAAAGAAGACCTAAAATACTTACTGATGAAGATCAAAGACCACAGCCTTTGGTATGAGTTGCATCTCAAAGTAAAGAAAACAAAAATCCTCATGACTGGACCAATAAACAACATCATGATAAATGGAGAAAAGATGTCATCTTGTCTCGTATCCACCATCAACACTCATGGAAGTAGCAGTCAAGAAATCAGACGATGTATTGCATTAAGTAAGATTGCTGCAAAAGACCTTATTGTAATGTTAAAGAGCAGAGATACCACTTTGAGGACTAAGGTGTGCCTGACGCAAGACATGGTATTTTCAGTCACCTTATATACATACATGTGAAAGTTAGACAATGAATAAGGAAGACCATAGAAGAATCCATGCATTTAAGTTATAGTGTTGGAGAAGAATATTATAAGTGCTATAGACTGCCAGAAGAACAAACAAATCTTTGTTGGATGAAGTACAGCCAGACTGCTCTTTAGAAGCCAGGATGGTGAGACTCTGTCTTTCATACTTTGGATATATTATTAAGATGGACCATTCTTTGAAGGAGGACATCATGTTTGGTAAAGTGAATGTTCAGCAAAAAACAAGAAGACCCCCCCAGAGAGATGGATTAATACAGAGGCAGCAGCATTGGGCTCAAAAATAACAATGGTGAGGCCACTGCAGAACCTGGCAGTGTCTCGGTCTGTGTATACAGGTTCCATATGAGTCGGAACTGACTTAATGGCACCTAACCCCAACATGGATATGCTATATTATATGAGTTGATGTTTATATGTTAAACTAACTTCCTATTTCTGGAAAATCATGGTGCATAATTCTTTTTATATATTGTTGGATTCAGTTTGGTTGTTTATTGGTAAGAATTTTTTCGTATCTATATTCATAAAAGATACTGGTCTGTAGATTTCTTTTCCTGTGATGTCAATGTTTAGTTTTGGTAATAGGATAATAATGGCTTCATAGAATGCGCTCAGAAGTGTTTGAAAGATTTGATTGCCATTTAAACCAGTTCTAGCATCTCCCTAGATCATCAGTTGTTGGAAAATATGGTGTTGGTGATAGAAATGATGCTGGAGAACGCATGATAGAGTGCTGCAAAACCAATGATTTATTCAGTTCAAATACCTTCTTCAGACAGCATAAGAGACGATTATACACATGCACCTCGCCAGATGGCATACATGGAAATCAAATTGACTACATCTGCGGAAACAGACGATGGAAAAGCTCCATATCATCAGTGAAAACAAGGTCAGGGGCAGACTGTGGAACAGACCATCAATTGTTGTTAAGTGCCATCGAGTCGGTTCCGACCCATAGCGACCCTTTACAGGGTTTCCGAGGGTGTAAATCTTTACGGGAGTAGAAAGCCTCATCTTTCTCCCGCGGAGCCGCTGGTAGTTTCA
>NW_006408830.1:2735630-2770994 GCF_000296735.1 Chrysochloris asiatica
CTGACTCGATGACACCTAACAACAACAACAACAAACATCTCCCTTCTTGACTCCAGGTCTTCCTTTAACCTCGGTTCTTCATCCTTGCTCATTCTTTTCAACCTCTCCACTGAAATATCTCCTGTAAGAGCCTCTGCATTATATACCTTATAAAGATGATAACTAATTTTCGGGATCCCCTCTTGCTCAATTTCTCAGAAGTATCTGGCACAGGTGACCCTTCCTGTCACCTTTTACTTGACACTCAGACATTTACCTGGGTTTCTTCCTAGTGGTAGGGCTCTGTTTCTCAGACAATCAGCAGGATATATTTCCTTCTCTAAATTTTGTAAAGTTCCCAAAGTGCTTAAATGTTCAGATGACTCACCTGGGATCTTATTTAAAGTACAAATTTGGATTCACCACATCTGGGTGGAGGCCAGAGATGGTACATCCCAGCCACTCGCAGGTGCGGCTGATGCTGCTGGTCTGAGGAGCACGCTGCGTAATGAGCCTGCAGGGAACTCCACATCATGGGTCTGTGTGCTCCCTTGCAGTGTCATTTCACTTGTTCCCCTTTTCTCTGTTATTTCCTGTATGCAGCTTGAATCGTTCTCAAACTTTGTTCACATTGGAACCATTTAGGGAGCTTAACAAAATTCCCATGCCCAGGAAAATACAGAACAGAACTTAAACCTCTAATGGACTCCAGACTTTCTGGAGCCATGGAAGCTGGATTGTTGTTGTTGTTAAGCCATCAAGTTGGTTCCGACCCATAGTGAACCTATATAGGGTTTTGGAAGATTGGCTGGTGAGCTTGAACCACCAACCTTGCGGTTCAAACCAACTCTGCAGTCCATTGTATTAACCTGCAGCGCCATACTAGGACTGTAAGGCTGGATGAACACCCCCCCCCCCACCTCCGCCGAAACTATTGCCCTAAAATAATCTTTACACCAAAAATCAAAAATATTCTCTGTGGTCTCCTTCAAACCAAACAACAGTGTAGCTTAACTAGAAAAGAATGTCTGCCGTCAACATGGTGCTTTTTTAAGATCTCTCAGTTTAGACATTGGCTATCAAAAATGGGGGGGAGGGGGAACCGAGGGGCGCCATCAAGGCAAGCAATCAAGTCCCTAAAGGACAAACCTCCCTCCAAGACTGAAACTCAAAGGGAACACATGAGCAGGCATGTAAGCTTGCTGGCAACCATGTTGGTCCACATGTGAGTGGAAGGCAGCAATGAAGAAATGGGCTGAGTTTGACCACATTCCATAGACTCCCATAGACCTGGAGATGAGAGAGAAGACGAAGGGCTGGTCGGTCCAAAGTGTGGTGAGGCTTGGGGACTCCTGAGCCCATGGACAAGGTACTAGCCATAGAGGGCTAGAGCTGAGAGTGAAACATCCAAAAACGCCCAAATTTGCAGATAGTACCCATTTGACCTAGCTTTGATGGCTTGATGATCAGAACTTGACTAAAGGAAGATTAAAAACTTTGATAAAGGAAACAAGTGTAAATTGCTACAATTTGATGAACTTGATTTATGGATGTAGTAACTCAAAATAGCAACGGAGAGGGAAAGAGTCTTCACATCAAGGACAGGCACCTTAGACATTGGCCAAATAAAATGAGAGGGACTTACAAGTTTTCAAGAGGGAATTTAATTTCAGAGTGTGAGGGGGAAGGTAGACTCCCCACTGAATAGTTCTCATCTTGTCTAGACAGGTCTGGTGAAAGGAGACAGGGATAAGATTCTTATGACTCAATAGTGAGTAATTGTTATCATGACTAATTGTGATTGTCAAAACTATAACGGTAGAAGTTTTGTAACATAAAAGGGGGAGCAATCTTACATTCCAGAAATAGAGGACATCGGACCATCAAGGAAGAGCACGAGGAGAATGTGGGACCCTATCCAGAGAAGCAGTGACACCAGATGTGGAGGCAGGGATGATGACCTGGAGAGATAGAGCAGCTGAGGACTCTAGACTCAGGGAAAGAGAAAGGCTGTGTGCTGGCAGCCAGGAGGCAGGCTTGCAGAATGTGCCCTTTGGCTGTTTAAATGATTTTATATTCCTGAGTGTTTTTGTGTATATCAGAAAACAAACAAAACAGAGAGAATAGAAGCAAATACTGTTGAATGATGATACACTGAGGGGATTGTAGTCATTACAATGAAACCAAATATGATAGGATGAGTGCAAAACTGATGTTCTCCCATGTAAACTATCACTCAATTTACAACAAAAGCTTTAAAAAAAAAAGAAAGGAAAAACACTGTGATGGTTTTGGGGGGAGGAAGAAATGATATATGTGCTAGAGGGTAGACATGCACTGACATGGATGGCAGGGCAGGCAATAAACACCTGGAGGGCGGTTGGCAGAGGAAAGATGGGGGTGACAGGAGACACAGGGAGGAATGCAGTGGTTGGAGTGAATAGAGGTAAATGCTGTTAACTGTTGGTGCAGGGAGATTGCAACCATATAACAAAGGAAAGCATATGATTAGTTGAATATAAAACTGATGATCTGGTCTGTAAACCTTCACTTAATTCACCATAAAAAGGTTTTTTTTAAAAAAAAAAAAAAATGAGGGGGGCTAGAAAGGCAGGAAGTGACTACTTAACAAACTTAGTTTCAGCATGAGGGGGGTAAGGTAGAAGCCCCACTGAGTAGTTTCCCTCTTTTCCAGATGGATCTGGTGAAAGGGGATGGGGGGAAATGGTGATAGGATTTTATGATCCAATTGTGAGTAATTGTTAGAAAAATTAATTTGATTGTCACAACTGTAATTGTAGAAGATGTGTAACTAAAAGGGGTGAGGAGTTAATTTGTCCTTTCAGGAACAGACCATCCCAGGACCATCAAGAAGGAAGCTTGAGATCCCTATGCGGTGACAGCTGAGACGGTGGCAGAGGTGGTGGCATGGAGAGACACAGCAGTTGTGAGTTCTAGACCCATGAACTGAGTAAGGCTGTGTGCCTGCGGGCAGAAGGTTGGCTTTCAAAATGTGCCCTTTGAACAATTAAATGAATATATCCTTTTTGTTTTGTATTGTACATAAAACATTTTTGCTTTGTTCATTTGTGAAATACAAGATGTAAATGGGGAGCCACAGTAAGGAAACAGGATAACTGTTGTTGTGTGGAGGGGATTGTAATCATTGAGATGAAACAAAGAGTATAATTTATAGACTGCAAAACTGATGATCTTGTCTGCAAACCTAAACTCAATCCATAATAAAAAATTACAACAAAAACAAAAAACCGCTCTGTTGTTATTAAGTGCCATCAAGTCGGTTCCGAATCATAGTGACCCTTTTTAGGGTTTCTGAGGAACAGCTGGTGTATCGGAATTGCTGCCGGTTGCAGTTCTACACCTGAAAATTTGATGTCCTATGCCTAGCCATCTCACACGGAATTTGCTCCAAATGGATATCCCTGCTTTAACTTGCTCCTCCCAACCCCAGCCAGTGGTACCACTGTCCCTAGTAACTCAGGCCACAAACCTAGGCATCCGTCTGAGTTCACTGGGTCCCTCCTATCCCCAATCTATCAACAGTCAGTCACCTCTCCCCTGGAAACCTACCCAATCCCACACTTCTACCTCTATCTGCCTCCAGTCAGTGCTCACCTCTGTGATCAGAGAAAGCTTTTAAAATATAAATTAATTTCCTTGCTTTTGGCCTCACATCACTAACGGTAGTCCTGGTAGGTCACTATAGGAAAAGTACTGGACTTCAAGCCCACAAACACTCCTTGGAAACCCTATAAGGGGCTGCTGCTGTAAGTCAGAACTGACTCAAAGGCACTTGCTGTGGATAGGTGCCATGAAGTAGATACCGACTCATTGCCACCTTATGAACAACAGAATGAAACACTGCCCTGTGCTGTGCCAACATACTTACCACCACCAAAACCAAAAACACAATGTTTCCTACTGACCCTGCTCCACAGGGTTTTAGAGGCTGTATATCTTACTGATGCAGAAAGTCTTGTCTTTTTCCCATGGGGCAGCTGGGGGGTTTGAACTAACGACCCTGTGGTTAGCAGCCCAGTGCTTAATCCACGATGTCACAAGGGCATCTTCACAACTAGTATATCACACTTAAAATGTTACAAGGTTTACACCTTCAGTTACACTGTTTCTTTAAAAAACCAGCTTTTACTCATTTCTGTTTGGAATGACCTCCCCGCTGCTGTCTCTGGTCATTCATCCATTCAGGTCTTCATACCAATGAGAGGCCTTCTTTTACTACCTTAACCACAATCTAAAAGTCCCTATCACCAAGATTAATGCTTTTTTTTTTTTTTTTTGCAATGATCAATATCTGGAACACTCTGTTTCGTTTATTTCTTGGACATTGTCCAGCTTCCCCAGGAAAGTGGGGAGTTTTGTCTGTCTTGTTCATTGCTGTGTCCCTAGCACCTCGGGCAGTATCTGCTATGTGGCAGGTGCCCCCAATCTATCAACTGAAAAGGAATAAGGTCTAGACTTCCCATAAAACTTTTACAAATCCGAACCCTATGACTGGGTTTACGTACAGCTGCTGTGAGGCTGGCTGCCAAGGTTTTGCGTCTCCCGGGAAACACGGGTAGACACGGGTTCGAATTGCCACCTGCTACCGACTTGCACCGTAACCTCGGCCGAGGACCTTAATCTCTGAGTCTCAGTTGTCTCGTCTGGGGCTGTGGGAGCGCTTTCCTGCACGTCCCCGCCTTGCACCCCAAAAGGTCATGGTGCCCAGTCCCTGCAGCTGGGTCCCTGTGGGTCCGCCCTCCTCGCTCTCAGACCCAGAACGAACCACCCCGAGGCCCAGGTACTCGCGCTCGCCCTCCCATGCGCGACCTACCTCTTCACGCAACGGTTCGAGGCCACCGGGCCGGCTCTGTTGTGCAGCTGGGCGCCGCCATATTGGCCCGAAGAGCTTCCGAGTCACCGCCTCTCCCGGGCGATAGCAAATCACGAAGATCAGTTTACATCTGTCCCGCCTACAACGGAAGGAGCACCAATAGGAAGGCTGAAGGGTCTTGGTCCCACCTCAGAACGAGTCAGACCCTGCCCTTAACGAAGCAATCCGCATCCCCCTTCTGGGAATGTGAAGTGAGACTGGAAAAGTCTTACTTATTGGGACGTTCCTAAATTGGAAAGCCGGATTTCGGGGGCCAGTGTTTCCAGCCCAAGGCCCCAGCTTTTCCACCTGAAGCGAGGAAAGGCATTATTAAATCTGGTTGTTGTTATGTGCCGTCAAGTGTGACTCATAGCAACTCTAAGAGCAACTGATGGAACCGCTGCCGGGTCGGTCCTGCGCCATCTTCACAATTATGTTCGAGACCACTGTTGAGGTCACTGTGCCAATCCATTTCATTGAGGGTCTTCCTCTTTTCACTGACCCTACGCTTTACCAAACATGATGCCCTTTCTAGGGATTGGTCCTTCCTGACAAATTGTCCATAATACAGAAACAAGTCTCATCATCCTCGCTTCTAAAGAGCATTCGGGCTGTACTCATTGATAGAGCAGGGATGGAAGGAAGGAGTAGCAGACCCAACACCCCCAGGCCCCTGGTAACTACCACTAACCACAGGTAGACGAAGATAAACTAAATAAGGAGACAAAAAGAAGACAAGCCTATGAGTTACGAGAACATCAGAGATGGACATTTTAAAGAATAAATATTCCTAGACGGCCATGATCGCAGACGATCTCACTAGCTTTCAGAGATAGACCCACTCGCCTCTCGAGTGTGCTTTTGTTTTCTATTAAACGTGCTTTCTCACACTCCCGTTGTCTTGCTCATGTCTTGCTACCCCAACACCTCACCCAAATCTGCGACTCCTTGCTAGAAGTCTAAGAGAATTCCTGGCACGTTGGGTAGCACTAATGACAACATACATTTGTTTGCTCTTTTGAAAGTCCTTAATACTCGTAATATTCTCGTCCAACACCTTAACTCAAATGCATCACTTCTTCTACTGTCTTCCTTATTCATTGTCCAACTTTCACACACATATGAGGTGACTGAACATACCATGACATGGTCAGCCACACCTTTGTCCTCAAACTGAGCCACATCTTTGCTCTTGAACATTTTAAAAGAGGTCTTGTGCAGCAGATTTACCTAATGCAATAAAAATGTCATTTGACTTCTTGACTGCTGCTTCCATGAGCATTGATTGTGGATCCAAGCAAAATGAAGTCTTTGGTAACATCAATTTTTTCTCCATTTTTCATGATGTTATTTATTGATCCAGAGGCCTGGTGTGGTGATGTGGAATAAAGTACTGGACCACAAGATCAGTTTGAACCACAAGGCCGCCGGTTCAAACTCAGCAGTCGCTCCGTTGAAACCCTATGCAGAGTCACTATGCATTAGAACCGACTCGACGTCACTTAACATTTATTGGTCCAGTTGTGAATATTTTCCTTTTCTTATCATTGACGTGCATACATACTGAAGGCTGTTGTTTTTGATCCTCATCAGTATTTCAAGTCCTCTTCACTTCCAGCAATAAAGGCTATGTCATCCTTATCAAAGGTTGTTAATGAGTCTTCATCCAGTCCTGATGCCACACTCTTCTTCATATAATTCAGCTTCCTGGGTTATTTGCTCAATAGACTCCATGGCACATAACCACCACTACCACAACCCACACGGATTAAATAAATATGGTGAAAGGATACAACCCTGACACACATCTTTCTGGATTTTAAATCATTCAGTATTCCCTTATTTTTATTTAACACTTGTTTCTTGATTCAGGTTCCTCATAAGCACAAGTTAACTGTTTTGGAATTCCCATTCACCACAAAGTAATCCATAGTTTGCTATGAGCCACACAGTCAATAAAACACAACTAAACAGCTTGCTTGCTGAAAGCAAAGAGGTCTTAAAATACTTTGATGAAGATCAAACACCACAGTATGGATTGCACCTTAATGTTAAGAAAAAACATACGTTCTCACCACCGGACCAATAAATAGCGTGATAAATGTAGAAAAGATAGAAGTTGTCAAAGACGTCATTTTGCTAGGATTCACAATCAACACTCATAGAAGCACAGATAAGAAATCAAATGACATTGCATTAGGCAAATTGCTGCACAAGACCTCTTTCAAGTGTTCAAGAGCAACAATATCAGTTTGAGGACTAAGGTGCACCTGACCCAAGTCATGGTATTTTCAATCAGCTCATATGCATGTGAAAGTTGAACAATGAACAAGGAAGACAGTAGAAGAATTGATGCATTTGAGTTAAGGTGCTGGAGAAGAATATCGGAACTACTATGGACTGTCAGTATGTTGTACTGTGGTGCTTTGCATGTTGCTGTGTTGCTGGAAACTATGCCACTAGTATTTTAAATACAAGCAGGGTATATCCACAGTGGATGGGTTTCAGTTGAGCTTCCAGACTAGGAAGAAGGAATGCTGGATTACTTCTGAATGTTTACCCACTGAAAACCTTATGAACAGCAGTGGATCACTGTCAGCACCAGAATATTGAATATTGGAACATTATGAAGAGCATCAGAATGTTGACAGATAAAGTGCCAGAAGATGAGCTCCTCAGGATGGAAGGCACTCAAAATACAACTAGGCAAGAGCTGCCTCCTCAAAGTAGAGTTGACCTTGATGATGCGAATGGAGTAAAGCTTTCAGGACCTTCATTTGCTGATGGGGCACAACTCAAAGTGAGGAGAAATGGCTGCAAACATCCATTAATAATCAGAACATAGATTGTACGAACTATGAATCTAGGAAAATTAGAAGTTGTCAAAAAGAAATGGAATTCATAAGGATCAATATCCTAGGCATTAGTGAGCTGAAATGGACTGGTGTTGGCCATTTTGAATCTGACAATCACATGGTTTACTATTCCAGGAATAACGTATTGAAGAGGAATGGCATCATTTCATGATCAAAAAGAACATTTCAAAATCTTGAAGTACAATGCTGTCTGTGATAGAATAATATCCATATGCCTATAAGGAAGACCAGTTAATAGAACTATAATTCAAATTTATGTACTAGGCACAAAAGTCAGTGATGGTGAAATGAAGAATTCTACCAAATTCTTCAGTCTGAAAGTAATCAATTATGCAATCAAGCTGTATTAATAATTATTGGCTATTGGAATGTAAAGGTTGGAAACAAAGAGGAAGGATCAGTAGTTGGAAAATATGGCCTTGGTGATAGAAACAGTGCTGGAGATCACATGATAGAATTTTGCAAGACCAAAGACCTGTTCGTTGTAAATACCTTTTTAACACAACATAAAAGATGACTATATAGATGGACTTCACCAGATGGAATTCACAGAAATCAAATTGACTACATCAATGGAAAGAAGTGGTGGGAAACTCCCTATCACTAGCCAAAACAAGGCCAGGAGCTGACTGTGGAACAGATCATCAATTGCTCATATGCAAGTGCAGGCAGAAACAAAAGAAAATTAAAACAAGTCCACAAGAACCAAAATATGACATTGAACCTCTTCCACCTGAATTTAGATATCATCTCAGGAACAGATTTGGTGCATTAGACACTGATGTTTGAAGACCAGAAGAGTTGTGGGATGACATCAAGAACATCCTATAGGAAGGAAACAAAAGGTCATTACGAAGACAAGAAAGAAGGAAAAGACCAAAATGGATATCAGAAGAGAATTTGAAACTCATTTTCCAGCATAGAGATGCTAAAGCAAATGGAAGAAGTGAGGAAGTAAGAGAGCTGAACAGAAAATTTCAAAAGTCAGCTTGAGAAGACAAACTCAAATATTATAGTGAAATGTGCAAAGACCTGGAGTTAGAAAACCGAAAGGGAAGAACACACTCAGCATTTCTCAAGCTAAAATAACTGAATAAAAAACTCAAGCAGCCACTTGAAATACTGAAGGATTCTATGGACAAAATATTGAATGATGAAGAATACATCAAAAGAAGATGGAAAGAATACACAGAATCACTGTACCAAAAAGAAATGGTTGGTGTTTAACCATTTCAAGAGGTAGCGTATGATCAAGAACACGATTTTGCTACTGAAGGGGGAATTCCAAGTCCACTGAAGGCATTGGCAAAGAACAATGCTCCAGGAATTGATGGAATACAAACTGAAATCTTTCAGCAAACTGATGCAGCACTAGAGGTATTCACTCATATATGCCAAGAAATTTGAAAGACCTAGCTAACTAATTGGAATAGATTCACATTTGTGTCCGTTCCAAAGAGAGGTGACCCAACAGGAATCATCAGACAATATAACTAATATCACAAGTAAGCAAAATTTTGCTAAAGATAATTCAAAACGTCTGCCACAGTGCATTGATAGGGAACTGCCAGAGATTCAAGCTGGGTTCAGACTATGATGTGGAACAAGGAATATCATTGCTGACGCCAGATGGATGTTGGCTGAAAACAGATAGTACCAGAAAGCTGTTTACCTGTGTTGTATTGACAACAGCAACGCTTTCGACTGTGTATATTATGACAAGCTATAGATAACAAGGTGGAGAATGAGTATTCTGGAATGTTTCATTGTGCTCTTGTAGAATCTGTACGTAGGCCAAGTACCAGTCATTCGAACAGAATAAGGGAGCACTGAATAGTTTAAAACCATGAAAGGTGTGTGTCAGGATTGTATTCTTTGCCATATTTATTCAATCTGTATGTTCAGCAAATAATTTGAGAAGTTGGATTCTATGAAGAATGTGGCATCAGGACTGGAGGAAGACTCATTAACATCCTGCGATATGCAGATGATACAACATTGCTGACTGGAAGCTAAGAGGACTTAAGATACTTACTGATGAAGATCAAAGACCACAGCCTTTGGTATGGTTTGCATCTCAATGTAAAGAAAACAAAAATCCTCACCACTGGACCAATAAATAACGTCATGATAAATGGAGAAAAATTGAAGTTGTCAAATATTTCATTTTGTTCAGATCAACCATCAACACTCATGGACGCAGCCCTCAAGAAATCAAATGATGTATTGCATTGGGCACCAGACCTCTTTAAGGTGTTCAAGAGCAAATCCATCAGTTTGAGGATTAAGGTGCATCTGACCCAAGCCAGGGTATTTTCAGTAACCTTCTATGCATATAAAAGTTGGACAGTGAATAAGGAAGACCGAAGAAGAATTGATGCATTTAAGTTATGGTGTTGGAGGAGAATACTGAAAGTACCATGGGCTGTCAGAAGAACAAACTAATCTGTGTTGGAAGAAAATACAGCCAGAGTTCTCCTTGGAAAGGAGGATGGCAAAACTTAGTTTCACATATTTGGACATGTTATCAGGAGGGGCCAATTCCTGGAAAGGGACATTATGCTTGTAGAGGGTGAGTGAAAAAGAGGACAACCCCAATGAGATGAATTAACACAGGCAGGGACTGGGCAGGAGGGGTTGTGGCCATGAATAAAGCAGAGGCATGGACAAACTTGTCCCTGACCACCAGCGCTTTCGCTTGTACCCCTCACCATCCACATGGACCCCTGCTCTGTGAGGGCCAGCTGAACCCCTGCGGGCTGACCCCACTTCCATCTCCTCCTGCTTCCTACTGGTGAGCACTGCTAAGGGTGCCTAGGTGAGGAAGTTTCGCAGAGTGAGACTGCACCTGTAAGGAACCTTGTGAGCTAAAGCACTGTGTTCCTCTGTCCCAGGCAAGCACAGAGGTGAGAGCTTTGACTCCTCCATGTCAGAGTGGTCCAGGGTGGGACCAGAGGGTCCTTTACGCCCCTTACCCACAGACTGTGGCTAATGCCTCTCGGTACCTGCTCTGTGGTAGACGGCCTTTGGCTGGGTGGGACTAGCAGTCTTACTCCAGCCCCACCCACCTCTGAGCCCTGTTTACCCCATACCTGGTCAGGTGTTCCTGTCTCACTGTGTACCTTCTCTTTCAGGCTTCTACACCTTTTGTAAAGACCCCAAAGGTACTTCCAACTGCCTCCCCACTAGCCTGCCCCTGGCAGACTGTGTACTATTTATGGAGTGAGGGTCCAGCAGGTTTGGGTTGAATTCCAGCCCTGACCCTCATAACCTGTGTACCCTTGGGGATGTGACTTTCTTTTGCTAAGCCTTCGTCTTTGACTTTATAAAATGGGGCTAACAAAAGTATCTCACAAGGCTGTTGTGAGGGGGAAATAAAATAATGCAAATAAAGAGATTAACACAATGCCTGCTTGTAATTGTTGTTGTTGTTAAGTGCTGTCAAATCGGTTCCGACACATAGCCACCCAGTGTAGGGCTTCTGAGGAGCGACAATTGGTGAGCTTGTGCTGCTGACCTTGTGATTCAAATCGTCCTTGCATTCTTGTGCTTATCCTATGGTGCCACGCCAGGACTCCATATAATAGCTTATACTTTGTTGTTAAGTGCTGTTGAGTCAGTTCTGACCCACAGTGACCCTATATAGGGTTTCCAAGGAGTGACTGGTGAGCTTGAACCGCCGACCTTGTGGTTGAAACCAACTTTGCAGTGCAGTGTATTCATTAACCCACAGTGCTCTACCAGGACAGGCACTCGATAAACAGGAGCAATTGTTGTTATTATTACAAAGAGCAGTGGGTTAGGCCTCCACCTTTACCATGGCCTTCCTCAATCAATTCGGTTTTCCTGGTTTCAGTTACCATTACACTAAAATAGTTGAGTCGGTACCGACCCATCGCGACCCTATGCACAGCAGAATGAAACACTGCCTGATCCTGGGCCAACCTCACTACTGTTGCCATGCTTGAGTCCATTGATGTTGCCCATTGGCTAATCCATCTTGTTGGGGGTCTTCCTCTTTTTCTCTGACCCTCCACCTTACCAAACATGATATCCTTCTCCAGTGACTGGTCCCTCCTGAAAATATGTCCAAAGTATGAGAGACGAAGTTTGCCCATCTTGCCTCCAAGGAGCACTCTGGCTGCACTTCTTCCAAAACGGATATTTTGGTTCTTTTGGCAGCCCATGGCACTTTTAATATTCTCCTCCAATACCACAGCTCAAAAGCATCAATTCTTCTACAGTCTTCCTTATTTACTTTCCAGCTTTCGCATACATATGAGGTTATTGAAAATATCATGGCTTGGATCAGGCGCACCTTAGTCCTCAAGCTGACATCTTTGCTCTTCAACACTTTAAAAAGTCTTGTGCAGCAGATTGGCCTAATGTAATATGTTGCTTGATTTCTTGACTGCTGCTTCCATGAGTGTTGATAGTTGATCCAAGAAGAATGAAGTCCTTGACAACTTCAGTCTTTTCTCTGTTGATAAGAATGCTGTTTATTGGTCCAGTGGTGATGATTTTTGTTTTCTTGACATTGAGATGCAACCCATACCGAAGGCTGTGTTCTTTGATCTTCATCAGTAAATGTTTTAAGTTCTCTTCACTTTCAGCCAGCAATGTTGTATCATCTGCATATAGCAGGTTGTTAATGAGTCTCCCTCCAAGCCTGAATGAATATAGAGTTAGCCATATGGCTATTTGGCAGTGTTGTCACTAAAGGATCACACCCAGTGGTACTGTCAGAGGGGGTGACACCAAAAGGACTGTTTATAAAGTTTTGTGTAGTATCTCAGCAGAAATTTATTAGTTTAATTGTTAGTTATAACATCAAAAACATTTTTCATAAACCCAGTTTACATAGGTGATTTAGCACTTAAAGCAGGGTCTTGGCAGAAATGGTCCCAGGAGAGGCGGACGTCCGTCTTAATAGAATCACTTTTTACAGAGACTGGATCTCTGAGACACAGATGGAAGCCTCAAAGACTCGCAGCCACAGCACATCACTGTGTTGAGACTTTTCTGATTGGCTCAGCTAAAAGGTACTCTAGCCAATCAGCTTCTGGCTTGGGAGGATTCCTGCCCCGCCTCTCTAGCACGTTGACAGCCACGTGGGCACTGGGTGGACACGCTACTGCCCTCTGCTGGGATGTCTAGCCAGACGTAGTTCTCTGTACTAGGCTCAGCTCCACCGTGCTTTAAGAGACAACCACAGCTCTTATTTTATTCTTCCTGAAACCGTAAATTCCAACACAGGAATTTACACATTTAATGTATTTTTATTAGCGAAGGCCTGACACAGACTCTTTACCTTGCACTCCTCAAAACAACCCTGTGGGAAATAGCGGAGACCACCTTAACTAAGGGACCAAGGTTAATAGCCAATGACATTAACATCATGAACCTGTTGGTATGACGAGAAGGGCACGTCCCCTCAGAGGTGTTTTTTCCATTTAATTGCAAAAACTCAAACGCAGAACCGTTGTACAAAATAACTGAACGGTTTTCCTCCTAATCGTCAAGATCATGTAAGGGTAGGATAGGCTGAGGAACTGCCACAGACCAGAGGAAACTGAGGAAATGTGACCACTAAATGCAATGAGGGATCCTGAAAAGATCGTTAGCGGAAACACTGGTAAATCCTAATGATGCCGGAGGTTTAATGAGTAGCATTATTGTTGTGCGTTGGTGAGTCAGCTCTGACTCATAGGGACCCTTTATAGGATTTCCTCCACCATTTGTCTGTCAGTCGTACTGTGGTGACTTGTGTGTTGCTGTGATGCTGGACGCTATGTCCCGGGTATTTTAAATACCAGCAGGGCCACTCATGGTGGACAGGTTTCAGTGGAGTTTCCAGACTAAGACAGACTAGGAAGAAGGAGAGACTGACTGAATGTTTAACCAACAGCAAAGCTGATGAACAGCAGCCAGATATTGTCAGATATCGTGCCAGAAGATGATAAAAATAGGATTAGGAGCAGAACATTGTGAGATATTGTGCCTGAAGATGAACCCCCTCAGTTTGGAAGGCACTCCAGGTACACCTGGGGGAGAGCTGCCTCCTCCAAGTGCAGTTGACCACAATGTTGTGAATGGAGCAAAGCTTTCAAGATGTTCATTTGTTGATGAGGCACAACTGAAAATGAGAAGAAACAGCTGTGAACATCCATTAATAATTGGCACATGCAATGTATAAGGTATAAATAGAGGATAATTGGAAGTTGTAAAAACGAAATGGAACAAAGAGATCCATTTGAAATGAATTGGCGTTGAAATGAACTGGTATTGCCCATTTTGAATCATACAATCATGTCGTTTGCTATGCCGGGAACAGCAAATTCAAGAGGAATGGCATCACATTCAGTATCACAAAGAACATTTCAAGATCTATCTTGAAGTTCAGTGCTGTTTAATAACAGTAATGCTAATATTATTCAAATTTACACACCAACCACTAAAGCCAGGGATGATGAAATTGAAGAATTCTACCAAATATTCAATCTGAAATTGATCAAACATACAATCAAGATGCATTAATAATTACTGATGATTAGAATGCAAAGGTTGGAAACAGAGGAAGGTTCTTTGGTTGGAAAAAAGGGTGATAGGAATAATGCTGGAGTTCACATAACAGAATTTTGAAAGACCAATGATTTCTTGGTCATTGCAAATACCTTTTTCAACATGTGGACCTTTTTTTTTTTTTTTTAAACAACACATGGACTTCACCAGATGAAATATACAGGAATCAAACTGACTAGATCAGTGGGAAGAAATGGTGGAGACGCTCAGTATCTTCAGCCAAAACAAGGGGCAAACTGTGGAACAGACCATCAATTGTTCATATGCAAGTTCAGGCTGAAGATGAAGAAAATTGTAACAAGCCCACCAGGGCCAACGTATGAACTTGAATATATCCCACCAGAATTTAGAGGCCATTTCAAGAACAGATTTGATGCATTAGACACTAATGACCAAAGACCAAAAGAGTTGTGGGATGACATCAAGAGAATCGTATAGGAAGTAAGCAAAAGGTCATTAAAAAGACAGGAAAGAAAGAAAAGACCAAAATGAATGTCAGAAAAGACTCTGAAACTTGCTCTTGAGCATAGAGAAGATAAAGCATCTGGGAAAAACGAGTAGGTAAAACAGCTGGACAGAAAATTTCAAAGGGCAGATCCAGAAAACAAAATAAAGTATTGTAATGAAATGTGCAAAATTAGAAAATCAAAAGGGCAGAACATGCTCAGCATTTCTCAGGCTGAAAGAACTGAGGAAAAACAAGCTTCGACTGCAATATTGAAGGATTCTATGGGTAAAATATTGAATGTCCAAGGCACATCGAAGACATTGGCAAAGAACAAGTCTCCTGGAAGTGATGGAACACAAATTGAAATCTTTCAACAAATTGATTCAGCACTGGAGGCACTCATCTATGCCAAGAAATTTGGCAGACAGCTACTTGGCCAACTGATTAGAAGAGACCCATATTTGTGCCCATCCCAAAGAGAGGTAACCCAATGGAATGTGGAAATCATCAAACAATATCATTAATATTACATGCAAGTAGAATTTTGCTGAAGATAATTTCAAAAATGACTGCAAAAGTACATCCACAGAGAACTACCTGAAATTCAAGCTGTATTCAGATGAAAAGAGGGATATCATTGCTGATGTTAGATAGATCGTCGCTGAAAACAGAGAATACCAAAAAATGCGTACCTGTACTTTATTAACTACACAAAGGCTTTCAACTGTGTGGATCATGACAAACTATGGACACCACTGCAGAGAATGAGAGTTCTGGAATACTTAATTGTGCTCATGAGGAATCTGTACAAAGACCCAGAGGCAGTCATTCGAACAGAACAAAGGAGCACTGAATCATTTAAAATCAGGATAGGTGTGTGCCAATGTTGTATTCTTCCACCATACTTATTCAGTCTGTATGCTGAACAAATCATCTGAGAAGCTGGCTTATATGAAGAAAAATGTGGCATTAGGAATGGGGGAAGACTCATTAACAATCTGCGATATGCAGATGATATAACCTTGCTTACTGAAAGTGAAGAGGACTTAAAATACTTACTGATGAAGATCACAGACCACAGTTTTTGGTATGGGTTGCACCTCAATGTAAAGAAGACAAAAATCCTCACTAGTGGACCAATCAATGAACAACATCAAGATAAATGGAGAAAGGATTGAAGTTGTCAAAGATTTCATTTTGCTTAGAACCACCATCAGTACTCATGAAAGCAACAGGCAAGAAATCAAATGACAAAACTGCATTGGGCAAATCTGCTACACAAGACCTCTTTAAAGTGTTTGATTAGTTTGAAGACTAAAGTGCACCTGACCCGTCATGGTACTTTTCAATAGCCTCATATACATGTGAAAGTTGGACAATGAATAAGGAAGACCTTAGAAGAATTAATGCATATGGGTTATGGTGTTGGAGAAGAATATTAAAGGTAGCATGGACTTCTAGAAGAACAAAAAATCTGTGTTGGAAGAAGTACAGCCAGAATATTTCTTAGAAGCCAAGATGGCCAGACTTCATCTCTCACACTTTGGACATATTACCAGCAGGAACCAGTCCCTGGAGAAGGACATCATGACTGGTAAAGTGGAGTGAAGTGAAAAAGAGGAAGACCCCCAATGAGATGGATTGGCACAGTGGCAGCAGCAGTGGGCTCCAGCATAACAGCAATTGTGCGGATGGCACAAGACCAGGAGGTATTTCGTTCTGTTATACATAGGGTCACTATGGGTTGGAACCAACTCGAAAGTACCTAACAACAACAACAACAACAACAACAACAACAACAACAACAACATCTACCTCCCCAATTGCTCTTCCAGAGAGGGGAAGACTGGAGATGTAAAGGGGACCTCCTACCCTAACAATCTTCAGTCTAGGATGTGCTGGGAAATGATGCCCTTCTTTTTGTACGGTTAAGCACCAGTGTCTCAGAGAGATGGAGGATCAAGTCTTGGTTCACCCGCTTTAATTCTATTTCTTCCACTGGCCTTTTTGCGTGTCTGCTGCGTGCAGACACTGCTCTGGGCCCTAAGGATAGAGTGGTGAAGAAAACAGGCAAAGTCCTTTCCTTAAAGAAACTGCAGTTCTCCTGGGATGAGATAGATTGGAATAAAAGATTTATGCAATACGTCAGGAGGAGATGAGAAGAAAAAGAAAGCTAGGAAAGGTGATAGAGAGTGGAAGGGCTATTTCTTTAAAATTACTTTTGAAAAAACAAGTATTGTGTTTTCTGTGAAAGTTTACTCAGCAAATTAGGTTTTTCCTTTGAAGTTTCTACACAATTTGTTCAGCAACATTGGTCACATTTTTCATCGTGAGTTGGTTTTCTCATTATTTCCATTCTGATTGCTCTGTTTCCAGTAATCTAGTTTCCCTGCCCGCTTGCCTTCTCGTCTTCAATTTTAAGTAAATGTTCACTGTTTGGTCTCAAGGAGCACAATACTCATGGATGATGTTTATTTCATGAGGTAAAATCACTTTTTAAAATTAAAGTTTTTATTGCATTGTGGCTTGAATACTAATGGAAAGGTGGGCAGTTCGAACCTACCAGTCACTCACTGGAAGAAAGATGAGGCAATCTGCTGCCGTAGAGATTTACTGCCTCAGTAACTAGGGAGTTCTACTGTCCTGTAGGGTTGCTATGAGGAGGCAAACATACCCACTGTTAAATGCACAACTATTAACTGAACAGCTCAGTGGCCCCACCCTTTCACATGCCTGTTGGGAAGTGAGGCTATTATTTTCTTAGAGTTGGTTGGTAGGGTGGACCTCTTGGAAGAGGTGACATTTGAGTAGAGACTGAAGCAAAGTGAGGGAGAGGTCAGGAGGCATCTTTTAGGGAAAGTGTTCCAGGAGGAAGGGACTCAGAAGGAGCTTGCTTGAGGGCTGAAGGAGCAAGTTTGGAAGGAGTGGCAACAGCAGTGTGACCTTGGGAGAGTGGTTTGGGCTCTCTTAACCCTCATCGCTGCTGTCAAGTGGATTCTGACTCTTAGCAAAACTGCCCCTATGGTTTCCAGGCTGTAATCTTTATAGAGGAGTCCTGGTGTGGCTCTGTAGGATAATCTCTTGAAAGCAACATTGGTTTGAACCACAAGGCTGGCGGTTCAAATCCACTTGCCGCTCCTTGGAAACCCTGTATGTTGTTGTTGTTGTTAAGTGCTGTTGAGTCAATTCCGACCCATAGTGACCCTGTATAGGGTTTCCAAGGAGCAGCTGGTGAGCTTGAACCACCGAACTTGCAGTTCAAACGACTTTGCAGTCTGATGCATTAGCCCACAGCACCACACCAGGACTCCTCGGAAACCCTGTATAGGGTCACTATAAGTCAGAACTGACTCGATGGCACTTAACAATAACAGCAACAATCTTTACAGAAGCCGACTTTCTCCAGGGGAGTAGGCTGGTGGTTTCGAACCTCTGACCTTTTTGGGTAGAGCAAAGTGCTCCTTTGCTAAACCTGGGACACCCATTGTCTATAAGATGGGCCCAATAGTGTTGTGGTTGTTGATAAGTGCTGCCGAGCCTATTTCCGTAGAGTGGCTGGTGAGCTTGAACCACTGACCATGAGGTTCAAGCTGACCTTGCAGTCCATCGCATTAAACTGCAGCGCCACACCAGGACTCACCAAGGTGATGAGGATTATAGAAAATTGTGCTGGGCCCACTGCCTGGCCTGTTACAGTTCTTGCTCCTGAAATGGAAGCCGTTGTAAACAGCAGCTGCTTGCTGGAGGGAAAATTAGGTAAAGAGGGGCTGGCAGGGCAGGGCTGCCAAGATTAGCAATGCACGGTGGGACATGAGAGTCAGGAAGGCTTTAGGGGACTCCAGGTAAGGTGTTGAAGGGTAAGCACTGGACTTCGAGGTCCGTTTGAATGCAAGGTTGTTGTTATGTGTCATGGAGTCGGTTCCCACTCTTTATGGGAGCAGAAAGCCTCGTCTTTCTCCTGCGGGACAGCTGGTAGTTTTGAACTGCTGACCTTGAGTTTTGCAGCCCACTAGCTACCAGAGCTCCTGATTCAAGGTAGGCAGTTCAAATACACCAGTCGCTCCCGTGGCTGAGTCGGGGAGTGCAGTATGGCAGTGGGTGATGTGATGGGAGTCTCCTCTAGGGATGGGGGCTCAAGATGGGATGAGGGTGGTCCTGAGTCCCTCCTTGCCTTTATCATCTATGAGAGAGAGACACAGAGGGACAGGGACATGACAGAGACATCAAGAAAAACCGATTCAGAGACAAGAAGCAAACACAGAGATGAGGAAGCAATGAAAAAGCACAGTTTCAGAGAGACAAAGTTAGAAACAGAAAAAGGAGAGGTGACCCAGACAGACAATGACTCAGAGGCAGAACAAGTGATAGATGCTGACCCAGAAAGGGCCGCCTCCTGGGGAGACCCCGGGCTGTCCTATTGAGCTCCCCCTCCTCCCCACAAGAGCACCCCCCACCCCGCCCCCGTCGTGCTTGCGCCGTGACTTCAGAGCCGGCGCAGATTCTATAAATGGCCAAGCAGCTGCGGTCCAGGGTGGGGGGGCGCGGCCGACTGAGTCAGCGTCTCACGTCACTGCCGCCCGGACCCCGCTCGGGTCATTTCTGGGCCGCCAGAGGGCGCCAGCCACCAGCTCGGCCAAGGCGCCGTTCCTCATAGCGACCTTTGGAGGTCTTTGATGGGTCGCATTACTTGGGCAGTAGCCAGGACTTCACGCGTTCGATCCCAGTCCCCCACATTCGACCTGTGCATCCCCGGAGCAGCGCGCTTCGCCTTTCTGTGCTTCACTTTCTCCATCTGTTTACAGGGCATGATCATGATCACAGATCCCACCGCATAGTGTTATTTTGAAGACAGAGTTAGTGGATCCAAAGCATATGGCAGGCATGTGAGGATGGTGCAGTACCCAGGAGTGTTGGGCAGTGTTTCTCACTGTTGTACAGATAGAGTCGCTGAGTCAGAACACGTCTAGGCAGCACCAAACAATTGTTAACTCAGTAGCCCTGGTGGTGCAGTGAGCCAAGGACTGAGCAGCTAACCACAGGGTTGGTTGTTGGAACCCACCAACAGCTCTATGGGGAGAAAGATGAGAGTATCAGTGCCTGTAAAGAACCCTGAGGAGTTTAATCTGTCTTGTAACTGTTGTTGTTAAGTTGGTTCCGATTCATAGTGAGCCCGTATAGGGTTTCTTAGACTTGAGTTCTTTACAGGAGCAGAAAGCCTCATCTTTCTGCCAGGAGCGGCTGGCGGGCTCAAACTGTAGACCTTGTGGTTCACAGTCCTGTGCTTATTGTATGGAACCCCTGCACTCCCATAATTCTGTCTTAGAGGGTGGCTGTGGGTTGGAATCTATTCAATGGCAGTGGGTTATTGTTAGCTCATTTGAAGTATTTTAGTGTTTTCAACACATAACAATATACGTCATCAGCTTGTTCTTAGCCCTTTCCCTGGTAAATTGTTTCTGACTTAGAGTGGCATCGTGTGTGTCAAATCAGAATTGGGCTTCATATGATTTTCAATGGCTGATTTTTCAGCAGCAGATTGGCAGGCCTTTTTTCCAAGGTACCTCTGGGTAGGCTAAAACCACTAACGTTTTGGCTAGTAACCTAGCACTTAACTGTCAGTACCATCCAGGGATTCCAGTATCTTAGCCCAGTGGTTCCAAACAGGGGCAATCTACCTCATTCAGGGGACATTTGGGCAATGTTTGAAAACAATTGTGTCATGACTTGGGAGTACATCTATCTACTGGGTAGAGATTAGCGATGTTTCAAATGCCCAAGACAGACCCCACACCAGAGAATTAGCCAATCCTGAATGTCAAGAGTGCTGAGGTTGAGGAGCCCTAGCTTAGTCTCAAAGCCAGAGGACAAGGACCTGGCTTCAAATTCTGAAAGCATTAGGACACTAAGAAAGTGATTCTACACTCCCATGCCTCAGTTTCTCCATCTGTACAGCTCATTCAGTGGCAGCATTCACCTCTGAAGGTGCTGTAAGGCCTTAGTTGATACACCTTAGCACTTGGAATATGGGGTCTGACCTATGGGTCACTGTCATATTAGTGTACCACAGCAGTGCATTTAGCATGTGGCCAGCAAACTAGCATGTCCTGAACATAATACTAGTGTATGGGAGGCCACTGCCATCCCAATGTCACCAGCTTGACAGATGTGGCGCAGTGTGGGCATCTCAACCACTGGTGTGGTCCAGTGTGAGATCTGGCCAGGCTTACGGGGGTGTTCGTAGCCTGGCACCCACCCTGTGGCTCAGGTGACCCGTGACTAGGGACCCAGATCTCTGCTCCCTTAGAATCTTATGAAGGCCTGCAGGGAACAGAACTGGGGTTCCAGAAATAATGTGACTGTCTGAACCCAGGCCCTCAGATGTCGGGCACAGCAGAGGGAGCGATTCTTCTAGACTTCACGACACCTCCAGGAGGCAGGCACTCTCATTAGCCCATTTTACAGATGTGGAAACAGAGGTCTGAGCAGGAACGGGACTTGCTTGCCTAAGATTATGGACTGTTGGTACTTAGGGGTAAGGCCTGGATGGAGCTCGTTTCACTACCACAGGAGACAGTCCTTCCTCAGGGGGATAAGAGACAGCCGAGACAGTGAAGAGAGACGACCTCAGAGTCACAGAGATGGCTTCAGAGACAGGGACAAAGAGACTCAGAGACCCAGTCAGGGTCCAGTGGATGGTTGGGGGTGGTGACGGATTGGAGCATAGTTGGTCTCTGTCTGGCCAAGGCCCCCCCCCCATGAATAACTCAGGCTGCCCCCCTAGGTGGAAACAATGACACAATCAGCTCCCAATACCAAGGCCCTGACATCACGAGGGGGGTGGCTGAGGTGGGGGCGCCCCACCCCTTGGCAAACCCTTGTGGCCAATGAGACAGCTTTGAAAGACTCCCGGGCCGCCTCCGGAGCTTCAAAAACATGTGAAAGGGAAGAGGGTGCAGCCGAGTTTCAGCTGCTGCCCGGCCCGGTCCTTGCTGTAGTGTCCAGGCTGCCCATCAGAGCCCACCAGCCGGCAGCATGTCCTCTGCGCACTTTAACCGAGGCCCCGCCTATGGGCTGTCGGCCGAGGTCAAGAACAAGGTAGGGCTGGACAGCATCCCTGAACGCTATTCTGTGAGACTTGGCGCCTAATGGGGGAAGGGGGATAGACTGAGCATCTCAAGCCCTCCGCTACTGTTGGGGGCTGAATGAAGGGTGTGGAGGCAGACCTGGAGAAACAGATCCCCAGTCTCATCAGTCTTGTTAGTTAACCCTTTGTGTTCCTAGTGAGGAAGTGGCACCCCCTTGCTGATTACTCCCATACTCCCAGCCTGACAAAGAACTTGGAGGGAGGGCAGGAGAACAAAGTCCCTGAGTTAAGAGACCCAGAAGGGGGGCTCACAGGGGAGAAAGAGGCAGCTGGGGGAAGGGAAGGGTGTGGGTACCACGAACATGGCAGGGATCTCCTATGGATGGGTAAATTGAGGTTCAGAGAGGAGACATGTAGCCAGGGTCCAACTTGAGGCAGGTGCAGAGCTGTGACCCTAGACTTGCAGTTAGGATGGAGTCAGCCTCTCCAGGGGAGGGAAGTGGAAGTTTGCACCCCCCTGGAATCCTCCCATGAGCCCTGCCAGGGGAGGAGTCGCAGCTGCATTTGATAGCTGGACTACTGATGCTCAAGGTGGCTTTTCCTGGGCTCCCAGAGCGAGGGGGACCAGAGCTGGGATGGGAAACTGGGCCAGGGGATCCGTGGGACTAGAGGAGGGGGGTGGGTGCTTAGGTCAAGGACAGATCCCAGAACCGCTGCCCCCCCCCACTCCCCAAGTGCCGGCCCCAGAGCGGCGCCGGAGCTGCCACGCCATATAAGGTGGCTTCGGGGAGCCCAGCCCGCCAGGCAGGCATGCTATATAAGGGCTGATTTGCTTTATAAAGCTGAGCTGGAGGGGAAGGGGGGCACCAGGGCCAGGTGAGGGGGCTGCCTCCTCCCACATCCCTCACCATCTGACCCAGGACAGGGGGTAGCCCGACCCCCCAGGGGCTGGGAGTTTGTCTAGGGCTGAGGTGGAGAGTTCTTGAGGAAGCCCGTGTGTGTATATATGTGTGAGTTGGGGGGGAGTTGGTAAAGCGGGGGAGAAAATACTGGGAACAGACAGGGAGGGTTGGCGAGACAGGAGTGAGATAAGGACAGAAACCAGGATGGAGAGGCCAGAGGGGGCCCAACAAACTCCTCCCCCAGCAGCAGTCAGGACCCTAGTCTGAGATGAGAATGAGATGAAAGGGCAGTGATAAGTCCAGTCCCCCTCTAGAGAGAGACAATAGACCCAGAGAGATAGGACACCAAGATAGTGCCAAGAGAACTCAGACAGAACTTGGGGTGGGGGGTGGCAATCAGGCGAGAGGGAGACAGGCCAGCCCCCACCCTAAGATAGAGTCCCTGATAGATGTGGGCCTGGAGATATAAGACAGAGCCTGAGTTAGGGGCACCTCCTCAGGTCTCCAGCTCCTCTTCCAGCAAAGGGGTGGAGGGATAAGGAGTCCAGGGGGCAGGGCTAGGGGAAGCTAAGCCCCAAGTTTGGCCTGGAGGGGGAACCAGGAGGCTCAGCGCCTCCCCCTTCCCTGCATTCTCTGGTGCCAAACCTCAGAATGCCTGGAATGGCCCCCTGGGCAGGTACCACCTCACTCCTGGCCCTGGCCCATCCTAGTCCCCCCCCCCAACCCCCCCTCATTGGGCACAGAATTGCCTTAGTTGGGAAGGGATGAGGAGGAAGGAGAACAGGCTTAGGGTGCCTGGGATTGGGCCCAGGAAGCTAAGCCCACTTGGCCCTGCATCCTCATCACCCTCTCTGTGACCCCCGCCTCCCAGCTGGCCCAGAAGTACGACCACCATCGGGAGCAGGAGCTGCGTGAGTGGATAGAGGGGGTGACAGGACGGCGCATCGGCAATAACTTCATGGACGGCCTCAAAAACGGCATCATCCTTTGCGAGTGAGTGGAGCCGCTAGTGGCCCAGACCCTGGAACACTTCGCTACTCCCTCAGTCCCCTAAGCGGACATGAACCTGGAGCTTTGTTGGGAAGTCACATCTTGTAGCTGAAAACAACCTTCTAAGATGGCAAATGATCCTGCTGCCCATTTAACAAAGAAAACTGAGGCTCATTCAAGTGAGGCACATCATCCAAAGTCCCATGTGGCTTCACTCCAAATAACTCAGAAACCAATGTTAAGCAGAGTGCATTCTTATACAGCGCAGTCCTATTGGTGGTGTCCAAAGTCACTGCTGTTAAGTGCCATTGACTTGGTTTCGACTCACAGTGACCCTGTGTAGGGTTTCTAAGGAGTATCTAGTGGGTTTGAACTGCTAACCTTTTGGGTAGCAGTCCAGTGTTTATCCTACAGAGCCCCACTAGGATTCCAGGTGATAAGAGAAGTCCTAAAAGACAAGAATCCATGTTGGCTGTTCATCCCTGACTTGGGGATGGGATTGCTGTCAGATTCCAGTACTTTAATTCGGTCTTGATTCTCTACCCACCTCAGATGAAGACCTCTTTATCTTTTGAGCCTGGGTTCCATCCTGGCTAATGCTGAAAATAGTGCAGACTTCAGCCCAGGTCCAATCTGTACCTCCAAGTGTGACCCGGGTCGGGGTGACCATGAAGGCCAGAGTGTCTGTGTGGGAAACTTTTGGAAGGCAGCATCTCACCCAGTCCCAGATGCTGGGGGTGGGATTTTATTCCATCTTCTCCCCCAGAGACAAGGGATGACACAGGGTAACAAGGGGCCCCCTTGTGCCCCTGCTCAGACATGAGGCTGCTCCAGCCTGAGTCACAACCTCCTTCATTCATGCAACATGCATTTATGGAGCTCCTGTTGTATACCAGGCTCTGGTCTAGGCAGTGGAACCGTGAACTGATCTATGGTCACTCCACGTGGAACTATTGAGCTTTAGTTCCAGTGGAAGGATGGGGTGGGGTGGGGGGGAGATACACAGCAGGCAAGGAATCCAGTAAGCACTTACTTGCCTGTAGAGGTAAGTGCTATGGAGATGTGCTGCGGGAGGGAGGTGCTTTCTGTTTTCTGTAGCTTTGTCTGTCTGTCTAGGTCTACCTATGGAAGTAATGTTAGAGCCTTAGATGAGGTCAGGGAGGGAGCTGTGAGACTATCTGAGGGAAGAGGGTTCCAGGCACACACGTAAGAGCCAGTGCAAAGGTCCTGAGGTGGGAGCGTTGTCTGGTGAGTTCAAGAGAAGAGTGAGGAGGCCAGCAGGGGAAGTGGAGTCACAGTGAACTAGGGGTTTTTATGCTAAGGAATTAGGATTGTATATGGAAGGCAAGGGATAAACACTGGAGGATATTTAACTGGGAGTAACTTGAATTGTCTTAAATAAAGGTCTTAAATTTTGGCTATTAGATAAAAGGCTTGTAGGGGACAGGGTGGGAGGTGGGAATCCGTGGGAAGGCCAATGCCAGAAACCAGGCAAGACATTGGTGGCTCAGATCAGGGCGGAAGCTATAAGACTTGGTTGGTTCTGGATGTATTTAGGAGGTAAAGTGGAAGAAGGTCTTGTTGAGGTTCCAGATGTGGGGGTGAGAAAAGGAAAGCGGGATACCAGGGCAACTCCATGGGCTTTGGCTGAGCCCCTGGAATGATGGTGTTGCCATTTATTGGGTGGGAGAATGAGGGAGGACCGAGTTTTGGGGAGAGACAAATAGGCATTAGATGCTTGGAGTGTGATGTGTCCAATTTGAGATGCTCTTGTAGGGAGCTAGGGTTGAGAATGAGGGACCTGGGTGGAGGTAGGAAAGTTGCTGGTATATCGATGATATTTATAGCTAAGAGGCTAGACCAGATCTTTGTGGGAGTAAGCGAAGTCAGAGAAGAGGCCCAAGGTCTGAGCTGTAGGCTCTCTGCTGTGTAGAGGTCCCAGAGAGGAAATGTAACCTGAGATGTGGCTGCCAGCCGGGAATGTGCCTTACGCATGCATAAGGGGGCTTTCTGACTGGGGACCTGAGACCGGACTCCAGGTGGCTGTTTTTCCATCTTGGAGCTGATGGTGTGTGCAGAGTGATTTGGCACTGTTGCAGCTGGGATGGCATCCCTTGATGTTTGAATGTTTAACATGTTCAGCTGCTCATCGAAGGGCTGGCGGTTCAAGTCCACAAAGAGGCACTTACTTAATAAGAAAGGCCTGGGGATCTGCTTCTGAGAAAGCAGCCCTGCGGAGCCCAGTTCTCCTCCCACACACGGTGGGGGGGTTGCCATGTGTGAGAATCCACTTGCGGTGACTGGCGGTGTGGGTGGGCAGTTGAGATCAATCAAGTGGGGAGCAGCACTGACCCCCTGTCATCCTGACCTCCTCTTGTGATGGGCTGGATATGAGTGGGGACAAAAAAGGGCCTCCTTTGTCAATCCACTCCCCTGCTTTCTGCAGGTTCATCAACAAGCTCCAGCCAGGCTCTGTGAAGAAGGTAAATGAGTCAACCCAAAACTGGCACCAGGTGAGCGAGCTCAGACAGCCTCTTTCCACAAGCCCCTGAGACCTCCCCCTGCCCTTCCCCTCTCCCACTGACGGCCGCTTGATCCCCACCAGCTGGAGAACATTGGTAACTTCATCAAGGCCATCACCAAGTATGGGGTGAAGCCTCATGATATCTTTGAGGCCAACGACCTCTTTGAGAACACTAACCACACCCAAGTGCAATCTACCCTTCTGGCCCTGGCCAGCATGGTGAGTGTGGGTGAAGGGGGACACTGAGCAGTACCACCCAGGCTGGGATGCAAATGGGCCCACGTGGGAGGCGTGAGGCAGGAGCTGCAAATAGTCCCCGGGACGAGCACCCTCCTCAGTCCCTGCCTTCCACCTCCCCAGGCCAAGACGAAAGGAAACAAGGTGGATGTGGGGGTGAAGTACGCAGAGAAGCAGGAGCGGAAATTTGAGCCAGAGAAGCTACGAGAAGGGCGGAACATCATTGGGCTGCAGGTACTAGCTGGCCCTCAATCTCCTGCTGAGCTGAGGGGCAGGGGTGCCTGGATGGCACCCTTTTAGAGCCATGTATTTGGCATTAACTGGAGTGGCACTGCAGATTAAGCACTAGACTGCTAACAGTAAGGTTGGTGGTTCAAATCCACCAGCCACTCCTTAGAAGCCCTGTACAGGGTGGCGAGGACCCTTTACAGGGTCAACAGTACTTAACAAACGATATGCCAGTGTCCTGGTGTGGCGCTGTAGGGTCAACACTGGACTGTTATCTGCAAGGCTGATGGTTCAAACCCACAAGCTGCTCCTTGGAAACCCTATACAGGGTCACTGTGAGTCAGAACTGACTCAATAGCACTTAACCACAAGCTATATGCCAGGAACCCTGGCAGTGCGTTGGGCTGTTAACCGCAGGGTTGGTGGTTTGAATCCAGGGGAGAAAGATGAGGCTTTCTGCTCTCATAGAAATTTACAGCCTCAGAAACCCTATACAGGATCACTATGAGTTAGAACCGACTCAACAGCACATAATAAACTACATGCCAAGTAATCTTGGTGGCACAGTGGGCTAATCATTAGGCGCTAACTATAAGGTCTGCAGTTCAAACCCACCAGCCACTCAGAACTAAAAAGCGAGGCTGTCTGCTTCTGTAAAGATTTCGTCTCGGAAACCCTGTGGAGCAATTCTGCTCTGTCCTATAGGGTTTCTGTGAGTCAGAACGGACTTGGTGGTGGCAGTGGGTTAAACCACGTGCTAGCCACTGTGCTGAGCACTTTCAGTACACCGAGCTAAGGAATCCTCCAATAGCTCTAGGGGGCAGGTACTGTTGTCACCACGTCCTTTGTACAGACGAGGAAACTGAGGCCTGGAGAGACTAGCTCACTGGCCAACATCCCCAGTTAATGGGTGCTAGGTAGGCCTTGGTGCTCTGAGCCACTTACTGGTTCTGTGTGCCTTGGGGAAGTGACATGTCCTCTCTGAGCCTTAGTGTCCTGTGTGACATGAGGTAGAAACAGACCACAGTAGGTGACTTAGTTATGTTGTGTGGATGATGGTGAAGCCGCAGAGTAATAATACTTGGGGTGACTCTCCTTGCTTCCCAGATGGGCACCAACAAGTTTGCCAGCCAGCAGGGCATGACGGCCTATGGCACTCGGCGGCACCTCTACAACCCCAAGCTGGGCACAGACCAACCCCTGGACCAGGCCACCATCAGCCTGCAGATGGGCACCAACAAGGGAGCCAGCCAGGTGTGTGTGGGGTATGGACTGAGCTGGTGGGGCCCCTGGTTGTCACGGTCCCCACCACCTGACCTGACTGCCCTTCCACAGGCTGGCATGACTGCGCCTGGGACCAAGCGGCAGATCTTTGAGCCAGGGCTGGGTATGGAGCACTGTGACACACTCAACGTCAGCCTGCAGATGGGCAGCAACAAGGGGGCTTCACAGCGGGGCATGACAGTGTACGGGCTGCCACGACAGGTCTATGACCCCAAGTACTGCCTGACGCCGGACTACCCGGAGCTGGACGAGCCTGCCCATAACCACCACCCGCATAACTACTATAACTCGGCCTAGGGGCTGGAGTCTGCCTGCTGCTCGTGGCCGGACCCAGCCGGGCCCAGCCCACCCTCGCCCCCTGCATGGCGTCCTCCAGCCCCCTGGCACTTGCCTACAGGGTTAGAGTCTGGGGAGAGCAGACTGGGGGGGTCTGTGGGGAGGGAAGGGACCTTCCTCCCTGATGCACTGCAGAGTCCAGCAGAGAGCCGGAGTGTGCCCAACAGCCTCCCAAAGGATACACCGGCAAGGCTCTGCTGGCTGTCCCCGACTCCCTCACAGGTGGGTGCCCCAGGACAAGAAGCCTCCCCCCAGCGAAGCCCCCAGAGCCCAGGCTCGGCCGTCCCTACCCCATTCCCACAGGGGAACAAACTGCATGCCCAGAGACCCAGCGGACACACGCGGTTTGGTTTGCAGCGACTGGCGTACGTGACATGACAGCGGCGTTTGTAACGCGAGCACTTTTTTTTTTCTATTTCACTGGAGCACAATAAATAGCTGTAAAAATCACCCAAGAGCCTCCAGGAGCCTGTGTAGCCTGACCGCACGTACAGAGATACACTCTGTCCTACACAAGTGTGTGTGTGCACACCTGCTGCCCCCCCCTCTCTCATACACACACTCCCACCCATGACACAGAAACACATCCCCACAGGCCCCCTGCCCATGCTCAGCACACACAGTTCTCCCTGAGTCACTTCAATGGGGGCTGAGCTGAGGCGTGTATAGAGGAAGACCCCAAGGCCTGGGGCAGACCAGATTGAGAATGAATCCTGGCTCTGTCGTTAGCCAGCTGCCAAGTCCCTGAGCTTATTTCCCCACCAGGAAAATGGGATGGGGGGCCAGGGGTGGGGGCGGTCATGGGAAAGCCTGCAGACAGGAGGGCATGCTCCGCACCTCTAGACACTGGTGAGGTCCATCCAGGCACTGGTCAGTGAGAATGGACAACAGTCAGGGTTCTGGAGGCCCCTTGGGCAGGATGAACCTTTGACCCTGCATTATGGAGGGGTGGCCGGTCAGGCTGCAGTGGGGGTGTTCATGCAGAGGATCAGGGCGATGACCCTGCACTAAATGGCACAGAGCAGTTTGTAGCTTAATGTGGAGACGTGGTGGCTGCAGCGGTGGGTCCTGCTTGCCTGTAACCCTCTTTCAGGGGCTGAGCCCTGAGCCTGGCCTAAAGCCCAGGAGCCCAAGGCTATGGGCAGGGCCCTAACTTCTCAGAGAAGGGGAGTTGATCTCCCTACAGGGAGGCCCCAGCCATCCTGCCTGGAAGTTCGGGGTCCAAGCGATGCAGGGAGCAGGCACGGAGCGGGCACAGCAGTCTTCTCTCCACTCTCCCCAACCCTGGGCAGGGCTGCGGCTGAGACATGGGGACTTGCAGCAACAGACACTAGAGGCTGTGTGTACAGACAGACACACGCAGTCCCTGAGGCCTTGTAAACCGAATTCCAGGCACTCTTGGCCTGGCTACTGCTGAGTTCTGCTCCCTCTGGAATGGCAAGGAGCAGCCGGGCTGAGGAGAATCCCTGCCTGGCCCCGGGCCCTAGCTCCTTGGAAAACAGCACCATATTAGCACTTGGCCTGAGAGACTGGGGTGGGCGGACAGCAGGGAGGGAGGGACCAGATGCCAGAGGAATGAGCCCCCTTTCCACTGGACCTCTGAGTGCACCCCTCCACCCGAGGCGTCTGCTCATGCTTCTGCCAGGGCCAGTGGCCCTTACTTGGGCCTGAGCAGAGGTGGGAGCACCAGGGAGGGCCATGTTGGGGCAGGATGGGTCCTGGTGGCTTCTGGGCTAGCTAACTTGGCATCTTCCTCAGCCGTTCACACCCTGCCACTGCCCAGGGTTCCAGGCCTGTATGAGGTACTTCCCAGATGCACTTATGACCTCAGCATGGCTCTGGGGAGGTCCTAGCATCCCTCCCACTGTGCCACCAAGAACACCTGCTGCTCAGGTATACAAGGCCAGGCGGGGGGAGCTAGAGCCACCCCCAGGCACCAGGTGTCGAGGCCTGTCACACAGGAGGCCATCTGAGTGCCCTGTGACATCCCTGTGCTCAGCAGCAGACTCTCCACAACAGGTCCCAACCCAACCCTTTCATGGGCCTTAGCCCCCTCTCCCTCCCTCCGCAGCCCTGTCTGTGTTCTCACCTCCTGGATGGCCTGCAGAGCTGTCTCTTAACCTGGTCTCTGGCTTTGGAGCCAGGCTTCCTGGGCTCAAATCTCAGTTGTGCTGTTCGAGATTCTGGCTGTGGGCCCTTCCATCTGGCTCAGCTCAGCAGCATCCCTCCCTCCCTCCCACACAGGGCTGCTATTGGGGCCCAGTGGGAGCACAGACCCTGCTGTCAGCTCACTCACACAGCTGCTCTAGGAAGTCTTCCCTGACCACCTCCCACGAGGCCCTGGAATTGTCTGGTTCACCAGTGTCCCAAGTGCCCGTGTTACCTTGAATACTTGGTTGGGGAATAAAGTATTCATGAGTTTTGAAAGAATGACCCAACCCCAACTTCCAACAAACCGCCAGGTTGCCTCCAAAACAGGAGTGCTGAGGCAGACCCCGAACCCATGAAATCACACACAGTCTGCCAGCAGTCTGGCATTGGCTGCTTTATTTAAGGGCTCATGATAGCTGTTCCCAAGCCATTCCCTTCCTCCTCTACAAAAGCAAGTCAACATGAAATGGCCTCCCAGGTACTGTGGGTAGTTGGGCTCCCACTAAAGGGGCCTGGGGGTCAGGAACTTCAAGTCTCAGCCTCAGAAGGCAAAGGAGGAGGGCGGTGATAGGAGGTAGGGTGCTGGTGGATGGGTGAGGAGGCTGTAGGGGTCATGCCACAGTCTCTGTTGCGTTGGTCTGCACCCAGGGATGTCAGCGAGGAGGCGCCAAGGCCCTGGCCAGGGAGGGCCAGTGAGGCCAGTTCAGGCCCCTTGGCCCCAGCGACCCCTCTACCCCATGTTCACCTGCACACACACACACACATGCCTGGCCACCCCCAGACATGCCTGCAGCCATGCACACGCACACTCACACACACTTCCACAGAGGGCTGGGACGACTGTGGACCCACACCCTAGACCCCTGGAATGTCTCTGGTTTGGTACCACCAGTGGGTGGGTTGGGAGGGGTGGGTCCTCTGCGCTGCTATTGGTTGGCTGCCTCGCAGGCATCTATCCAATCACTGTACACATCCACAGGTTCTGAGAGATCTGAGCCATCGTGGTCAAGGGCATTTGGTGGCACTGGACTCCTGTCCCGCATAGCCCTCTGTTGCTCACACCAGTGTTCTCTGACCCTCATGCAAGACCCAAAAAGGCACCTGTACCAGGGCGCCCAGTGGGTCAGTGGAGAAGGGCTGCTCTCCAGTCCCTCCACCTGTGCCCAGGTGCCTTGAGCAGTGTACACCCTGACCACCCCACTGCCCCCTCCACCCACCGGGGAAAGCCTGGGTTTCAAAGGATACACGTGATGGGTGTCTGGAATTCCTCTAGGCACACGGTACAAGAGATGACTCCGGTGTTGCGGGCACGGTCCCTGAAATGGGAAGAGGGAGACGACTGGTGAGCAGCGAGGTCTGTGTCCGATGACCCCCACCCCATCGGGGGGCCCAGGCAGGTGTGGGCGCCCTGTGAGGCAGGACCCCCAGCTGCACTCACATTTTCACGTCACAGGACTTCTCGTGGTTGCAGAAAGGGCAGGTGAACTGCGTCTCTAGAGTACCTGTCATCTTCTTCTTGGGGGGTGGCTTTCGTTTGGATTTTCTGCGCCCCATGTCCCCAGGACGGTGAGCCTGTGGGAAGAGGGTCGATGCTCCAGAAGCAGGTCGGAAAGGGGGCCGAGCAGTGAGTGGCCCATGGTAAAGGGCGGGCTGCTATGGTGGTTCTGAGCCGCTCTGCCGCCGAGGGACGAGCACCCCGTCCCTGGGCAGGTGGACGGGCACAGCATACTCTGGGAGGGGCCGTGAGCCAGCTCTCCCACCAAGTGGTCTGGGTTCTAAACCTGGCCCCCTTCATTTACTATGCAACCCCAGGCAAGTTACTTAAGTTTTCGGCGTCTCTATTTCCTCAGTTATGAAATACACATGAGGTTGTTGGCTCTCTGAGAGGTCTTATGAGGACGACATGAATAAACAATGGTGCCCATGCACTGCTAGCACCGACACCCAGAAATGCTTAACGAGGAGGCCATGAGATGAACTCATGAAAGGCCTAGAGTGCAGGGTTGGCCCGCACCTAAGCGTTCGGGAGCCGGGGATTCGATGCTGATCGTTCCTCTGGTTAAGGGAAGTATAGATGCCACAGAGGAAGAGTCACACATAGGGGTTTCAGAGCCATCAGATGAGCCCCTTGGGTTGCCTCTCCATCCTTGAGGGACTGCTGGGCATAGAAATGGGGTGGAAAGTACTTTGAACTGACCAACAGCGTGTGCAAAGGCAGTGTGGTGGATGTGTGAGAGTCCCCCGGCAGGCTAAACAGGGAGCAGAGACAGGCAGGAAAGTTTGCTATGTCTGGAAGCCCTGGGGAGTGGAAGGATGAAGCCACTTGTGTCTTTGAGAAATGGAGGAGTGTGATGCAAGTCTGAATGAAAATCAAGTCAGAATCAGGGCAGGGTGTTGAGATCAATCAACAGAGCAAGTGAATATTATAAGAGAACAGTTCAGAATGACCCCAAGTTTTTGGTGAGGGATGCAAATGGTAGGTAGGAGAAGAAGGTGGCATGTTGTCTGATCTCTGACAGGACAGGAAGAATAGGGTGTTGGGGAAAGTGATGGGTTCAGGTGCCAGAGGAACATCCATGCTGAGGTAGGAATAGGTACCACCCCATGCCAGGCACTGTGTACTTGGGATGCTCTGCATTCGTCAGCTCCGATCCTGCCAAGTCTCTGGCACTGGTTCTAGCAGACGAAACACCAGAGCTTCATCCTACTTATAGATCACTCAGTACACAACATGCTCAGTCTTAGCTAAGAATGCTTCCAGTTCCCAGAGAACACAGAAGCCATCAGAAGAGAGCAGCCACAAGCCCCCAGGCCCACCCACTTGGTCTTCCTTCCTTTGCGATGAAAGAATGTCTGTGCTCTCCTCAAATGCAACTTACTTGCTTGTGCTCTGGATCCTATCTCCTCTCTCTGCTGCAACATTGAACGTTCCCTCTAGAGGATCATTAACAAATATACTTAACATTTAAAAGCCAAACCAAAGCAAACCAAACCACCTCTTCATCCCTTTCCAGCTACAGCCCTGTTTCGTATAGAGCTGTCTGCGTTCCCTCCTCTTCTCTTGCTGCTCCTCCTACTTGGTTGTTAAGGCCACCATACTGCTGATCCCAGTAGGCTGTCCTGACTTCTCAGGGCATTTGTCACACTTGGTCCTCCTCCAGCTCTCAGGACCATGCGCTGCTCTCCTGCACACATCCCCTCCCCTTCAGTCCCCTCTGCTGCTTCCGCACCAGTAACCTAGTAATAAGAGGCCCAACAGCTCAATCCTGGGCCTCCTCAACAACAATGCCTGCACTATCTTCCCCAAACCACAGACTTGTCCATCTACCTGCCTGCATCACACCTCTATGTGATGTCTAATGAAGATTTAAAACAGCCACTGCTGTTGATTCCAACTGCCCTATAGGGTTTCCAAGGCTGTAAGTCTTTACGCAAGCAGACCAACACATCTTTCTCCAGCGGAGTGGCTGATGAGCTGGAACCACTGACTTTACGGTTGGCCAGTCAAGTGCTTTAACCATGGCATCACCAGGGCTCCTGATGTCCAAAACTGAGATCCTGACAACTCTACCTGCTCTCCCAAAGTTTCCCCCATCTCAGGAGAAAGCAACTCCATTTTTCCAGCATTCAGACCAAAAAATTCTGGACTCAGCCTCAACTTTTCTTCCTCTTACACCTCTTTGCTGATTCGGTTAAGATTTAGCTAACACCGCCATCATGGTCAATGCCCTATTCTGAGTCAGTCATCCCAGCAGCCTCCTCACTGATCTCGCAGCACCCCCAAATGCATAAATTCCATGCATTACAAAGCCTATAAGGGTAGGGAGTTTTGTCCTTTGTTCAGTGTATCTCTTGAGCTTAGAACTGCTCCCAGACAGAGTAGTTGTTGTTGTTAAGTGGCGTCGAGTCGGTTCCGACCCATAGCGACCCTGTACAGGGTTTCCGAGGGTGTAAATCTTTACGGGAGTAGAAAGCCTCATCTTTCTCCCTTGGAGGAATTGGTGGGTTTGAACCACTGACCCTTCAGTTAGTAGCCCAATGCTTAGTCATGGCTCCACCAGGGATTCTTTTTGGTAGAATAGTTTTGTTAAGATACTTTTGTTTAATTATAACAGCAACACATGCACTTTGTAACACATTCAACATTATTGACATCTATAAAGTAGCAAGTGAGGCCTGGTAGCACAGTAATTAATGTTCAGCTGCTAACTGAAAGGTCGACAGTTCAAATCCAGCAGGAGCTCTGCTGGGCAGAAAGATCTGGCAGTTTTCTTCCATAGGAATTTACTGCCTCGGAACTCCTGTGGGAAGCTCTACTTAGTCAATCCACTCAAAGGTGTAAACTCCAATGCAACAGGTTTTTGTGTTGGTTTGTTCGTTTTTTCAATTAAGGTAGCCAAAAGGAGGTACAATTCCTACCATGCTGCTCTCCCCAGAAGAAACTTCAGTTACATTTTATCTAGGTTGCTATTTTATTTCACTCAGCTGTGCAGGAAGCTGGAGTCAAACACCTTTGCCTTGTAACAGCTGTAGTGGCAGTTGAGGGCAAACTGGGAGTGTGGTTTCAATGACGTGCCTTGTGCTCAGACTCTTGGGGGTGGTGGTTACCCAACTCTCCTGAGAGGGGAACTGAGCCCTGAGACAGCTTTCGCTCCATGATGTTCACACTGCCTCCAATATTTATACTGAGAAACAAGTCCTGAAATCATTCTGATTCTAGAAGTTGCCCTACACGAGAGTATGTATTTGCACAGATGTAAAAAGCCTGGAGAAGGATATCATGCTTGGTAAGATGGAGGGTTGGAGAAAAAGAGGAAGACCCCTAACGAGATGGATTGGCCAGGTGGCA
>NW_006408830.1:2771094-2799868 GCF_000296735.1 Chrysochloris asiatica
GTAGAAAGCCTCATCTTTCTCCCGCGGAGCGGCTGGTAGTTTCGAACCGCTGACCTTAAGGTTCGCAGCCCGATTCGTAACCACTACGCTACCAGAGTTCCTTATCCCAGGCAGAGTTAGCACTCAACAAATACTGAATGAACAGTTGTCAGGCCTGACACCTAAACTACAACCATGCTGCAATGACTAAGGTAAGCTCTGAGAGCACTTATGTTCTAGTAAGGAAGACAAGACACTTAAGAAAAAATAATAAATGAAAGAACTTCAAACATTGCTAATGGCTATGAGGATAATGGAACAGGGCGAAGCGAAGGCTTCTGAAGGGAGGTGGAGAGGAAAGACACCCTGGGTGGCATTTAAGCTGGGTCAGAATGATGAGTGAAGGCAGCCATGTGAAGCAGTTCAGGCAGCGGGAATGAAAAGTTCAAAGACCCCTAGGCAGGGCAAAATTTTTCCAGAAAAAGAGAGCAGACTGATTACGGCTGAAGCTCCGTGAGCAATGGGCGACGGGAATGAGATGCGGTAGAAGAGGCCAGCAGCAGCGGGTACACTTCAGATTTTGGTCTATTTGGCGACTGCTGAATCTCCAGCATGCAAAAAGAGTGCATGGCATGTACTAGACGCTCAAAACGATCTGTAGAGTGACTATGTAAGTCTCTTGACTCTGGAGCTCCTCGTTTAACCCGGAGATCGCCGCCCCACACTCCCCAGGAAAGGGGTCTAGTTTCCATACAAAGACTCCAGAAGCCTAAGCCTGTGTATCTGTGGTGAAATAAACCCAAACGTGCCAAAGGGAGCTGAAAGGACTCAAGAGGCAGCCAGTGCGTACCCTTTCTAGGCTAACCGGGGCTTCGATGTCGCCTCCCGACGGCCGTGTGCAGGAGCCGGGCCCCTGAGCAACCGTGTTTACCACGTTGGGGCCCGGGAGAATGGAGCTCCCCGATGGGCCATCCCCCAGACCCGGGGCCCCCGTCGCCGACTCCAGGATCCCGTGAGCACCCCCGTAGAAGAAAGCCCAGCAAAGCCCGGCACCAACGCTCGCCCGCGCGAACGCTCACCCGCACTTACCTTGCCTCGTTGAGACAGTACGGTTGACCCGGTGACAGTGACTTCCGGCTCCCGAAGGAAGCGGAAACCCCTCGCCTCCTCTCAGGTCCCACCCACCCCAGCCGGCCCCGCCCCACGAGCCGACCCCGCCTCTTTGAGCACATTTTGCTTCTGCGTATTCTCACTCTGGGCTTGGTGGCTAGGTCTTTGTGTTCGTCCCTTAACTGTCGTGGTCGTTACGGCCACTGTTTCCAGTCAGTCCTCAAGAATGACTGTTTCTTCGTTTCTGAAGCGGGAACCTGGCTGTTCCAGAGCTGGAAATGTGACTTCATTGTCGGCCTCACTTTCCAGGGTCGTCTCATTTGTCCTCTCCACAGACCCTCACAGCGTTTCCTCTCTCCCCTCTCCAACCCTCACCTCGGACACAATATATTCAGATATCCCAGTGCTGAGGAATAGAAAATACCCAGATGGCTAACTCAGTGAGGCGGAAGCTTCAGCTGAGAGGCTGCGTGTACTAGCTCTCAGATGACCCACGTCCATACAGCTCTCTCTCGGGGGACGGCACTTGGGAGTTTGGAGGTCATGATAAAAGTGGTTGGATAGGAAGGCAGGGGTCACACATCACGTGGGGCCCGGGCCATGTTAGGGACTTTTGTTGGATTTTGAGGCCGAGAAGCGATTGTTAATTTTCTTTTTAAGATTTGCTTTTTTTAGAAGCCCACTCTAGAAGCTGGGTGAAGAACAGACCATAAATGGGGCCTGAGAGATCAGTTTGAAAGCCCTAGCAATGAGGCATGGTGGTGACCGGGACTTGGGTAGAATTAATGAAGATGGGCAGAAGTCTACTTGGTGGTTACTAACGTGCTGTGGAGTTGGGAGTTGGTTCTGACTCAGCGACCCCAGGGTTTCTGAGGCTGTAAATATTTACGGGAGCAGAACGCCTCATTTTTCTCCCGCGGAGCGGCTGGTAGTTTCGAACCGCTGACCTTAAGGTTCGCAGCCTGATTCGTAACCAATACGCTACCAGAGCTCCTTAGTGTTAGACTTAGTAGAAGTCTACTTAGTGTTTGTTAATTGTCACGGAGTCTAACCTTGTTTTTGGAGCTGGGGGCAGGGGAAGGAGCTAAGGTCCCATAATTGAGTGAAGACAATGGAGATAAAGATAAATGATCAGTTACTGAACCGGAATGCAGCAAAGCAGGGATGTGGGGCTTCCTGAACTAGTCTGAGAGGCTGATGTTCAGGTTGGAATCTGAAGGCTGAATAGGAATTAAGCAGTCAAAATAGCCCCTATAGAACAGGGTGGAGTGAAGGAGAGAGGAGACTCCTATTGTTCCCTAGGCACATGTCTGGTACTCAAAAAATGAGAAACACTTGACCCATTGCCTTTGAATCGATTCCAACTTCTGTGTTGCAGCATAGATTCTAACTCCTGTGCTACAGTGTAGAACGACCCCATAGGATTTTGTTTGGCTGTAATCTTTACAGGCTTTGCCTCCAGGATCCTGCTGGGTGGCTTTGAACCGACAACCTTTAAGTTAGCAGTCAAGTGTCACCCTTTGAGGAATGCTTAAAGGAGATGCTTTGGAGAGGAAGACAAAGGTCGTGTTTTTAGCCGTAACAAGTTGGAAACAAACAACGGGAGATGTGGAGTAAGCCATTGGAAATGGGAGTCTGGATGGAGCTCAGGGACAAGATATAGATGTAGTTTTGAGCGTCATGAGCATATATAGAAGCTATTTTGAAGTCTTGGGGGCCAGAATCGGGTCACTTGGTTTCAGGAGGTGAAGGGCGAAGTACAGGCACTCTCTAACTTCCAAAGGTGGTTGGGGGAGGAGCCAGCATGCCCTTGGGCTCATCAGTGAGGTAAGAGGAGAAAGAAATGGGTGGAAAGAGGTCAGAAGTCTTGAAAAGAAGATGTTTCAAGATAAGAGTGGCCAGCTGTGGGAAAAGATGAGAAAAGAGAATTGGCATCTATTTTGTCACTGGTGATCATGATAACAGTTATTTTCATTAGAGTGTTCAGGTAAATTATTTATAATGAAATTTATTTCGAATATAGTGCAGGGGGAGAGATTCACTGTTTAGAAACTGGGGCTCTGCAACACTATCTGCAGTATCCTTTAGGGGGCAGTGTTACCCTTGGGGTGTCCAGGCTGGTACTAACTTGTACACCACATGATGAGATCATACTATACACACTACCCTGAAACTTGTTATTTTCACATAATGGTCAGTGCACATCCATCTAACTCTTGTTTTTAGATATCTACATACTTCATGGTGCCACTCTACCCTCTGCCATAGTATGTTCAAACCATTGTCCTACTGATGGAGTTTCCCAATGAGGCTTTCTGCAGCCCCAAATATTTACAGCCTCAGAAACCCTGCACAGGGTCTCTGTGCGTTGGAATGGACTTGACAGCACTTAACAACAAGGATGCAGTACAAGTTCTTGGATTAGTATCCTAAAGACTGGATCTTTTATTGTGAAGGATAGACTTCCAAAAGTTACATTTCTGACTTACATGGAGTGTGTATTTTTCATGGTGCTTGCTATCTTGAGATTAGGTTTCTTTTCCTTTAATAAACAACTTTATTGAGGTATCGTTGACAAACAATAAACTGCATGTATTTAAAGTAAGAAATTGAATTCTTACTTTTCTAGTGTTGCTACAACAGATACATCACAGTGGATGGCTTGGACAAACAGAAATTTCTTCTCTAAGAGCTCAGGAGGCTAGAAGTTTGAATTCAGAGTACTGCCTCTAGGCAAAGGCTTTCTGTCTCTGTTGGTTCTGGGGAAAGGTCCTTGTCTCCTTGCAGCATCTATAGGTCTAGCACTCCTTGGAGAGCTCCAACGTGTCTTGGCATTGATCTTCTCCAGGCCGAGGAGTTTTTCAGTTTAGGGACCTCAGGTCCAAAGGATGCCCTCCACTCCTGGCTTCTTTCTTGGTGGTAGCAGTTCTTTCTAACGTCTGCTTGCTTCTCTCTCCTCTAAGCGCTTGTAAATTTAAATGGCATTGCAGGCCATACCCCAGGGAAAGTCTCCTTACATCAGCTCAGGGCTGCGACAGGATTAAGGGAGTTACATTGCACCCATAATCTGTTTAGAGCTAATCGGCTCATGCCATCAGATCCCATCATGGGAATCCTTATATAACTGCCAAACCAGAGAGTCATGATCTAGCCAAATAGACACATTTTGTTGTTAAGTGCTGTCAAGTCTGTTCCGACTCACAGTTTCTGAGGAGCAGCGGGTGGGTTTGAACTGCCTTGTGGTCCTGTGCTTTATCCTAGAGGGTCACACCAGGACTTCACATTTTAAGGGAACACAGTTCACTCCATGACAGCTTTTGAAATGTGTACAGCCCAGACACGACTACAATCCACCTTGTCCCTTTGTAGCCAATTAATTCCCCTCCCCCCACGTCCTGACACCCACTTACCTATTTTTGGTTCCTAACTAGTTAACCAGATGCCAATGCATGAAGACCCCATGTGTGTCGGAGTAAAACTGTGCTCATAGGGTTTCCAATAGCTGGGTTTTCACAAGTAAACCCTATATAGGGTCACTGTGAGTTGGAACGGACTCGACAGCATTTAACAACAAAATGTGTCTACTCGGCTAGATCATGACTCTCTGGTTTGGCAGTTATGTAAGGATCCCTATGATGGGATCTGATGTGATAAGCCCATTAGTTATAAGAAGATTAAGGGTGGAATGTAACTCCCTTAATCCTGTCGCAGCCCTGAGCTGATGTAAGGAGACTTTCCCTGGGGTATGGCCTACAACACCAGGAATTTCTTCCAAAGCACCTTTGGATGAACTTGAACAACTAACCTTTTAGTTAGCAGCCAAGTACATGAACCATTGGCACCACCCGGGGGTTCCTGTAACCTATTGCTTTGTTGTATACTTCAGAAAGTCATAGGAGTCTGGCTTACTTTATTTATAGAAGTCATAGAAACTCATCCATGTGGTTGCTATTGTTGTTCTTAGGAGCCGTCCCCACTCTGTCTGATCCTGTGCCATCCTCACAATCGTTGTGAAGCTTGAGCCCATTGCTGCTGCCCCTGTGCCAATCCATCTGGTTGAGGGTTTTCCTCCTTTTTTTGCTGACCCTCCATGTTACATAGCATGATGTCCTTTTGCAGGGACTGGACAGTCCTGATAACATGTCTGAAGTATGAGAGACAAAGTCTTACATCCTGGCTTCTAAGGAGCATTCTGGCTGTACTTCTTCCAACACAGATTTGATTGTTCTTCTAGCAGTCCATGGTACTTTTCATATTCTTCTCCAACACCATAGCTCGAATGCATCAATTCTTCTACAGTCATCCTTATTGGTTGTCCAACTTGCACATGCATATAAAGCTAGAGAAAATACCATGGCCTGGGTCAAGTGCACCTAAGTCCTCAAATTGTTGCCCTTGAACACTTTGAAGAGGTCTGTGCTGCAGATCTGTCTAGTGCAATACATCGTTCGATTTCTTGACTGCTGCTTCCATGAGTGTTAATGGTTGATTTGAATAAGATGAAATCTTTGACATCTTCAATCTTTTCTCCATTTATATGGATATTGTTTATTGGTCCTGTTGTGAGGATTTTTGTTTTCTTTACATTGAGGTGCAGCCCATACCGAAGGCTGTGGTCTTTGAGCTTCATCAGTAAGTATTTTAAGTCCTCTTCACTTTCAGCAAGCAAGATTATATCATCTGCATATCGCAAATTGTTAATGAGTCTTCCTCCAATCCCAATGCCACATTTTTCTTCATATAACCCAGCTTCTCAGATTATTTGATCAGCATACAGATTGAATAAGTATGGGAAAAGAATACAACCCTGGTGCACAACTTTCCTAATTTTAAACCATTCAGTGTCTCCTTGTACTGTTCGAATGACTGTCTTCTATGTATAGGTTTCTCACGAGCACAATTAAGTGTTCTGGAATACTCAGTCTTTGCAATGTTGTCCATTCAAAAGTCTTTGCATAGTCAATAAAGCTTCTTGTTGTTGTCAATTTTCGTAAATTATTACGTCATACATTCCATGTTCCATTGTTAATGGATGTTTACAGCTGTTTCACCTCATTTTGAGTTCTTCCTTATCAACAAATGAAAGTCCTGAAACCTTGACTCCATTCATGTCATCACGGTCAACTCTACTTTGAGGAGGCAGCTCTTCTCCAGTCATATTTTGAGTGCCTTCCAACCTGAGGGACTTATCTTCCGTCACTATATCTGACAATATTCTGGTGCTCTTCGTTAGATTTCAATATTCTGTATTCTGGCGCTATCTGACAGTGTTCCACTGCTATTCATAAAGTTTTAAGTGGCTAAACATTCAGAAGTCTGCTTCTCCTTCTTCCTAGTCTGGAGGATCAGCTGAAACCTGTCTATCATGGGTATACCCTGCTGGTATTGAAAACACCAGTGCCATAGCATCCAGAATCACAGCAAAATGCAAGCTACCACAGCACCAGTATTAGCATCCATGTGGAGACTCTCCTTATTGGCTTTGGCTGCTCGCTGCACACAGTGACTGGGGCCTGTCCCAGCACCTGGTTTGAGGGCCAGAGCGGGGCAATGATAATATCAGTGACATTACTGGAGATGGTTGAAATCAGGGCTGGTTCCTCAACAAAGCTTTCTAATAATGACTGAGTGGTGGTGTTCTCTGTCCCCCAGCTGAATGGAAGATGAATGCCCATCCTGCCTTATTCTCTAGTGTCTCCAGCTGCCTGCCTCAGGTCTTGGATCTTGGTGTGCTGTAGAAGCACTTGGTTGGAGTCAGAGGAGGCGGCCTTCTCATTCCCAGCGTGACCTGGGATGTGTCACTTTCTACTTTCTGCACTCTGGGCTCTTCCACTGTGACTACAGCTAAGATGACCTCTGATTCAGACCCTGTCTGCTGGGAGCCTCTGAGTCAGTCATCAAGTTTGACTTGCTGGGCATGACCTTGGGCAAATGACTTACCCTCCTCTCTAAACTTCTGTACTGCCTGCTGGGAAGCAGGGGTGATGATTTTTTTAAGCATAGAGCTCATCTGGTAGGATTGCTTGGTGTCAGAATGAAATCAGGCTGACATTTTGGTAAGAGATAGACTGTCATTGAGTTGTTTCTATGTCGAGAACCGGCCTCGACATGAAAGTTTGGTTCACGAAGTAGGGAGATCTGGCGGCGACAGAGATAGAGAAAGAATACACGCAAAGATGCAACAAGAGAGACAAAGAGACACCCCGAAACTAGAGTGGATGCGACACTGGCGGGCAGACCCTGGGCTACAGGCATCGTGGCCCCTGCATGCAGTAAATGCACAGCCCTGCAGGCAGTAACACACAGCCAGCCCTGCAGGCAGTAATGCATGCAGGCTTCAGTCTGCACCTCCTTTTTATTTCAGGGAGGAGCTTTACACAAAGGAAGGCAGGTTTTATTAAGACAGGGTACAGAAGTGAAATGTGATTAATCGTTCAAAACAGGACACAATGATTTACAGGAACAAATTCTAAAACATACATCACAAATTGTCTTGATAATCTAACATCCTTAATTTTCTAGAAATTCAAGCAAATTGTTATATAGTACTTTGTAGGTTCGAATCCCAAGGAAGCAACTTGAGGTTTCTCAAGGCTAATTAACATACCTATAGCACCTAATCTTCAGTGAGAAAAGGATTCAAAAGGTCTGAAAGGAATCCAGCTGTTTCCGCTATCTGGCTGAAGCTTGCAGGAGGAAGGAGGAACCCTATGTTAATGGTTTGCACCTGGGGATGAACTGAGAAAGCTGTCGCTATTATTCTTTGGACAAAACCCCAGAAGCCACCAATCTACTTTGGGTGAATTCCTTAGGGGAATTTTTTCTCCAGCGTCTCCCAGCAAACTTGCCCTAGGAACTTTTAGGCCTAGGCTTTAGAAGGGGTTTTTGTTTTAATATTTGTCCATGGGTATCAAGGGCTCATGTATTAAGTTAATATCAAACATAACTGAATAATCTGATAAAGAACAGCCATGTTTGCCAGGTGGCCAGAGCTTGTTCCTCAGAGAGATTTGTTCCCAGGACCCTACGCACTGCCAACACAGTGGAGACATTAAGGGAGGCACATAAGAAACCATTTTCTCAGAAGCTACAATTACTGGAGTTCGAAGCATAGAATGAATTAATAGGACTAAAGGAAATTACACAGAGCTAGCCCAACAGTGAGTTCGTACAAGCCAATGAACCCGGGATGTCTGGAGGGCTCTCAGGGTCCCTGGATAGCAAGCCTGAGTGGCGCCGCTGTGTTGGTTTTTTTGTCCATGACACAGGGCCGCAACAGCTCAGTGATTGCAGTCTGCAACATTTCTGACCTATATATAGTCCTATAGGGTTTCTGTGATTGGAAATCTTTATGGGAAAGACAGCCTCATCTTTCTCTCCCTTGGAGGAATTGGTAGGTTTGAACCACTGACCCTTCAGTTAGTAGCCCAATGCTTAGTCATGGCTCCACCAGGGATTCTTTTTGGTAGAATAGTTTTGTTAAGATACTTTTGTTTAATTATAACAGCAACACATGCACTTTGTAACACATTCAACATTATTGACATCTATAAAGTAGCAAGTGAGGCCTGGTAGCACAGTAATTAATGTTCAGCTGCTAACTGAAAGGTCGACAGTTCAAATCCAGCAGGAGCTCTGCTGGGCAGAAAGATCTGGCAGTTTTCTTCCATAGGAATTTACTGCCTCGGAACTCCTGTGGGAAGCTCTACTTAGTCAATCCACTCAAAGGTGTAAACTCCAATGCAACAGGTTTTTGTGTTGGTTTGTTCGTTTTTTCAATTAAGGTAGCCAAAAGGAGGTACAATTCCTACCATGCTGCTCTCCCCAGAAGAAACTTCAGTTACATTTTATCTAGGTTGCTATTTTATTTCACTCAGCTGTGCAGGAAGCTGGAGTCAAACACCTTTGCCTTGTAACAGCTGTAGTGGCAGTTGAGGGCAAACTGGGAGTGTGGTTTCAATGACGTGCCTTGTGCTCAGACTCTTGGGGGTGGTGGTTACCCAACTCTCCTGAGAGGGGAACTGAGCCCTGAGACAGCTTTCGCTCCATGATGTTCACACTGCCTCCAATATTTATACTGAGAAACAAGTCCTGAAATCATTCTGATTCTAGAAGTTGCCCTACACGAGAGTATGTATTTGCACAGATGTAAAAAGCCTGGAGAAGGATATCATGCTTGGTAAGATGGAGGGTTGGAGAAAAAGAGGAAGACCCCTAACGAGATGGATTGGCCAGGTGGCAGCATTGATGGATTCAAGTGTGGCAGCGGTAGTGAGGTTGGCCCAGGATCGGACATTGTTTCGTTCTGCTGTTCATGGGGTCGCTATGAGTCGGTTCCGACTCGATGGCACCTGACAACAACAACAAAAAGCCTGTGTGCTGTACTTCTCTGGACCAATAGCAGCACTGGGTCTGAGAGGCTCCGGCTGGGTTCTGGAGAGAGAGAACAGAAAAAGGCAGATGGAGCTAGCATGCCTGACAAGGCTTTATCAGGGGACCCCAGACAGATGTTGACACCAAGATTCTCGTGGGGGGCAGTTAAGTGTTGAGTGTCACTGGGGTGCAGGTCTGTTCAAGGCAGTGGGGGAGGGGAGAGAACGAGTGCTTAAATGCAAGGACATGTGGTGGGGGGTCAGGAAAAACCACGTCTAATCTAGCATGGATGGGGGTGTTTTTGTATTGGTGAGTGGGTTTCATCTGACGTTACCACAAAGTCAGATGTTTGGTGTGCTTTTTCCTGGCCCAGATGGCTGCTCAGTTAGGCACTCTGGTTCTCTCCCTGAGTCCTTTGCAGGCAGGATCCATCTTGTATTGTTTAAGGTCCTCACAATGGGTCCAGGGACATCTCCTGCAGCCTTGTCTGTATGAGGGAGTGATTGGAAAAGACCTCAACAGGCACCTATAGGGAGCTGGGGATGTAAGGCGGAAGCTCCGCGGCAGCTGAAGAAGTAAGATTATTCTACTCTTGGGACTTTATCCTGTCCTGGTGGTATAGTAAGTTAAGTGTTGGGCTGCAAACACTGAAGTTGGCATTTCAAATCCACTAGCTGCTCTGTGGGATAGAGATGAAGCTGTCTGCTCCCGTAATGATTTGCAGCCTCAGAAACCCTGTGCAGGGTCGCTATGAGTCAGAACCGACTCCACGGCACATAACCACCACCACCACCATAGGGTTAATATTGTGGCGCTGTGGGTTTTAATGTGCCAGACTGCAAAGCCGCTTGAACTGCAAGGTCGGGGGTTCAAGCTCACCAGCTGCTCCTTGGAAACCCTGTACCGGGTTGCTATGACTCAGAACCGACTTGAAACACTTCACAGCAATAGGTTTGATGAGCCGGCTTGTTGGCAGTGGGTTTACCCTACAGACCTATCTACAAATTTAAGAAACAGATAGGGCCTCCTCACCCCGTACCCCCAGCATTGTTTGAGGATAACAAACATATCGGAAGTTGTTCAGCTGACCCTCAATAAGTGCTTAGAAAGCAGAGGCTGGTACAGGCAAATTCTCTGCGGCTGTGGAAAGAGCACCAGAGCTCTGCTGAGGGCTGATGGGCAGATCTCCAGGACGTGACAAGCAGCTACAGCAAAGTTTGATCTTTGAGGATGTTGAAAATGTCCTCCATCTTGACTGTGATGGTGGGTCTCTGGGAGTGTGCATTTGTCAAAACTTCTTCAACTATATACACTGTGTTACTGATTCCACAATAGCAGCCCTTTGCACAGTGGTTTAGCACTCTGCTACACACTGAAAGGTTGGCAGTTCGAACCCACCAGCCACTCCGCAAGAGAATGATGAGCAGTCAGCTTCTGTAAAGAACACCGTGAGGCGGGTCTCTTCTTTTAGGATCACCATGACCCAGTTGCCATGTTTTGTTTTGTTTTGAAGACCTCAATAAAGTTGTGGTAAGCACTGGACTGCTAACTGCAAGGCTGCGGCTCAAATGTACACATTGCTTCTTGGAAGCCCTGATTGGGTCACTATGAATTGGAACCGACCTGATGGCACTGAACAATTAACTTGATGTTTAGAAAAGCAAGGTGCAGGTCAGTGGGAAGGAAGGGGAAGAAGTAACTCACATCTGCTTTATTTGCATAGAGAAAGTGTGTGTGGCGCTGTAGGCTAATGCACTGGACCATAAGGTCAGTTTGAACTGCAAGGTCGGTGGTTCAAATCTACTAATTGCTCCTCAGAAACCCTATACAGGGTGTTTCTATGAGTCGGAACTGACTCTACAGCACTTAACAACAAGTGTAGAGAAACACTAGAAGGAAACATAAACCGTGTATAAAAAGTTATCTCCTTTTAGGAGACTGGGAAGAGTAGAGTGAACAGGGTGGGCGTTCCCAGGGTGGGAATGAGACATTCCAGCTTTCCTTAAACCTTAGATTTTTGAAGCCTATGAATATACTGGTATGGCACTGCGGGTGAATGCACTGGCCTGTCAGGTCGGTTTGAACCACAAGGTCAAGCTTACCAGCTGTTCCTCACAAACCCTTTACAGGGCTGCTGTGAGTTGGAACTGACTCGATGGCACTTATCAGGAACAGCAACATGACTGTAGTACCAATTAAACATTTAAAGACAACAGTGAATGTCCTGATGTGAACAATCTTAAGGTTGCGGTTAAGTAGGATGACAAAGTGCAGAACAATGTGTATATTATGTTGCTTTGGTGTAAAAAGACGGAGATGCTTTCATAACAGAGGCAGCAACTGTAAAAGGAAACAAGATAAAAAGACACTGGTGGTTGGCCCTGGGGAGGCAGACTCAGGACTGCAGATTTGGCCGGGGAGGAAGACTGTGGGTGGGGCTAAGAGATGTGAAAGCTGGACAGTGACTAAGGAAGACCATAGAAGAATTGATGCCTTTGAGTTGTGGTGTTGGAGGAGAATACTGAAAGTGCCATGGACTGCCAAAAGAACCAAGAGATCTGTGTTGGAAGAAGTGCAGCCAGAGTGCTCCTTGGAGGTCAGCATGGCCAAACTTCGTCTCTCCTACTTCGGACATATTGTCAGGAGGGACCAGTCACTGGAGAAGGATATCATGTTTGGTAAAGTGAAGGGTCAGAGAAAAAGAGGAAGACCCCCAGAGAGATGGATTAGCAAAATGGCAGCATCAGTGGGCTCAAGCATGGCAACAATTGTGAGGCTGGCCCAGGACCGGGCAGTGTTTCGTTCTGTTGTGCATAAGGTCACTATGGGTTGGTACTGACTCAATGGCACCTAACAACAAGAGATGGAGATGCGGAGCTACAACTCAGGGGAGTTCTGGCAACTTGTCAAGGAATGAGAGGAGAGACACTGGGGCACACTCTCTATTCTTTTATTGAATGGCAGGGTGACCTGATTCCGGAGAAAGCTTCCCTTCCTGCCCCGCCCCTCCAAGCCCAGCCAGCAGGTGTAGGCACACTCTGGCCCATACATGTGTCCAGGTCTCTTCTGCATCCGTGGGTGTCTGTGATGCAAGTGCCATGTGGCAACACAGTTCCTCAGCTGTGGTGCTGCTCTGCCCTAGCACTACAGACCTGTGGGTGGGGGCTCACCTACCCACTGTTGTAAGCCCCTTTGCCTCAGGTCTCTGAGCAGGACCCTCCTGGGGCTCAGGGCCTAGGTCGTCTGGGCAGGCTGGTCTTGAAGAGGGACTTGCCAGAGGCCTCAATGTAAGTGATGCTCATCTCTTTGGGGCCGATCTCTAAGTAGGCAAAACCGCCCAGTGAGTCCTCAACCCCATAGTGGAAGCGCAGGTAGCCATCCGGAACTTTGTGCTGGTGCTGTTTTGAGGGGTCCATGAAGTTCCCGGCTCCACTCAACACATAGCCCACACCTTTCTCATCCTGAAGGTACTGCAGATAGGAAGACACAGGTCTCAGTAGAGTCCTTAGTCCCCCATGGCCATCTGCCTCACTCCAGGGTCACCTTGGGCAAGGTACACAACCCTCTGTGCCTCAGTTTCCTCAAATGGAGATGTTTCAACTCCACAGATAGAGCACCAACCAAACAAGTGGCAAATGGCTACTATCATGAAGGCTTTTAGGGAGCCTTGCCAAGGAGCCCTGGTGGCACAGTAGTTGAGTGCTTAGCTGCTAACCTAAAGGTCAGCAATTCAAACCCACCAACTGCTCCTTGGGAGAAAGATATGACATTCTACTTCTGTAAAAATTAAAAAAAACACAAACAAGCAAACGTACTGCCGTGGAGTTGATTCTGACACATAGTAACCCGGCAAGACTGAAAAAACTGCCCCATGGGATTGCTAAGGCTGTCAGTCTTTACGGAAGCACATTGTCACATTGTTTTCCTCAGGGGTGGCTGGTGAGTTCAAACCGCTGACATTTCAGTTAGCAGTGCTATGCTTTAACCATGGTGCCACCAGGACGTCTTTCTAGAAAGATTTCCAATTTGGAAGCCCCACGGGGTGGTTCTACTCTGGGTAGGGTTGCTAGGAGTCAGAATGGACTCAGTGACAATAGGACTTTTTTTTAGGGAGCTTTGGGGTGTTTTCCTGGTTAGTCATAGCATCTGAGGGGTAACTATGCCATTGGTCAGGGTGGGTACACCTTACCTGGTTCCCCAGCTCTCTCCCCTAAGCCCCTCACCTGCAGATTATGGTCGTGACCACACAGGTAGGCGCTGACCCCATACATGGCCAACAGTGGCTGCAGTTTCTTGACAAGGCAGTGGGTGGGCCCGTGTTCAGCTATGGACCACACCGGGTAGTGGCCAGCTATCAGCACGTAGTCCTCTTTGGCTGAGGCCAGCTGTTTTTTGAGCCAAGACAGCTGGGTGCGGGCCAGTGCCTGGTCACGAGGCCCTTCAGGCTGCTGACTGAGGAAATCGTCTGAGTTGCCACACAAGGTCACTGTGTCCAGCATGAAGATGGCCACAGACACATTGGTCCGTGGGACCTTGAAGCGAAGGCGGTAGAAAGGGCTGGGGAAGTTCCTATGGAGGAGAGAGAGGCTGGGGGGCAGCCATTGGGGCAAAGCAGCCCTGGGGGAGAGGTGGGAGGCTCAGGCTCAGGCCAAAGGACCTCTTTGTCCACCTGAATGTGTGTCTCAGGTGGGGCAAGGTGGGCAGGCTTACCAACGCTTGGAGATCTTGGAGTATGCAATCTGTGCCGAGACATTGCCAAGGTGGTCATGGTTTCCGGCTAGCACGTACCAGGGCACATTGCGAAGGGAGGGGGCAGAGAAGACATCTTCAAAGGTTTCCTGCAGGAGATCCCCCAAATGCCTGGGGTCAAGCAGCGATCCTGGTCCTCCCACGGGGGGTCATTGAATGCTCCAGGTGTCTGCAGGTGCCTCATCTGCTTCCCTCTGCCCTACCCAGAGGAGGGCCACTAGGGAAGGTGGCTTCTCCCCACTGCCCCCTCCCTGGGAGCCCGGTGAGCACACACCTGGAACCTCTTGTCATAGGCATCCCGCACACCAGTGAAGTAGAAGTTGTCCCCTAGGGACAGGATGAAGTCTGCACCCAGTGTCTGTACGGTTCTTGCAATCTCTTTAGCACTGGCCATTTCGCGGGCTGTGTGGAATGGGGCATTGGGGATCCCTCCCCAGTCACCTACGGCCACAAAGCGCAGGGCAGGGGCTGCGCTGTCAGCCCAGGGGTGGGCCAAGGATGCCTGCAGGATGATGGTCAGCAGCACTGTCCATGTGTCCATCTGGGAGGAGAGAGATGTGCCTCTGGGTTCTCGGGGCTGTGGCAGGGGCAGAAGGCCCTGGAGACCCCCTTCTCAGTTGCGTCTGAGGGAGGGGAGATGGCTCCCTGCAGGGAAGGCCCAGTGGGATCACCTCTGTATCCTAGTTCCCAGGACAAGTGTTGGTCAGGGGGGATAAAGGCAGGCAGGGTCCTGTGAGGGGCTGGGTAGGGGAGTCTGTGCAGGCCTGCTGGGCCCTCCCTTATCCTAGTCTACGCTGATTTGGACGTCCTGTCCAGCACTCACCCTAGGGGATGCACAAGCCAGTCAGTGGAGGCTCCGAAAGGCAGTGGGCTCCAAGGCAGAAACGGTGGACACTAGACTTTATTCCCTGGGGCGGAAGTGGATCTTAAGTGGACATGATTCAGTTTCTCCGTCTGCTGAGTGTTCCAGGAATCTTCCCCTTGGATCATGTGAGCCTTGGACTTCCCCAGCTGGGCATGTGGGACTTGGGGTGGGGTGTCTGTGTGCATGTGTGCACGCAGTCTTACCTGCTCAAGTTATCTTGGGATATAGGTGCAGACATCTGTTCAGCCTCTGAGTCTGCCCTTGTGAGCTTGTCTATGCTGTGGGCCCCAGATGCCCTGTGTATCTATGTTGTGTGTTTAACTGTGTCTGCTATATTCTATGTCTGTGTCCTCAGGGTTATCTGTCTGCTTGAGAGGCCCCAGTTTGTGGCAATGTGCACACCCCAGGCCCACGTGCATCTCTGCAATGTGTACCGGCCAGCTCCTGAGGGGTTGTGTGGGTGGGTGCAGATGGGGATGTGCACACTTGAATCGTATTGCCCATGGTCATGTTGTGTCTGCACTGTAGTTCTAATGGGAGTTGTGTGTCTAGTGTGTGATGTGTGTTTAGTAACATCTGAGTGTGGAGGCTCTGTATGTTGTCTCAGTGCACACACACACACACACACACACACCCCACTTCTTCCTTTTTCGGGAAGTTCCCACCCTCCTCCCCCACATTCCTGAAGGAGGAACTCAGGCAGCAGGAGGTTGGTGACATGCCATGTGACCACAACCTTTGTCCCTGTGCCCTCAGGGGCTGCCTGCAGTTTCTGAGGACAGGACACAGAGTTGGGGCCCCTGTCCTGAGGCCTGTTGGCCCTGCACCTCACCTACCTGCCTCTCTCTTCCGGAGGAGGATGCAGAGCTCTCACTCCCAGTTCGGGACGAGTCACGTCACTTGCGACCTCACTAGTTCCTCCAGTCTCTGCCAAGACGAAGAGGGGCCTCACTCATTCCAAGCCCAGGATACAGGCACACAGAGTTCGGGTGCCTAGCCCGGGTCCCCACACCCAGCCTGGGACAAACAGGAAGGAAGCGGGTCACGAGGGCAGGCGGAGACCCCTCCCCCGGGGGCGCAGTGCCGAGGGCGGCGGGGCTCGAGTCCGCACCCACACTGTCCCCCACCCGGCCGGCCTCACCTGCTGGCTGCTGGGCTGCGTGCCGCGCTGACCGCCCTCGCGGGAGTCGAGTTACCGAAATGCCGGACGGGCGTGGGACACTCGCGTCGGAGCTGCCGGGCTATAAGGAGGAGGCGGCCGACCCGCCCTGCCCGCAGGTCCAGGGGCAGGTCCAAGCGATCACCGGCGGGGGAGCCGGGGCCGCTCGGAACTCTGCTTCCTTGCTCCGCTGCCCGCCGTGCGGCCCAGTGCTTTGTCCCAGCCATCGGGCACCCCCACTCCTCCTGGACTCAGGGGTCTCATCTGTAAAATGGAGATAACGAGGCCAGACAGACGAATCGGGCAGGGGAATGCGGCTGGGAACTCGATTTCGACGCCCTTCCCACGCTAGCCGGGAGTCGCCACCTACCTTCGACACTTGGGGCGTCCACGGCTCCGGGTGTCGGAGCTCCCCCTAGGCCCCCGGAGGTTGGGTGGGTGTTGGGCTAGGCTCTCAGGAGGAAGTCAGCTTTCTTAAACCTCTGTTTCCTGGTGTTTAAAATAGGTGCGAGGGGAGAAGATCTAGATCTTCTTAACAGGAGAATTCCAAACAATACTCCCTCTTACGGACTTCTGGTGTGGTGCTCTAGGATAAGCACTGGGCTGCGAACCACAAAGTCCACGGTTCAAACCCACCAGCTTCTCTGAAACCCTGTACTGGGTCGCTGTACGGCACTTAACAATACTCCCTCTACCGGCACTTGAGAGTAGACGCAAAGCCAAAAAAAAAAAAGAAAAGAAAAATTAACTTTAAGTGGAGACACCTGGCAGATCTCTTAACCAACGGATTCAGGTCAACATCACTAGGGATAGGTCATGTTGATTTCCTGTGACCCTGTGATGAGGCACCTGACCTCTCTTCTCCCAATCCCTTGTTGTTATTAGGTGCCACGGAGTCGATTCTGACTCACAGCGACCCAATTATGTACCACAGAATGAAACACAGCCCTGTCCTGTGCCAATATCACAACCACTGCTGTGTGTGAAGCCATTGTCTCAGCCCCTGTGCCAATCCTGACCCCAGTGTGTTGTTGTTAAGTGCCATTGAGTCAATAAAGACCCTGTATAGGGTTTCTCAGGACCCGTTGGTGGGTTTGAACTACCGATCTTGTGATTCGCAGTCCAGTGCTGATCCTATAGCTCCACATCAGAAGTCCTCATGATGAGAAAAACACCAGATGCCTGACCAGCAGTCTTCCAAAGGAATCATAAAACGTGGGGAAGGAGTCAGATTGGAGTACATTAAAGGAGGTATGGAGTCATGGTGTGGAACTGTAGGATAAACACTAGGGTTCAAATCCTCCAGCTGCTTCTTGAAGACCTTATACATGGTAGCCATGAATTGGAACCTAACGACAACAAGGGAGTCCAGGAGGTAGGCACAGAGATTAAACACTCAGCTACTCATGCTCCTTGGGAGAAAGATGTAGCAGTCTGCTTTGTACAGAGGACAGCTTTGGAGCAATTCTAACCCTATGGGGGGGTCTCGATTTATAGAAATGGACTTTTGATGAGGTAAGGAAACAAGCAATGTCCTGGGTCGGAAAGAGGATGTTGGTAGAAAAATGGGTTAAATACTAATCCAATTTGGAGTTTTGTGAATAGTGAGGTATCACGGTTAATTTCTCAGATGTGACAAATGTACTGTGCACAGCCTAGAATCATCAAACATTCACAATCCAAAGGGTGGCATTTACCTAAGGACAATGTTCAGAAGAGTTGGGGAAGAAGGAAGAATGCCAACAGGAACCACAATGAGGAAGTGGGATAAATGATGTTATATCGTGGTAATTGGAACCATTGAGATGAAATACAGCGTATGATTTGCTGAATGTTAAACTGATTATCTCCTTTGCAAACCATCACTTAATCCACACTGGAAAGTTAAAACATACACACAAAAAGATGTTGTTGTTGTTGTTATGTGCTGTGGAGCTGGTTCCGACTCATAGCGACCCTGTACAGGGTTTCCAAGGCTGTAAATCTTTACGGGAGCAGAAAGCCTCATCTTTCATGGAACAGCTGGTATTTTCGAATTGCTGACCCTGAGGTTAGCAGCCCAATTTGCAACCACTACGCTATATGTAGTCCTGGTGTGGAACTGTGGGTTAATGCGCCAGACTGCAAAGCCGTTTGAACTGCAAGGTCAGTGGTTCAAGCTCACCAGCTGCTCCTCGAAAACCCTATACAGGGTCACTATCGGTCAGAATTAACTTGACGACATTTAACAACATCAACAACAACACTACATGTAAAGATGGGGGAGAGGTATACTAGAGCTCTCAGCAAGATTGTTGCACCTTTTGGTGGAAATCTAAAATTATTCCAAAATAAAAGTTTACTGACAACATGGATGCGATTCAAGAACTTAAAAATAAATGAATTCCACCAACATTAATTGAAGGCTCTGGAGGACACAGCTATGCACACAACACAGACACAAGTTTCTGTAACAGCGGGGCTGATGTGAAAGTAGAATTTACATTCTAGCTGTTAATTAATTACCTTTCCTGGTTTTTAGGGGGATAGGGGTGACTTAAGGGACACTCCCTTTTGCATGCTGTACTTTTGTATGTGGTTTGAATTTTCTCTTGAAAATCTCTTTTAGTTGTTTTACCAGTGGACTAAAAGCAGAATCACTCCTAACTTATTTGTATTAGAAATGTAAAGGCAAGGAACAAATTACACCTCAAATTCTGGGCAGTGGTTGTTTCTCTGGTTGTTATGTTATGTGCCATCGAGTTGGTTCCGACCCATAGCGACCCTGTATAGGGTTTCCGAGGGTGTAAATCTTTACGGGAGTAGAAAGCCTCATATTTCTCCCGCGGAGCGGCTGGTAGTTTCGAACTGCTGACCTTAAGGTTCGCAGCCCGATTCGTAACCACTACGCTACCAGAGCTCCATATTGTTTCTCTGGTGGGGGCAGGAATTAAACGCAAACCAAACCAGTTGCTTTCCAGTTGCCTCAGACTCCTGGTGACATACTCCTGGTAATGTCAGAGGAGAACTGTGTTCCATAGGGTTTTCAATGGCTGATTTTCTTAAATAGATCTTTAGGCCTTTCTTCCAAGGTACCTCTGAGTGGACTTGAACTGCCAATCTTTCAGTGAGCTGTCAAGCACGTGACTATTTATATCACTCACAATGGAATTGAGATTACGGGACAATGGAGAGTGGGCTTCAATTTTATTCCTTTCTTTCTCAACAAAAAAGAGGGTGGGGCAGAAATGTATCTGAAGCATTTGCTTCTTCATGTGGTGGGTGTAGGAATGCATTTGGACTATCCTCTGTGCTTTTCTGTATTTTTTAAATTAAAAACATTACAGACTGCATCTTCGTGGTGGCCTCCCTGGTTCTGAGTTTGCTACCTTTTCTCCATACATCCACTGGAACCCTCACCTGCCGAGTGTGCATACAGGTGGATCAAGCTTTAGCCCATCGCCTCCCTCTCCTCCACACTTCCCCTGACTCCCAACAACAGTGTAGATTGCCTGAGTTCCTGAGCTCCTCCCTCTGCTCTTCTCTTGTTCCTTCCACTGGCCCCAAAGCCCCCACTGGCCTTTTCACCCTTCCTGGAAAACCCAGGTACCTCTGACCCCAGGGCCTTGGCACTTGCTGTTCCTCCTGCCTGTAATGCTCTACCCCTCTCCAGATCCCTGCAAGTCTCCCTTTCCCCATTGCATGGAAGTCGCTTCAACTTATCTGAAATGCACTACCAGTCCCATCCCTGTCTAGTGTTTATCAGACTGCAGGTTTCTCCGCAGCGCTTATCACTGCTGAACAAACAAACTACAAACTTATTTATCTTGTTTTCTGTCTCTCATCAGAAAGAACTCCGTGGAGAGGTGAACTTTCTCTCTCTTGTTCCTTGTTGCTTACTTGGCTATCTAGAATCAGGAGTACACAGAAGTGGTGGCTCAGTAATTAGTTGTGGAGCGATAGAATAAAGGTGTGGCACTGTGGCTTAATGCGTTGGACTGCAAAGTCGGTTTGAACTTCAAGGTTGGTGGTTCAAGCTCACCAGCCGCTCATCGGAAACCCTATACAGGGAACTGACTCAATTACACTTAACAACCACAACGACAATTCAGGACACTCCATTCTCTCGATCTTTCATCTAGTCTGAGGGTGCAGACTCCCCACTGGCTTCACTTCTTGATTGTATTCAGCCCATTTCATAACAGATGGATTCAATTCTATGAGTTATTGAAGTTTTTGATAATCTGCCTGGGACAAAAGTCTTGAACCTATAAAATTTATGCTTTCTGTATACTTTTGTTGTTGTTGAGAATATACACAGCAGAACATACAGTAACTCAACCATTTTTACGTGTGCAACTTGGGAGTCCTGGTGTGGCAATTTACCCATTTTTACACGTACAGCTTAGCTACGATCCTATTCTTCAAGCTGTGTAACGGTCCTCAGCCTCCTTTTTCAAGTTGTTTCTCCCTCATGCCCATGAATTCACTGCCCCCTAATTTTCCCTATCTTATCTTTCAAGCACAGTGGCACTGAGGATAAGCATCAGACTGCAAACCCCAGGGTAGGCAGTTCGAGCCCACCAGCTTATCTGTGGAAAGCTTTCTGCTCCTGCAAAGATTTATAGCCTCACAAACTCTATTCAGGGTCTGAGTGGGAACCGACTTGAAGGCACACAACAACCTCAGCAGGGGATAATTTTGGTTTAAGGTTTAAAGATGATCTCAGGGCAATAGTTTTAGGGATTCATCTAGTTTCTATGGCTCCAGAAAAGCTAGGTCCCATGAGAATCCCAGTTAGATTCTGCATCTGTCTTACATTTTGGTCACAATTCTCAAGTCACACAGTTGTGGTTGTCAGGTGCCGTCAAGTCAGTTCTGACCCAGAGCGACCCTGTGTGCAATAGAATATAACACTGCCTGGTCCTGTGCCATCCTCACAATTACTGCTATACTTGAGCCTGTTGTTGCTGTCACTCTGCCAAGTCACACTAAGGACATTTATTCCTACCTCAGGACCTTTGCACTTGCTGTTTCCTCCCCTTCTATCTTCACACCAAAGTCCTGATGTGGCACTCTAGGATAAGAATTGGGCTGCTAACCACAAGGTCAGCAGTGCAAACCCAGTAGATTCTCCTTGGAAACCCTATAAGTGGCTCGAGGACACTTAACAACATCTTAATATCATTGAGTGCTTAATTTAAATGCCATCTCCTGGGACCACACTGACATCCTGTCTCAATTAGCCCTCTGCCCACTCCTCAGATTCTACTGTGGTCCAAACGCTTCCCACCCCACCAGCCTGACTAGGAGTTTCCATACAAGAGGATCTGCATGAGCAACTAAAGTATGCAGTGGGTGTGGGTGGGGGCAGGGCATTAAACTTCACATCAAACACAAATTAGCCGATGAGTGGAAGTGGGCATCAGATTGTCCCTGTGGTGTGAAAAGCTTTTGAGGTGGTAGGATGGCAGATAGTGTCCGGCGACTGGAACCAGGGCCTATAGATAGAGAACCACAGGGACAAGAACCTAGAACTAAAGAGTTAAAAGACTTGATCCAGAGGTAGTCAGGTTTAAAGGATGTGGTCTGAACTGTGTTTTTAGAAGAACAGTCTAGGAAAAAAAGAAGACAAAGATCTGTCTGTATTTAGATCTAGATAGAGAGAAAAAGGAAGACAACCCTCAATGACATGAATGGACACAATCAAAGCAGTGTCGTTATGAAGATGGCTCAGGACCAGACAACGACAACAGTCACCATAAATTGGAGCTGATGGCATGGCAACGGACAGTAACTATGTCTGTCTCTATCTACAGCTACATCTCTCCATATCATCTGGATACTGGTTGATACAAATTGAGAGAAAATCTGGTGTGATCAGAAACCAAATTAAGAGTAGAGCCCTGGTGTGGCACTCTTGGATAAGCACTATACTGCTAACTGCAAGGTTGGTGGTTCAAACCCAACAGCTGCTCCTTGGAAACCCTATACAGGAACACTATGAGTCGGACCCACCACTTGTCCCTCAGTTTGTTGTACTGTGGTGGCTTGCATGGTGCTCTGATGCTGGAAGCCATACCACTTGGTATTTTAAATACCAGCAGGGTACACCCAAGGTGGACTGGTTTCAGGTGATTTTTCGGAAAAAGACAGACTAGGAAGAATGAGAGGTGGATTACTTCTGAATATTTAGTCACTGAAAACCTTATGAAATAACAGTGGAACACTGTCAGCACCAGAATACTGAATATAAACATGAGGAAGAGCACCAGAATATTGTCTGATATAGTGCCTGAAAATGAGTCCCTCAGGTTGGAAGACACTCAGAATATAATTGGGAAGATGCTGCCTCTTCAAAGTACACTTGACTGTGATGATGCAAATGGAGAAAGCTTTTGGGATCTTCATTTCTGATGGGGCACAAATCAAAATTAAAAGAGAAACAGCTGCAAACATCTATAGGTAATCAGAACATGGAATGTAGGAAGTATGACTCTAGGAAAATTGGAAGATGTCAAAAATAAAATGGAATGCATAAAGATCGATATCCTAGGCATTGGTGAACTGAAGTAGACTGGTATCGGCCATTTTGAATCTGACAATCAGATGGTTTATAATGCTGGGAATGATAAATTGAAGAGGAATGGCCTCATATTCCTCACCAAAAAGAACATTTTAAGATCTATCTTGAAGTATAGTGCTGTCTGTGATAGAATAATATCCATGTGCCTACAAGGAAGACCAGTTAATACTACTACTATTCAAATTTACGCACCAACCACTAAAGCCAGTGATGATGACATTTAAGAATTCTACCAATTTCTTCATACTGAAATTGATCAAACGTGCAGTCAAGATGTACTATGGAATCCATTTTGGTCTTTTCCTTCTTTCTTATATTCTTAATGACCTCTTACTGATTGGAATGCAAAGGTTGGAAACAAAGAGGGAGGATCTGTAGTTAGAAAATAATGCCTTGGTGATAGAAATGATGCAAGACCATTGACTTATTCATTGCAAATACCTTTTTAAAACAACATCAAAGATGACTATACACATGGATCTCACCAGACGGAATACACAGAAATCAAATTGATTATGTCTGTTCAATGAGATGATGGAAAAGCTCGATATCGTCAACTAAAACAAGGCCAGGGGCAGGCTGTGGAAGAGACCATCAATTAATTCCACATATGCAACCTCAGGCTGAAGCTAAAGAAAATTAAAACAAGTCCACAAGAGCCAAAATATTACCTTGAATACATCCCACCTGAATTTAGAGATCATCTGAAGAACAGATTTGATGCATTAGACGCTAAAGACCGAAAACCAGAACAGTTGTGAGATGACATCAAGAACATCATACAGGAAGAAAGCAAAAAGTCATTAAGAAGACAAGAAAGAAGGAAAAGACCAAAATGGATGTCAGAATAGACTCTGAAAGTTGCTGCCCAGCATAGAGACGCTAAAGCAAAAATGGAAGAAATGAACAGGTAAAAGAGCGGAACAGAAAATTTCATAGGTAGCTCAAGATAACAAAGTCAAATATTGCAATGAAATGTGCAAAGATTTAGGGTTAGAAAACCAAAAGGTAAGAACATACTCAGCATTTCTCAACTGAAAGAACTGAAGAAAAAATTTGAGCCTCGACTTGAAAAATTGAAGGATTCTATGGGCAAAATATTGAATAATACAGACAGCATCAAAAAAAGATGAAAGGAATAGTCACTGTACCAAAACGAAACGGATGATGTTCAACCATTTCAACAGAGCATATGATCAAGAGCCAATGGTACTAAAGGAAAAAGTTCAAGGTATACTGAAAGCATTGGCAAAGAACAAGGCACTGGGAATTGACAGAATACAAATTGAAGTATTTCAACAAACTGATACAACACTGGAGACACTCACTAATCTATGTCAAGAAATTTGGAAGACAGCTACACGGTCAACTGATTGGAAGAGATCCATATTTGTATCTATTTCAGATAAAGGTGACCCAACAGAATGTGGAAACCATTAGAGAATATCATTAATATTACATGAAAGTAAAATTTTACTAAAAATAATTTTAAAATGTTGCAACAATACATTGGCTGGGAACTGCCAGAGGTTCAAGCCGAATTCAGATGAGGATGTGGAATGAGGGATATCACTGTTGATGTTTGATGGACCTTAGCTGAAAACAGAGAAGACCAGAAAGATGTTTACCTGTGCTTTATTGATTAATGCAAAGGCCTTCATCTGTGTGGATCTTGACAAGCTATTGACAACATTGCAGTGAATGAATATTCAGTAACACTTAACTGTACTCATGAGGAATCTGTACATAGATCAAGAGGCAGTCGTTGTAACAAAACAAGGAGACACTGTATGGTTTAAAATTAGGAAAGATATGCTCCAGAGTTTGAGTCTTACACCATACATACTCAATTTGTGGAAGTCTTTGGAGAAGTTTGATTATATGAAGCAGTATGTGGCATCACGATCAGAAGAAGACTCATTGACAACAACATATGATATGCAGATGATACAACCTTGCTTGCTGTAAGCAAGGAGGATTTAAAATACTGATGAAAATCAAAGACCACAGTTTTCAGTATGGGTTGGAACTCAATGTAAATAAAGCAAAAATCATCACAACTGGACCAATAAATAAAATAATGATAAATGGAGAAAAGATTGAAGTCGTGAAAAACTCCATTATGCTTGGATCCACTATCAACACTCATGGAAGCAGCAATCAATAAATCAAATGACACATTAAACTAGGCAAATCTTCTCCACAAGACCTCTTTAAAGTGCTCAAGAGCAAAGATGTCAGTTTGAGCACTAAGGTGCACCTGACCCAAGCCATGGAATTTTCAATAGCTTCATTGTTGTTGTTGTTGTTGTTGTTAGGTGCCATTGAGTTGGTACCAACTCATAGTTGAACAAAACACTGCCCAATCCTGGGCCAACCTCACTGTTGTTGCCACGCTTGAGCCCATTGTTGTGCCACTTTGCCAATCCATCTCGCTGGGGGTCTTCCTCTTCTTCTTTTTTTTTAAGGTTTTTATTGTGGATGAGTAAAAGTTTATAGGGCAGATCATCAGTTTTACATTCAAGAAATCATACACCTTGTTTAATTACAATGACTATAATCCCCTCCATATACCATCAGTTAACAGTATTTCTCTCTATTCACTTTAGCATTTATATATATATTAAAAAAAAAAAAGTACTCAGGCATATATAATAATTTACATCTCTAAAGGATGTAAATGTAAATGACTTCTGCAAGTCATCCTCCTGGCCACCAGTTCTTAGTCCCTCTCTTCCCATGAATCTAGAGTCCTCAACCCTAACCATGACCCCATCTCTGCCTCCATCTATGGTGTCGCTGCTTCTCTGGATTAAGGTCCCGCATTCTGCTTGTGCTCTTCTCCCTTGATAGTCCTAGGGTCCTCTGTTTTTGGACTGTAAAATTAACCACTCCCCTGTTTTTGGTACAAAACATCTACCTTTACAATTGTGACAGTTGCAATTAGTCATGATGACAATTAATCACTATTGAATCATACAAATCTTATCCCCATCTCTTTTCACCAGATCCATCTAGACAAGATGAAAACTATTCAATGGGGACTCTTTCTCCCCACTACTCTTAAATTCAGTGGGGACTTTTTCTCCCCGACCCCACACTCTTAAACTATACTCCATCTTGAAACCTTGTAAGCCAGTCACTTCATGCCTTTATTGCCCCCTCATTTTAGGTAGTCAATGTCTAAGTTGCCCATCCCTATCTACCCTGTGTACAGAGGGGATAGCATTGATACTTGATGTGAGGACTCCTTCCCTCTCTGTTGGTATTTATAGTTACTACCTCCATGAGTAAAGGTCAGGTTCATCAAATTGTAGCAATTTATCCTTGTTTCTTTTATAAGAAAAAATTTTTTTTTTTTTTTTTTTTGTAATCTTCCTCTAGTCAAGTTCTGATTATCAAGCCATCGAGGCTAGGTCAAGTGGGTACTGTCTGCAAGTTTGGGTGTTCTTGTGCATCTCTCCTTATTTCATATCAGCAGAATGTTTCACTCTCAGCTCCAGACCTCTGTGGCTATGTCCTTGTCCATGGGCTCAAGTGTCCCCAGGTTTCACCACACTTTGGACTAACCAGCCCTTCCTCTTCTCTCTCTCATCTCCAGGTGAATGGGAATCAATGCACTGTGGTTGAACTCAGCCCATTTCTTCATTGCTGCCTTTCCCCCTCTTCCACTCACCAGTAAACCAATGTGGTCTCCAGCAAGCTTACATGCCTGTTCATGTGTTCCCTTTGAGTTTCAGTCTTAGAGGACAGTTTGTCCTGAAGGTACTTGATTGCTTGCCTTAATGGCTTCCTGGCCAACAGCTTGCTTATTCTTGTAGTAGCCAGTCATGCTGATATTTTTGTTTTGGATTTTTTTCCTGATGATCTTTCTTTGAAGATGTATCTTTTGTTACTCTAGATGTTCCAGGCTGGTCTGTTTGTCCTTGCTAGTGTGAATGTCCCACCTCAGAAGGTTCTGGATAGGACTCAGGATTCCACCTAAAGTTCTATACTTTTCAAAGGCTTTGCAAGAGGCCTATTTCACTGGGCAAATTCTAGAACCCCTTTTAGGTATTCCAATCAGTTATAGGCTGAAGACAGGCTTACAAGTTTTCTCTATTCATGTTTTCCAACATTTCTTTCTATCCCATTCAAGTGTCTATTTTATAATAGTAGGCAAGGGAAACCAATATTCTTAAGACAGTCAAAAATTTTAGTATTATTTCCCCTTTTCAAACTATGCCTAGATCCCTGTATCCCAGAGCCCTGTTGTTCCAAGGTTGAGCATGCTTCACTATTTACCACTGTCCCACTTAGGCCATGCAAACCTGTCTCAGTGTTCCCCAATTTATCTTGTTTTTCCATCTCCTCCCCCTTCCCCAACACCCTAACTAAACCCGCCATCCCAACCCCACTATTGTGGTTACCTTATATTCCATTAACTCTTCCCTCCATTTAAGACAGTCTATTTTTTCAATAACCTTATATGCATGTGAAAGCTGGATAGTAAATAAGGAAGACCGTAGAAAAATTGATACCTTTGAGTTATGGTGTTGAAGGAGAATATTGAAAGTGAAAAGGGAAGCCCACTTCCTGAACACATCTACCTGGAGGCAATCAGAAAGCATAAAAAGATATTAAAATACACACCCATCTAAGTATTTAGGCCACAGATAACTCCTGAATATGCCCCTCCCCCCAAAAAACCAGAAGCAGATGACCATATCTGCACATGTCCAGAAACGAGATAAAGTGACTGAGGCAGATGAGCTGGAAGTAGACTTACACTCCATACTGGAAGATGGGCAGGCTTTGGAAATGCCTGAGAAGGAATTCAGAAAAATGATTATTATATGTATCAAAACACTATACAATGGAGTTGACAAAAATAAGGAAGAAGACAGGAAAGCATTACAGGAACAATCAAATAAGATAGATACAGCATAGGAAACAATTAAAAACCTACAGAAAGAGGTCCAAATGATTAATAATAGAATTCAGATATGGACAATACACTGAAAGGGCAAAGGAGTAGAATTGAAGAGATAGAAGCCAGAACTAGTGAGCTAGAAGATAGAAGAGCAAGCACATAAAAGGATAAAAAAAAATCTGAACAAGGCCTAAGATTTATGTTGGACAACATGAAGAGGAATAACTTAAGAATTATCGGCATTCTGGAACAGGAAGAATCACACAAGTCCACAGAGGAGATAGTTGAAGTGTTTCTGGGAGAAAACTTCCTAACATCCTGAAAAGTGAAAAGATAAGCATTCAAGAAGCTCAATGAACCCCAGGAAGGATACACCCTAAAAGACAATCACCAAGATATTTAATAATCAACCTCTCCAAAATCAAAGATAAGGACAGAATTCTGAAAGCAGCTAGGGAAAAGAGAAGTGTAACATACAAAGGAAAAGCTGTCAATCAAATATGACAGTGTAATCAAAACATTCCAGTATAAACAGAAGCTAAGGGCTTATGCCAAAGCCAACCCTGCTATGAAAAACATCCTAAAGGAAGTTCTGTGAACTAAGAACCAACAAGAACAGACAAAAACCAAAGAATGATGTACCTGGCAGCATCTCCCTGAACTCAATCAACAAATGGAAGAGTCAGGAACAGAATAAAATTATAAGAACAGAGGATCTGGGCAGTAAGTCTATGATCAAAACAATTACAATGTGAAAGAAGGTAAACTGAGGAACAGAGATCCAGGTGATGAGAAGGTCAGGTAGATTACATGATAAAACATTGTTGTTGTTGTTGTTAGGTGCCATCGAGTCGGCACTGAGTCATAGCGACCCTAAGCACAGCAGAACGAAACACTGTCCGATCCTGGGCCAACCTCACCATTGTTGCCACTCTTGAGTCCATTGATGCTGCTGCTTAGCCAATCCTTCTCACTGCGGATCTTCCTATTTTTTCTCTGACCCTCCACCTTACCAAACATGATATCCTTCTCCAGCAACTGGTCCCTCCTGACAATATGTCC
>NW_006408830.1:2800818-2814378 GCF_000296735.1 Chrysochloris asiatica
ATATCCCACCTGAATTTAGAGATCATCTGAAGAACAGATTTGATGAATTAAACACTAAAGACCAAAGACCAGAAGAGTTGTGGAATGACATCAAGAACATCATACAGGAAGAAAGCAAAAAGTCATTCAGAAGACAAGAAAGAAGGAAAAGATCAAAATAGATGTCAAAAGAGACACTGAAACTTGCTCTCCAACATAGAGATGCTAAAGCAAATAGAAGACATTAGGAGGTACAAGAGCTGATCAGAAAATTTCAAAGATCAGCTCCAGAAGATAAAGCCAAATATTACAACAAAATGTGCAAAGATCTGGAGTCAGAATAGCTTCATACTCGTGTCAAAGTTGAACAGTAAATAAGGAAGACTGTTAAAGAATCCATGCTATGAGTTACGGTATTGGAGAAGAGTATTGAAAGTACCACGGACTCCCAGAAAAACAAAAAAATCTGTGCTGGAAGAAGTACAGCCAGGATGCTCCTTAGAAGTCATGATGGCCAGACTTGTCTCATTATTCGGACATATTATCAGGAAGGACCAGTCCTGGGGAATGACATCATGCTAGGTTAAATGGAGAGTCAGCAAAAAAGAGGAAGATTTTCTAATGAGAACGATGGCCATAGTGGCAGCAATGATGGGCTCAAGCTTAACAATTGTGAGGCTGATTCAGGACCGGTCAGTGTTTTGTTGTCTTGTGCATTAGGTCGGAATCAACTCAACGGCACCTAGCAGCCACAACAACATGAATCAGAACCGGCTTGACAGTACTTAACATCCTCTGGAAAAGTGCCCTGGTCACATGCTGGGCTAAGCACTGGACTGCCGCTCTGAAGGCAAAAGATGAGACTGCTTGTTCCCATAAAGATTTACAGTCTTGGAACCCTAATGAGCAGTTCTACTCCTTCCTATAGCGACTTGGTGGCAATTGACTTGGGTTTGGTTTGATCCTCTGAGTTGTTGTTGTTAAGTGCCTCTGAATTGATTCCGACTCATAGCAACCCAGTATAGGATTTCCAAGGTGCAGCCGGTTGGTTTGAACTGCTGACCTTGTGGTTCTCAGTCCAGTGCTGATCCTACAGCACCATACCAGGAGTCCTGATCCTCTGAAAGGTGGCTATTACTACTTCTTTCTTTCTTTTTTTTAAAGCCAGGTGTTTATTCAAAATAACCTGTCCAAAAATAACTTGACTTTATGGACTAAACAAATTTAAGGGTCTATGTGATAAGTTTCTGTTCTGTTGGCTTCTGCTCAGTTGCTGGTTCCCTGGTAGCTACAGCTGTCTTTCCCATCCCTGGTTTCTTAACCCAACAACTCTCTAACCTCCCTTAGGCTTCTTGCCCAAGCCTCTTTCTCATCTGGTTTGATCACTACTGCTGCAGTTGCTTTCTCCACTCAGAGTTGGTGATTTCCCATCCTGGTCGGGAATGGAGGTCCAGTGCAGTGTCTTTTTTTTCCTTCCAATTATTACTATTATTGTTTAATTTTTTATTGTGAGCTGAGTGACACTTTACATGGGAGAACATCGGCTTTACATCATTGTTTCATAGCAATGATTACAATCTCCTCCGTGTGTGCATCATCATTCAACAGTATTTGCTTCCATTCCCTCTGTTTTTTTGGGGGAAGGGGATGTACACAAAAACACTCAGGAATATATAATAATTTATACAACCAAAGGGACCATTCCTGGCCTCCAGCATCCAGTCCCTCTTTCCATGAGTGCTGAGTCCTCAGCTGCTCCTTCTCTCCATGTTCTCATCTCTGCCTCCATCTCTGGTGTCGCTGCTTCTCTGGATAGGGTCCCACATTCGGCTCATACTCTTCTCCCTTGATGGTCCCAGGGTCCTCTGTTTCTGGAATATAAGATGAACTACTTCCCTGTTTTTGTTACAAAACTTCTACCTTTACAGTTGTAACAGTCGCAATTAGCCATGAATCATAAGAATCTTATCCCCGTCTCTTTTCACCAGACCCATCTAGACAAGATGAAAACTATTCAGTGGGCAGTACATTGTCTTTTGAACATGATTCTCCAGGTTTGTCAGTGGGTTCTTCTTCAGGACTCCATAGTGAGTCTTCATGGGTGGTGCTCAGGGGGCCTTTTGGATCTGTGAGCTTTTCCAACTTCTTTTAAAATCTGTATTGATCATCTTGTGCATGAGAAGGTTGTAGCTGCTCTCCAGGAATGTAAGTTTATGCCAATACATATCGTCTTACTTGTGAAAGGAGTCCATCTGCCATGGAATAGTCTCTTCCAATTCATGGTGATCACATGTGTGTAAGAGTAGATCTAGACTCCAGAGGGTTTTCAATGGCCCATCTTTCAGAAGCAGATCACCAGGTCTTTTTATTTTGAGGCACCTCTGGGTGGAGTCAAACTGCCACCCTTTTGGTTAGCAAATGAGCACGTTACGTTAATTGTTTGCACCACCCATAGACTCCCTTGTTTACATTAAGTAGAGTAATTCAAGGGATATTTCTGAAGGCCTTAATTACATCATTATCCTTATTATAGATAATGCACAGTTCCCTGCACTGCATACAAAAATGGTTTCTCATTTTGTCCTTGCCAGCAACTCTCATTCACCCAGAGGCTGTAGAACTAGAGTGCCAGGGCAGCACCAGACCCCTTCGTCTAACTTCACAAGGGGGTAAGGTGAATCAAGGTCAACAGCCCAAAGCTGTTTCCTGTGAAGCAGAGGTCGGACTTGCCTCCTCTCTGCAAACTTTGTATCACTTCTGACACCAGCCATCGTGCCCATGGCATGGGTTACGTCTCAACAATTCATTGCAGGGGCCACACAGAACTCACAGATAATACCCAGAGTTGTGGGGTTTGTTGGTGAAGTTCGGGATCAGGTTACAGTTCAGGATCAGAAATGACTAAGGATACAGTTCTTCCATGAGGACAGTCTCTTCTTAGCAGGCCTCTCTCCGGCCCTTGGCCCCTTGGTCCTTTGGCCACCTTGGCTTTTTGGACCTCTTGGGCTGGCTTGGCCTCTGTCCTGTTTGGGCAAGCATTATTAAGCCCTTTAGCTCTGCCAGTAAGTGCTCAGAGGCACTCCACTAAGCCAGTAAGAGTCAATCCAAAGACACTCAACTCTATCTTTATCTCTGTGTAGCTCCCTCAAGTGCCCAAGGGCACTCCACTCCGCCAACAAACCTCCTGCCCAAAGGTACTCAGCTCTCTCGTTCTCTGGTGCAGGAAGCCCACTGCAGTGTTTCCTGCCTGTCCCCTGCTACTGTTTCCTCTGCTGCCCCTGTTTTATGGCTGCTGTTTCTCATTGTCTCTCATGGTCTTACAGATGCTTCCTGGACCTAGATGGTTCCCAGTACAAAGGGATGCTCCCATCTCTTCTTTTCATAGTTCCCTTTGTACACCTCTGGGATGACTCATTTTAAGTCTAGTGGGAAGGTAAAACTGGCCAATCACTTCATGAGGATTCCATTTTCCTTATTTGCATGAATTCAATCCCCATAAGAGTGCTAGACACCTTATTTACATAATTAGCAAGCTATCCAATCCTCTTGGTGGGCCACGAGCACCTCATTTTCATAGTCCCACTCAATTAGGTGAAGGTTACAAAGACTATTAAGTCATTGTTGTTAGGTGCTGTTGACTTGGTTGCTCCTTACAGTGATCCTATGCACAACAGAATGAAACACTGTCTGGTTCTGTGCCATCCTCACACTCTTTATTGCACTGGGGTTGTTGCTGCTGCCACTGTGCCAATCCATCTTGTTGGCGGTCTTCTATTTTTGCTAACCCTTCACTTCAACAAGCATGATGTCCTTCTCCAGGGATTAGTCCCTCCTGATAATATGTCAGAAGTATGAGAAATGAAGTCTTACCATCCTGGATTCTAAGGCGTTTACAAAGAATATTAGGTAGAAGGGCCACATTTAATCATTCATTGCACTGTAGAGACATGTTGTTGTTGTTGTTGTCAGGTGCCATTGAGTCAGAACCGACTCATAGCGACCCCATGCACAGCAGAACAAAACAATGTCCGAACCTGGGCCAACCTCACTACCACTGCCACACTTGACACCATCAATGATGCCACCTGGCTGATCCATCTCGTTGGGGGTCTTCCTCTTTTTCTATGACCCTCCACCTTACCCAGCATGACCTCCTTCTCCAGCGACTGTTCTCTCTGGACAATATGTCCAAAGTATGAGAGACGAAGTTTAGCCATCTTGGCCTCCAAGGAGCACTCTGGCTGCACTTCTTCCAAAACAGATCTATTGGTTCTTTTGGCAGTCCATGGCACTTTTAGTATTCTCCTCCAACACCACAACTCAAAGGCATCAATTCTTCTACGATCTTCCTTATTCACTGTCCAGTTTTCACATCCATATGAGGTTATTGAAAATATCATGACTTGGGTCAGGCGCACCTTAGTCCTCAAGCTGACATCTTTGCTCTTCTTTGAAGAGCAGAGACATAGGCCTTTTCTAATATTATTGAAGGCCTTAGGTTTCTTAAGAAGCAAAACAGACTCCTTGGTCTTCACGAAGACTTTAACTTTATCTCTGACCACCAAAGGAAGTTCAAGCACTTCCTCAATATGATGACCTCTAGCCATTATCAGTGTGATTCAGGCTCAAGTGGCCACATGGGAGCACACAACATAGCACTTCCGTATTGTGTTCACTCTTAGGTGTTGGTGGTGCTAGGTTTTGGCTGGTGCAAACATGTGGCTTCAACAACACATATTTCCAGAAGTGCCCTGGTCAGAGATGAGTTCCACCTCCTTGAACTCTGGGAATTTGTGCCACAGCTCTCCACTCAGACCAAGACTTAGCATTGGTTTGACGACCTGCTAATTATCTGACAGCAGAAGACTGTGTGTTATTTTTGCAAACGTACCTGTGAACAAAGTTTACCACATCTGGTTGGATGAGAGCCTTGAATGCAGCAAAGTACCATTTTGTTGCCCGATGAATCTCTCTTTTTGAAGTATACTGATATCAGTGTACAAGCACATGGGAAGAGTTGTAGTCCTATTATTACAGTCTACTGTTGTGCTGCAGGACATTGCACTGGGCAGCAAGGTCAGTTTGAACCACAAGGTCGAAAGTTCAAACCCACCAACCACTCCTTGGAAACCCTAGACAGGATTGCTGTGAGTTGGAACCAACTCTACAGCACTTATCACCAACAATTTTATTGATTTCTTTGTTGCATTCCATTTCTGCTTTATTAAATCAGGAAGGCAACGTTTGCCATAATACTCATTGATGATGAAAGAGGAGGTGACTGCAGTGAGGGAGATCCCTGAGGAGAGCATGTGGTGACCCCCATTTAGAGGTGACTGAAAATGAGAGCTTGTAGTCAGCTGTCTAGGCTCAATACCAGCTCTTCTGCTGTTGATTAGCTGTGTGACTGTGGGTTAGGGGTTTTACCTCTCTGTACCATATTTCTTTGTTTTTAACATGGAGGTGAGAATAGTTGCTTAAAAGACCTGGTCTAGAGAAGTTATGCAGACTAATTCCTTGTACTTAGTAAGCACTCGATACAAGCACTAGCTGTTGTGGTTAAGTGTTGTTGAATCGGTTCTAACTCAGCAACCCTACTTACAATAAATGAAACACTGCCTGATCTGACCCTGTGCCAGCCTCACATTAGCTACCACTGTATGTATCATTATGATCACTGTTATTTGTATTATTATTAGATTAAGCACAGACAATCTGGATTAACTGAATCTGTTTGAGTCAAGAAGGATAGATTGGGGACTTTAGCATGGAAAAGTCCCACATTCCAGGAACTCCCTCAGTTCCAAGCAAACTAAGACAGGTCTTGGGACCAATGACCAGAGTAGAGTCTTCAGGAACGCCCAGCTTTCAGGCCTGGTGAATGAAAGTCCACCACCCAGGAAGAGCCCGAAGGAGAGATGCTATCTTGGAGGAAATGGACAAACTAAAGGGTGGATGCTCAGAGCTTGAGTGGCTTGTTGCGTGTCTAGATGATGCGAGCCCAGGTAGGGAATTCAGTATTTTAGTATGGAAACTTTCCAATGTACAACGAGTTCAAGTAATTATACAGTAAACACCCTAGCCTTTAAATACAAGGGAACTTCAAATAGTTTGTGGGAAAATTCCATTATCTTTGAATTCTATTTCTACATGGACTTTTAAAAGCCCCCTCATACTGCAATTAACTGTGGCGCTGTAGGATAAACATGAGACTACAAGGTCAATTTGAACTGCAAGATTGGTGGTTCAAACTCACAAGCTGCTTTTCAGAAACACTGAGGTGGAACCAACTCAACAGCACTTAACAACAATAGTCTGTCTGTCTTTCTGTCTATCTATCTATCTTCACTAAATCTATCATTTGTCTATGTAAATATTCATCTATCCATTCACACATTCATCCATCTTAGTTTTTATGTATTTTAGTGACTTCTGGTAGTGTAATAGTTACAAGTCAGGCTGCTAACCTCAAGGTTAGCAGTTGGAAATGACCAGCGGTTCTGCAGAAGAAAGATGAGGCTTTCTGTTCCCATAAAGCTTTACAACCTCAGAAACCCTATATAGGCCACTATGAGTCAGAACCAACTCCATGGCCATAACCACCACCACCACCAATACAAGTTGCAGACATCTGTACCCTTCCTCCCAAATACTTCAGTGTTCTTCTTAACTAGAGTTCAATATTTATTTACAGTTTTTCTTTGTATGTAAAATAAAATAAAAGTGATGATTTATTGTTCTTGTTAGGTACGATTGAGTCAGTTTCGACTCATAGTAACCTTAAACACAACAGAATGAAGCTCTGCCTGATCCTATACCATCCTCACAATTATTGCTGTGTTTGATCTCACTGTTGCTTCCACTGGGTCAATCCATCTCATTGAGGGTCTTCCTCTTTTTTGCTGACCCTCCCTTTTATAAGCATGATGTCCTTCTTCAGGGACTGGTCCCTCCTGACCACATGTCCAGTGAGATGAGAACCATGGAGGGGTTTTGAGCAGAGGAGGGACAGATCTGACTTAAATATGCAGTTGTTGGTTGTTGGACTGTGGAACATAGGCCTCTGGGTGGGTGGGGTAGGTGATGCCTCCTGCATGCACAAAAAAGGCAGAGGCTAGGGCTAGGGCCAGGGCCAGGGGAGCTCTGGAGATGTTCAGCAATGTCGTTTTTTTTTTTTTCCCCCCCAGACTCTCCAACCTATCCACTGCTGCCCCCGTGTGTCCACTGTGAAAACTGCAGCAATAGTGTGCAAACTGGTTTTTTTGGACCAGCAAATGCAGCCATGCAGTTTAAAAACAGCTTCACAACAATGACCCTATCATTTCCATAAAAAGCTACTGTGATTCAGAGAACTCAAGGGACTTGGTCAAGGTCACTTGGTGTGAAGTCACTTCTTTCCAACTCTAAAGCAGAAACTTAACCCTACCACTCTGCCATTCCATGACGCATCCCTGATGCAAGGGTTTAAATTCTTTCCTAGTCCTTCTTCAAATTGTTAGGTGCCATAGAGTTGGCATAGCGACCCTATGCAGAACGGAAGGAAGCCTTGCTTGGCCCTGCACCATCCTCACAATTGTTGCTTCCCCACCCCTCCTTGGGTGGGGAGGTCTTCCTCTTTTTCACCGACACTCTACTTTACCAAGCATGATGTCCTTCTCCAGGGACTGGCCCCTCCTGGCCACATGTCCAAAGTACCAGAGGAAGTCTCGCCACTTCGCTTCTAAGTAACACTCTGACTGCACTTTTTCCAAGATAGATTAGTTTGTTTTTCTGGCAGTCCACGGACTTTTAATATTCGCCAACTTCATAATTCAAATGCATCGATTTTTCTAGGTCTTCCTTATTCATTGTCCAACTTTCACATGCACATGAAGTAATTGAAAATACCATGGTTTGGGTTAGAGGCACGTTAGTTATCAAAGTGACATCTTTGCTCTTGAGCACTTTGAAGAGGTCTTGTGCAGCAGATTTGCTTAATGCAATACATCATTTGATTTCTTGGCTGCTACTTGTATGAGTGTTGATTGTGGATTCTAGCAAAATGAAGTATTTAACAACTTCAATATTTTCTTCAATTTCCATTATGTTATTTATTGATCCAATTGTGAGGATCTTTGTTTTCTTTATACTGAGGTGCAATTCATACTGAAGGCTATATATAGTCTTTGATCTTCATCAAAGTATTTCAAGTCCTCTTTGTTTTCAAGTAAGCCAGGTTATGGTATCTGCACATCTCAGGTGGTTAATGAGTCTTTTTTCTATCCTGTTGTCAAGTTCTTCTTCATAAAATCTTTCTCAGATATAAAGCTTCTGGGATTATTTGCTTAGCATACAAATTGAATAAGATTGAACATATAGTGAAAGGATATAACCCTGGCACACACCAGTCCTGATTTCAAACTATTTAGTGTTCCCTTGTTCTGTTTGAACAACTGCCTCTTGATCTATGCACAGATTCCTCACGAGCACAGTTACGTGTTATAGAATACCCTTCTTCACAATGTTACCCAAGTTTGTTATGATCCACATAATCAAATGCCTTTGCATAATTAATAAAGTACAACTAAACATTTTTCTGGTATTTTCTGCTTTCAACCAAGTTCTATCTGCCGCCAGCATCAATCTCCCTTGTTCCATGTCCTCTTCTGAATCGGACTTGAATTTCTGGCAGCACCTTTTGACATGCTGCTGCAACCATTTTTAAATGATCTTCGGCAGAATTTTATTTGATCATGATATTAAGGATATTGTTCAATGACTTCCAAATTCCATCGGGTCAGTTTTCTTTCCAATGGGCACAAATACGGATCTCTTCCAGTTGACTGGAAGAGATGCAGGAAGCATCAAATAAGATTGAAGGAATACACATTATTATAATACTTTGTCTTCTCAAGATGCCCTTAAAAATTCTGTTCACCTTTTTCTTCCACTTGTTTTAACGTGTCTATTCTCAAGAACAAATCTCAGAGTCTCTTTTTGATCTTTTCTTTTATCCTCTCTTTTAAATTACCATTTGCTTTCTTCATATATATGATGTTCTGGATGTCATTCCACAACTTCTGATCTTCGGCCATTAGTGTTTCATGCATCAAATCTTTTCTTGAGATGGTCTCTAAATTCAGTTGATATATACTAAAGATCTTCCAAATTTCTTGGTATAGATGAGTGCCTCCGGTGACGCATCAGTTTGTTGAAAAGATTTCAATTTATATTCCACCAATTTCTGGAGCCTTGTTCTTTGTCAATGCCTTCAGTGCACCTTGGACTTCTTCCTTCAGTACCATTGGCTCTTGATCATATTTACCTCTTGAACTGATTGAACACTGACCATTTCTTTTTAGTACAGTGGCCTTCTGTATTCCTTCCATCTTCTTTGGATTGTCTTTCTGTATCATTCAATGTTTTGGTCACAGCAGTTTTCAATATTTGCAGTTGAGGCTTGAGTTTTTCTTCAGTTCTTTCCGTTGAGAAATGCTGAGCATATTCTTCCCTTCTGGTTTTCTAACTCCAGGTCTTTGCATATATCATTATAATATTTGACTTTGTATTCTTCTCCGGCTGCCCTTTGAAATGTTCTGCTCAGCTCTTTTACCCCCTCATTTCTTACCTTTGCTTTAGCATCTCTACGCTGGAGAGTAAGTTTCAGAGTCTCTTCTGACATCCTTTTTGATCTTTTCCTTCTTTCTTGTCTTAATGACCTTTTGCCTTCTTCATGTATGATGTTCTTTATGTCATCCCACAACTCCTCTGGTCTTTGGTCTGTAGTGTCTAATGCATCAAATCTCTTTTTTAGATGATCTCTGCATTCACATGGGATATGTTTAAGGTCATATTTTGGCTCTTGTGTACTTGTTTCAATTTTCTTCAGCTTCAGCCTGAACTTGCATACGAGCCATTGAGTTCTGTTCTATATTCTGTCCTTTTCCACCATTTCTTTCCACAGATATAGTCAATTTGACTTCTATATATTCCATCTGGTGAGATGCATGTGTGCTGTCGCCTTTTATGTTGTTTTAAAAACATATTTGCCAAGAAGTCATTGGTCTTGCAAAACTCTATCATGCGATCTCCAGCATCATTTCTATCATCAAGGCTTTATTTTCTAACTACTGATCCTTCCTCTTTGTTTCCAACCTTTGCACTCCAATTGTCAGTAATTATCAATATATCTTGATTGAATGTTTTATCAATTTCAGATTGAAGAAACTGGTAAAATTCTTCAGTTTTATCATCATTGACTTTAGTGGTTGGTGCATAAATTTGAATAGTAGTGTTATTAGCTGGTTTTCCTTGTAGGTGTATGGATATTCTCCTATTACAGACAGCATTTACTTCAAGATAGGTCTTGAAATGTTCTTTTTTGATGATGAATGTGGTGCCATTCCTCTTCAATTTATCATTCCCAGCATAGTAAACCATGTGATTGTCAGATTCAAAATGGCCAATGCCCATTCCAAAGAGAGGTGACCCAATGGAATGTGGAAGTCATCAGACAATATTAATAATATCATTTGTTGTTGTTAGGTACCATTATCATATGCAACTAAAATTCTGTTAAAGATAATGCAAAAAAGGGCTACAATAGTACACTGATAGGGAACTGCCAGAAGTTCTAGCTGGATTAAGACAGGGACATAGGACACAGGGTATCACTGCTGAAATGATATCTTGGCTGAAAGCAGAGAATACCAGCAAGGTGTTTACTTGTGCTTTCTTGATTATTCAAAGACTTTCAAATGTGTGGTTCATGACAAGTTATGGACAACATTGGGCAGAATGAGTATTCCAGAACACTTAATTGTGTCCTGAGCAACTTGTACATAGACCAAGAGGTGGTTGTTCACACAGAACAAGGGGTCACTGAATGATTTTAAATCAGGAAAGGTGTGCGCCAGGATTGTATTCTTTTACCATATTTATTCAATCTATATGCTGAGCAAATAATTCAAGAAACTGGATTATATGAAGAAGAGTGTGGCATCTGGATTGGAGGAAGACCATTAACAACCTGCAACATGCAAATGATACAACCTTGCTTTCCTGAAAGTGACGAGGACTTAACATCCTTACTGATAAAGATCAAAGACCACAGCTTTCAGTATAGGTTGTACTTCTATGTAAAAAGAACAAAAATTCTTACCACTGCACCAATAAATAACATCATGATAAATGGAGGAAAGATAGAAGTTGCCAAAGACTTCTTAAATTTGCTTGGATTCGCTATTAACACTCATGGAAGAAGTAGTCAAGAAATATTGTATTAGGCAAATCTGCTACACAAGACCTTTTTATAGTGTTCAAGAGCAGAGATTTCAGTTGGAAGACTAAGGTATGCCTGATCCAAGTCGTGGTATTTTCAATAGTTTCATAAGCATGTGAAAGTTGGACAATGAGTAAGGAAGATTGTAGAAGAATTGATGTATTTGAATTATGATACTGGAGAGGAATATTGAAAGTACCATGAATGCCAGGAAAACAAATAAATCTTTGCTGGAAGAAGTACAACCAGAACATTCCTGAGAAGCCAAGATGACCAGACTTTGTGTCATACTTGGAGCATATTATCAAGAGGGATCAGTCCCTGGAGAAGGACATCATACTGGTAAAGTGGTCAACAAAGAAGAGGGAGGCCCACAAAGAGATGGATTGGCACAGTGGCATCAGCAACGGGCTCAAGCATAGCAACTGTTGAGAGGTTGGCTCAGGACTGGACAGTGTTTCATTCTGTTGTGCCTAGGATCACCATTGAGTCAGAAAGGAATCCACAGCACCTAACAACAACAACAACAGCATACTGAAGGTCTCTAATTTCAAGTAAGAAACACATATTTGAGTTCTCATGGACTTAATTTTCTTCAGCTTCAGCCTGAACTTGCACATGAATAATTCGTGATCATTTCCACAGTCAGCCCTTGACCTTGTTTTGGCTGATGATATTGAGGTTTTCCACCATCTCTTCCCAGACACAGTCAATTTGATTCTTGCACATTCTATCTGGTGAGGTCCTTGTGTGTACTCACCTTTCATATTTATTTTTTTTGTGAAAGAAGAGCCAGTTTATTAAATTTCTAAAACTTTGCCATAAATTTCTACTGACTGCCAATGGTCACCTGCCTCTCACACACCAGGTTATCTGTGTAGCCAGCAAACAGGGTCTGGCCATCAGCCGACCAGGCCAGAGAGGTGCACGGGGGCAGCTCTGCCTTGCTCCTTGTACGGATAACTTCCTGCTTGAGTTCATCAACGATGCTCTTACCCACGAAGTCCCAGATCTTGATGCTAGGCCTGTGGCAGCACACAGCCAGTAGCCGTTGGGGCTGAAGCACAGAGCATCGATAATGTCCCCACCATCTAGGGTATAGAGGTGCTTGCCTTCATTGAGGTCCCAGAGCACGGCCTGGCCATCCTTGCCTCAGGAAGCACAAAGGGAACCATCTGGACACACAGTCACAGTGTCCAGATACCCTGTGTGGCCAGTGTGGTTGGGTTTCAGCTTGCAGTTAGCCAGGTTCCACACCTTGACCAACTTGCCCCAGCCACAGCAGACAATGGTGGGATTGCTGCTGTTGGGTGAAAAACGAACACAAGACACCCACTCCAAGCAGCTCTCATCTTGGACAGTGTACTTGCAGACACCCAGAGTATTCCACAGCTGGATGGTTTTATCTCGTGAGCCAGACACAATCTGCCGGTTGTCAGAGGAGAATGCCACACTCAGTACATCTTTGGTATAGCTTACAAATCGGCGTGCCCCTTGTGAGATCTCAGAGGCGTAGCGCTCCATCCCAGGAACCGGAAAGGGCAAACTGTCCATCAGAAGAGGTGACCATATCACTAACAAAGTGAGAGTGACCACACAGAGCACGTTGGGGTATGCCATAGTTGGTCCGGTAACTGCGGAGTGGTATCAATTTGGGTCACACAGCCATTGTGGCCCTTGAGGGTGCTATGAAGGATCATTTGTTCAGTCATGGCGGCAGCGAGGGCGGGGGTTGCCGCAGTGACAAGGATGGCAACCGATAGGATAGCACAGAGACAGCAGCAGAGCAGCCGCTCCCACCGTGGCTCTGCTGAGAAAAAGCTCATGTTGTTTTAAAAAGGTATTTGCAATGAGTAAGTCACTGGTCTTGCAAAATTCATGTGATCTCCAGCATCATTTTGGTCAGTAAGGCTGGCTTTTCAACTACGGACTCTTATTCCTTGTTTCCAGCTTTCACATTCTAATCATCAGTAATTATCAATGCATCTTGATTGCATGTATTATCAATTTCAGACTGAAGTTGTTGTTGTTAGTGGTAGTTGTGTACCAGAGTCGGTTCTGACTCATGGTGACTCTGTATAGGCTTTCCAAGGCTGTAAATCTTTACGGGAGCAGAAAGCCTCATCTTTCTCCGGTAAATATGAATTCAGTAATCCACTATGCTACCAGAGCTCCTTGAAGAAGCTGCTTGTTGTTATTAAGTACCATGGAGTCGGTTCTGACCCATAGCGACCCTGCACAGGGTTTCCGAGGCTGTTAATCTTTACGGGAGCAGGAAGCCTCATCTTTCTTCTGTGGAACCACTGGTAGTTTCGAACTGC
>NW_006408830.1:2815913-2817154 GCF_000296735.1 Chrysochloris asiatica
GCCACTTCTTTCAATGCACTTTGGACTTCCTCTCTGAGTATCATTGGCTCTTGTTCATATGGTATCTCTTGAAATGGTTGAACATTAACCATTTCATCATCACTAGCTTTAGTGGTTGGTGTGTAAATTTGTATAATAGTGGTATTAACTGGTTTTCCTTGTAGTCATATAGATATTATATTATCACAGACAGCATTATACTTCAAGATAAATCTTAAAATGCTCTTTTTGATGACGAATGCAACACCTTTCTTTCACTTGTCATTCCTGGCATAGTAAATGTCATAGGGTGGGTTTTCTAGAGAAGCAAACCAGGAAACATATATGTTTATATATAAAGAGAAGTTTATTATCAAGGACATGGCTTACAATTGCTGAGTCCCAGGTCCCCAGCAGAAGACAGAGCCAGAGTCTTTCCTGTCCATTATATTAGGGGCAGGCCACACTTCCAAGGAGGCATCCCTTTGATTGATTGACTGCTCATAGACTCTCATCATAGAGTTAACTATACCTGTACTGGGTCCCATCACCATGGGAATAAACACATTCTAACTGCCAAACTTCTGAAAATTCTGGCCTAGTCAAGGTGATACGAAACCCTAATCATTAGAGTAAACCATTTGTCAGATTCAGAATGTCCAGTACCAGTCCATTTCAGCTCACTAATGTTTAGGAAATTGATCTTTATGCATTCCCTTTAATTTTTGACAACTTCCAATTTTCCTAGATTCATGTCATACATTCTATGTTCCATTATTAATGGATGTTTACAGCTGTTTCTCCTCATTTTGAGTTGTTCCTCGTCAGTAAATGAAGGTCCCAAAAGTTTTATTCCATTTGCATCATTAGGGTCAACTTTCCTTTGAGGAGGCAGTTCTTCCCCAGTCATATTTTGAGTGTCTTCCAACCTGAGGGACTCATCTTCACTGTATGTGACAATATTCTAGTGTTCGTCATCATGTTTCAATAGTCCACATTCTGGTGCTTTCTGACAATGTTCTACTGCTATTCATAAAGTTTTCAGTGACTACATATTTGGAAATAGTCCTTCTTTCCTTCTTTCTAGTCTGTCTTAGTCTGGAAGTTCAGTTGAAACCTGTCCACCATGGGGGACCCTGCTGGTATTAGAAGTACCAGTGGCATAGCTTCTGGCCTCACAGCAACACACAATCCACCACAGTATTACAAACTGATAGATGAGTTCCATAATAAGATGAAAACTTTTCTTTTTCTTTTTTTTT
>NW_006408830.1:2817254-2839764 GCF_000296735.1 Chrysochloris asiatica
TTTTTTTTTTTTTTTTTTTTTTTTTTTATAAAACAAGCTATTGAGGGAATGCAAGAAGGCATGTATCATATCCACGATCAAGTAGCTTCTTTTCCCAAATGTCTTACCCTGGAATGACATGAGAAGCTGGCAGAGCCCATTGCTACGTGGACAGTACCTAATGAAAATCTTTCTGTTGACCAGCAGATGGCTGCTTGAGTCACAGGTGACAGTCCAAGGGTACATGGATAGCATTTGATGTGGAAGTCTACTTCATGAAGACCAGCTGATGGAAAAGCCCTTATTGGAGAAGGTTAATAATATGTCAGCTCAATGGGCTTAATTGTATGTTGTCTTCTTTGCTGTGATAGGAAGATTGAGCAAAAGTGAGAGCCTATGGGCTTGGACTTTTACTAATGAGTGGGTAAGTAGCCAATGGCCTAGCTACATGGACAGGCAAGTGGGCAATGGAAAATTGGACTATTAAGGGGACACCCATAGGAGACATGGTACAATGGCAAAGATTCTGGAAGTTTAGAATATGCATTAGAGTAGGGCATGCCAATGCCTACCAGAGAAACTCCCTTCCTGGACTTGAAGCTGAATGAAATCGAGTGTTCTCTTGGCATGCTCACGAGGTAGCCAACTGTGTCCATGAAATGAGCAAACATGGGCACTGCAACAACATAGAGATGGACTGAATCTAGATACATGTCTTTTGCACCCTCTCAGGCAGAAAATCCAATCAGGATTGCTTTATTTGCCAGCATGAAAGATAGAGGTTACAGTAGGCTACGGGACAGATTCTCCAGGGATAATGTCCTGCATAGAGCTGGCAAGTTGGATATATTGAACCAACGAGGCCAATGGCACCTGAAATCCATTGCTGTTGAGTCAATTCTGAGTCCTAGAGATCCTACAGGACAGAATAGAACTGCCCCATAGGGCTTCCAAGGTTGTAAATCTTTATGAAGCAGATTGCCACAGCTTTCTTCTGTGGAGCAGCTGGTAGGTTTGAACTGCTGACCTTTTGATGAACAGTCAAATGCTTAATCAAGTCAGGGATCCTGCTGGTGGCAGCAGATACAGAGTATCTATCCCTGTGAATATCTATTTGTAGCCAGTGGCACCAGGGAACTACAAATGGATCCTCACAAGAATAGTTACTCTGCACTGTGCTTTGCCTATCCAATAACAGATGCAAATGCCAAAAACACCCTTTAGGGATTGGAACAAAAGATACTGTATCAATTTGGGTTACTGAGTTATAGTTCATTGCTGGGAGCGATGAGGGTAGAGGACAGCTTCAATTTACTGCTTGACATAGTCCAGGAAATAGTAGTCTGACAAAACAGATAGTTCTCAGAAGTTGCTTTCTACCTTCTCTATAGCGTATTCTTAATTTTACTTATAAAAATATATAATTTGGCAATATTCACAACCTTTCACTATGAGTTCTACAAACCTTAGGAAAAACTAGCTTAGCAGCAATTGCTTTCAGTCTTGGTGGACTGAACACAAAGAGAAATTGTATAAATTACTCCCTTTCCTTAGAAAACCTAATTAACTGCATTTGTGAGGCCACAAAAACAGATAGCTTATTAGAGTCAAGCTGACCTACCCCTATAGACCTCACCACAATCAGTCACTAGCTAGAATTCACAAACCCCTACATACAAACACCTGCGTAAACAAGCAGACAATAATGAACTTAAGTGAAAGATAGTTTTGATTTAATAATCTATACTTCCTGTAGCAATTAGCCAGGTTGGGCTTTATGCCATATAACTTCCAAGTAATTTAATGAATACTTTAGAAAAATAAATAAGTAGATGTTAGTTATACCTTTATTACAAAAATAATAATACATTATGTAGGATAGAAAGTTGATAATTAGTAGGAATAATGAAGTAGTGCAAGCATTAATGATTAGTAGAAACTTATGTTACTAAGAAAGTGTAATCAGTCTGATAAGTAGCAATGATTTGTGTACGGTTTGACTTAATCTTTAAGTGAACACAAGAAGAAACCGTTTATCATATACTGAAGAAAGAGATGAAGGTCAGTTGAACATCACAGAAATATTTTTGTCAAAGTTGTCTAATGACCAGGTGCAAGAATGTTGTGATTAACTGTGTAATAATTCAAGAAAAGATCAAAGTGTTAGTTCATTATGTACTGTGTAACTTTAAGTATAAAAAATAAAGACTTGCTGAGCTGGGCTGGCAGAAGTGGCAGGAGGAGGTAGAAGCAGAAGGCAGAGGCTGGAGAGAACAGCCAGACAGCACAAGGTGAAGGAACTGGCAGAGCTAGGGGGAAGAAGAAGAGAGCAGGAGGGATAAGGGAGAGGGCAGACAGCAGAGAGAGCAGAGGGCAGACAGCAAAGAGCAGAAATCAGAAGCAGAGGTAGCAGAAGCTGGAGAGCATAGCCAGACAGCAAGGCAAATTGAAAAGCCTTTCGATTGTATTCATTCATTTCTTCACCCCACGTTTCCGCATATTCGCTTGTGTCCCACGACCCCCGCGGAGGGCAGGAACCCCCGCAGTTCATCAAACCAAGTGTGCAGCAAAGAGCCATGAAATAAACATACCACACTGCATGTCATCATTAGAGTAATAGTTTGATAGAAAATTGGAATGAGCAATTGGAACACTTGTTATCTAAGTCCAGGTGACATAAAGGCATGACAGGATCACTTAAATACCTTCATGAATGTGTGCTCACGCTCAGCATGAAGAGAGCAAAGGGAAAATCACTGCTTTATAAATGCTCATGCTTCTCTAGAGGATCTGGGGAAGAAGGATGGGGGAAGAGATTCTGGTGCCACTGGAGTTTCCTCCACATCACCTAACATGGCATCTTTTCCCTGTAGCATGCTGTGGTCCCAGGGCCAGGGATACAGCTGTCGAAGCTAGAAGAGGCTATAACTATTACCCTGAATCTGTATGCCAGAGTTCCTAAGGGTCTCATGGAGTGGATTGTGTCTTCCTCCCATCTGTCAAAATTAGGGTTGTCAGCAAATAATGCTGTATTGTATAATTGAGACATCCCATTAATGTTGTACCTGTGTAAGTTTACTCAGTATGAATGGGAATAGACTGAGGGGGAAGCATTTGCTAGGCTGGACTTGCTGCCAGCTATCTGGACTGCCAAAGCAGCTTCCTTCCCAAGGTGGAAAACTTTGGTTAAAAGTCAATGACAAATGGAAGAAAGGAAAATAATAGTGAAAGGTTAAGGAATAAATAAATGGGCTGTGCAGCAGAAGAAATCGAACATTAATACCTTGAGAGAGACTCAGAGGAAGAACATAACATTCTGTAAGGATAATGCACTGGACCACAAGGTTGGTTCAAACCCCCCAGCTGCTGCTCAGAACACCTAGACAGAGTTGCTATGAGTCGAAACTGACTCAATGGCACTTAACAACAACAACTACAGGTTAAATTTCATCAGATGCCAGAAAGAGTGGGCCTGACCAGATCACGTGAGCACCTGCGGCAGACCTGAGTGGCTGGTCCCTGATTAACCTCACCCTGCAGGCTCTTTGGCCTACTGAAGGACTCATTGTTAATGACTTGTTGGACTGGTGAAATATATGGGCAAAGGGAAGTAATCTTCTAAACATTGTTGTTGTTGTTGTTGTCAGGTGCCATCGAGTCGGAACCGACTCATAGCGACCCCATGCACAGCAGAACGAAACAATGTCCGATCCTGGGCCAACTTCACTACCGCCGCCACACTTGACACTATCAATGATGTCACCTGGCTGATCCATCTCGTTGGGGGTCTTCCTCTTTTTCTCTGACCCTCCACCTTACCCAGCATGACATCCTTCTCCAGCGACTGTTCTCTCCGGACAATGTGTCCAAAGTATGAGAGACGAAGCTTAGCCATCTTGGTTGTTGTTAAGTGCCATCAAGTATAGGGTTTCCAAGGAGCAGCTAGTGAGCTTGAACCACTGACCTTGCAGTTCAAACGGCTTTGCAGTCTGGCACATTAACCCACAGCACCACAGCAGGACTCCATTATGTATGTGTAAAAACCCATAGCCTAAAAAGGCCAAGGGGTGAACTGTGGAGCAGTTGTTATTGTTAGGTGCCTCGAGTCGGTACTGACTCATAGTGACCCTATGCACAGCAGAACGACACCGTGCCCGATCCTGGGCCAACCTCTCTAGTAGGTTTCTCTTTTTATATGGCCTTTCTGGTCATTGTCTTGTTGTTGCTGTTAAGTGCTGTTGAGTTGGTTCTGACCCATAAGGATTCCAAGGAGTGGCTGGTGAGTTTGAACTGCTGAATTTGTGGTTCAAACCAGTGCTTTATCCCACTCCCACAAAATGATGATTGGCTGAGACTATATACAAATAAGATGCATAAAACTCTTGCTGGGATTGGTCAATGCAGCTAACTATGGGATTGATAGTGGTCTTTCTGGTTGGGGGGCAGGCTTAGAAATTGATAAGGAACTTGCTGTATCAGCCATTTACCTGACAGAGGTTTTGAGAGATGGAGAGAGAAAGGAGAAGCTGTTAACGCTGAAGACAGCAAGAAACAGCACAAGACGGTGAGAAGTTGTGCCAAGAACCACGGTGAGAAGCAGCTAAGTGATGGTACAGCCTGGTAGCAGTAGGGAGAGTGAAGTGGCAGTGAATGCTGAGAACAGTCTCATATAGAAGCTGTCCTGTTGATGAATTGAAACCTATTTCCTGGAGTTCCTGTTACTTTAAGTTACTCCTAATGCTGGCTTGTAGCCTGCTTCTTCCCTTATTTGCAGTCCTGGTATGGTGCTGTAGGATAAGCACTGAACTGCTAACCATAAGCTAACTGCAAGATTGGCAGTTCAGACCCACCAATCACTCCTTGGAGACCTGATACAGGGTCACTATGAGTCGGATTTACTCGATGGCACTTAGCAACACAACATTTTCCTAATGAACCACTGAACTCTAAGCACAGCTTGGGAATTCTGTGGGCCATTGCAGTGAATTACCCACCCAAAGATGGAAGACGAGTACTGAGAGGAAGGGAAGTATATGGGGTCAAAGATGACAGAGTGAGCTAACAGCATAGAGAAGCTGGCCATTTGGGACATCTTATAGGAACCTGCTCTGGGCATTAAAGAAAGGCATTCATTTAGACTCCATTGTCTTCTGGAGTAATTGCTTTCTGATCTATTTGCGACAATATTATTTGTACTAAATTGTATACATAGGGTCAGACCTTGGTCTTGGCATGCTTATTCTGGATAGGGAGATACATGGGGAAACAGAGGCTTGTAGTGACATCTGTGGGTGTGAATTGGGGCTATTCCACAGGCTTTCCAGAAGAGACACTGTCTTTAAGAAGTGTCTCAAAGGTCATTCAGGCAAACCTAATAAAGAAAAGCATCCAGAGGAAATGGCATGTACAAGGCCAGGGACAAAAGAGACTTCGTGATTCTCATACTCCACCCCTTCCCACTACCCTTAACTGTTCTGCCTGCACGTGTCTGTGGCCTCCTTATCCAGCCCCACATCCAGATCTCAACTTGAGTTGACTCTTTCCTTCATCCCTACATGGCATTCATCAATAAATCCCAGCATCTCTACCCCAAAGGACATCAGAGCCCATCTAATAGTCACCATCCCCATGGCTACAATTGTGACCCAGACCCCAATATGTGTCACAGGCGCCTCCGCAGCGGCCAGCTTTCAATTCTTACCCCTTCATTGCTGCCTGAGAGGAGTCTTTGCATCACTGACCTGACCCTGTCTCACCCCTACTCACACACTTTCCATAGCTCCCTAGTGTCCTTAATTCCCAGCTCCTCAGTCAAACATTTCAAGTTTGATATGACTTGATCCTGCCTGTCTAGCCTCATTCCTATTCCACAGTATCATTAGTATATACAGCAAAAAGGAAGGCCTACATTAGCGTAGTGGTTACGAATCGGACTGCGAACCTAAAGGTCAGTGGTTCGAAACTACCAGCTGCTCCGTGGGAGAAAGATGAGGCTTTCTACTCCCGTAAGGATTTACACCCTCGGAAACCCTGTACAGGGTCGCTATGGGTCGGCTCCGACTCGAAGGCACTTAACAACAACAACAACAACATTTTGCATGAAGAATTTAATCTGCACAGTAGCCTAATTGCCATGTGACACAAGGGGCTACTGAGGTTCAGAGAGCTCAAGGGATCTGCCTAAGCTTACCAGGCTGAACATGAATTCAGTTCTTTCTAACTGCAGTTTGGGACTCACCAGTAGTGGCACTGTGAGTTAATGTGCTGCACTCCAAAATTGGTTTGAACTACAAGGTCAGTGGTTCAAGCTCACCAGTCACTCCTTGGAAACCCTACATAGGGTCACTGTGAGTTGGAACTGACTCGACAGCACTTCACAACAACAACAACTCCTACCCCCAGGACAACCCCAGACCTCCCTTACTACTTGGAACTGAAGCCACTTCATGCTTTCTTCCTGGAGAGCCCTCACCTCCATCCCACTTGTCCAAAGCTATGCTCTTGGACTCGCATCAAACGCCACCTGCTCCATTAGGCCTTCCTAATGAATCCTCACTCCTTGTTATCTGGGCCTGGCTGCTTCAAGACCAGGAAGGGTCAGACCTGTGAGCCACCATGGGCAACTTCTCAAGGCAACTTTGCCAGGAGGGAGAAGCTGATATGGGGACAAGGACCAGAATGAGAGGGGACTGAGAGTGGTCAGCCAGTGAGTCACTGACTCCCACACAAAGAGATCGCTTGTCAGGGTTCATCAGAAGAGTTTATAAATTGGCGCTCGGAGGAAAAAGCAGACTCACAGTCGTCCCCCTACCTGGGGCTGGTGGGTGGCAGTTTAATTACTATGGTTTGCAACAGCAGTAGGAGGATGGTGAGGCCGAGGTTCACCAAGCCCATGGTGGAGGGTGCTCTGGCTCTCCGGGGGGTATCCCCGCCTCCCTGAGAATGCTTCCATTGGACAGAGGCCAGAAAAGTGCGGATCTCCATTGGCTGCAGTGTGATGGCAGCAAAATCCAGGGACTGGTGGGGGGCTTGAGAGGCAGGAGGGTCTGTGGTTGTAGAAGGAGACAAAGAATGAAGGTGGCCTCCTCCTCACTGGATTGCCCTCCCCACGCTTGGACACAATCTTCTACCTTCTAAGTCTCTCTAGTGCTTTGTCACTACACAATCTAATCCCTGTTGTGGAGCCTGACAGGAAATCAACCCTCCGCCTGCTTTTATATCTGGGACACCACTCTCAGACCCTAAGTCCCTTCTCTGGGCAACTACCCTGCCCTCGATTTTCAAACTCCTCCTGCCCCAGGCAGTCCCCAACCGTCTTCTGTTGTCCACTGGAGCCTGGAGGCTCGGTCCCGAAGCTGGTTGGCTGCCAGCGTGGTTTCCTGCAGGCTGATGATAGTGAAGGTGGAGAACAGGTTCTGTGGGCAGCGGATGGGCCAGATGAATGGAGAGGCTAAGGATTTTTCCCATAACTTTACACCTTCCCATGTCTGCTCCGCTCACCGTCAAGTCCAGGGTCACTGGGGAACTCAGATTGCCATCCGTGTCCTCCCCTACGGCGAACTGGTGTTCCAAACGCAGAAGCAGCGTGTTGCCACCCCAGTGGGCCAGTGTGAGCAGGCGCACAGCGCGGGGCAGCTCCCGTAGCAGCCCAGAGAACTGCTGTTAAGGACAAGGTGGGACTCAGCTGGAGATGCACGAGCTCTTCCAGACGTAGGAGGAAGGCGGGTCCCAGGGGTCGCAGGCTCAATCCAGGAGGGGCAAGCTCACCTACCCAGGAGCAAGGCTCAGCCTCACCTGGACTGATCCACAAAGGGCTGGCGCCTAGGGAGATCGATTGCCCTGTCATGCACAGCTACTGGGTATCCCTCAGTGAGACTTAACGATTTCCCTTTCTCATAGTTTGAGGTGACTTAATGAAATTACCTCAAATTTCTAAGGCTTAACCGCTGCGCCTTTATTTCTATCTACGCACCAGCATCATTCCAAAACTCAAGGTTTTGTTTTTTTTATCTAGGCTGAACATTGTTTCAGATGGGCGTGGCTTGACCTGACTATTCCCACTCATAGGGACCCTATTTTTGAGGCAGGTGAAACTTTAAGAGAGCAGAAAGCATCATCTTTCTGCCACAGAGAGAACCAAAGACTTTGTGGTTCCCCGATTTATGATCTTCTTCTTGTTGGTTCCGACTCATAGTGATCTTGTATAAGGTTTCCGAGACGCTGCTGGTGGGTTTGAACCCTCATCCTTGAGGTGAGCAGTCTACTGCTTATCCAACAGTGCCACACTAGGACTCTGACTTATGATATTGTCGTTGTGGTTGTTACCCTATATAAGGATTTCTGCTGTAGCGCTGTAGGATCAGCCCTGGACTGGGAACCCAAGGTTGGCAAAATTCTATCATGTCATCTTAAGCATCATTTCTATCACCAAGGCCATGTTTTCCAACTACGGATTCTTCCTCTCTTTTTCCCAACCTTCACATTCTAATTGCCAGTAATTATCAATGCATTTTTGTTCAATTTCAGACAAGAAGTTGGTAGAATTCTTCAATTTCAGTATCGTCATTGACTTTACTGGTTGGTACATAAATTTGAATAATAATGCTATTAACTAGTCTTCTTTGTAGGTATATGGATATTATCCTATTACAGACAGCATTGTACTTCAAGCTAGATCTTGAAATGTTCTTTTCGTTAATGAATGTGAAGCCATTTTTCTTAAATTTGACGTTCTTGGCATAGTAAACCATATGACTGTCAGATTCAAAATGGCCAGTACCAATTCATTTCAGCTCACTGATATCTAGAATATTGATCTTTGTTGTTGTTGTTATGTGCCGTGGAGTCGGTTCTGACTCATAGTGACTCTGTACAGGGTTTCTGAGGCTGTAATTCCTTTCAGGAGCAAAAAGCCTCATCTTTCTCCCATGGAACAGCTGGTAGTTTCGAACTGCTGACCTTGTGGTTCGCAGCCCTATTCGTAACCAATTGATCTTTAGGCATTCCATTTCAATTTTTATGTTTTCCAATTTTCCTGGACTCAAACCTTGGTGCACTGTACATTCTGACTATTACTCGATGTTTTTAGCTGTTTCTTTTTGAGCTGGGCCCTCACGTAGCCCTGTCCAATCATCTCAGCATCATGAGCCTCCATCCTCTGCCTCCTCCTCCTACTTCACTCTCTATTCCCTGATGCTCAGAACTCTCACCTTTCTGATTCCTCTGTGGCTCCAGAGGCGGCCACTGTCAGGGGTCAGCACCACCTGTGGGGCCAGGACCACCTTTTCTGCCAGCAGCCGGTGCTCAACAGCAGCACTCTGGATCCTGTCCAGTAGCACAAGGTGTCGGCCTCGTACTATTAGACCCTGCCTGTTTTCCCGGTCCAGCTCCAACAGGGGTTCATTTACACCCTTGCCATCATCTGAGCACAACATCCGGTGCACCTGGCAGAAAATCAGTTGGGGAAGTGGTGAGAGCCTGGAAGAGGATGTGATCAGGTGAAGGTCTTGTGGAGGTTTTTGGGTGGAGGATGAGGGAGTGGTTAGGGAGAGTAAGAAATGAGTTAAAGAGCTCACGGGACTGAGAGTAAAAATCTCTCAGGGGACCAGAAAGAAATAGGAGACATATCAAGAAAGATGATCAGGGAAGAGACATGGACCTAAGGTGGGGATCTGGAACTAAGTCCTGGGCAGGTTTGGGGCAAGAATAGATGAGTGACCTAGAGAAAGGAATTGCATGGTCTAAAGGTCTTTGTTTACAGTCCACATCTTGTTGTCAAAGAACACTCAAAGGCCAGTAAAAGAATGAGGGTGGGAACTGGGTACACTTCAGCTAGGATGACCGGAGTAGCCTAAAGTAAGTGTGTAGGTCAGGGTATGTGTGTAGACTCTAGTTTAAGACCAGGTGGGAGGTTTTGGGAAAGGTCTACTGGGAGGCTCCTGGCTTGGGACTTTCTTTCACTCACCATGAGCTCTAAGGAACCATCCTTCATGCTACTGCCCCCCTGGGAGCGGTCAGTCAGCACCGTCAGCTGCACGTTTCCATCCTGGGGGGTAAGGGTGTCTGAGTGAGAAGCATTTCTGTCTGTCTTCCCTTGACCACAGAAAGGAAATAGAGCAGGGGGAACATATGGACATAGGCTTGAGGAACACAGGGAAAAGGCTGATTCTCAATCTGGGGGATAAGAGGTTGAGTTGTATATTGTGAAGGTCAGGCTGGGGGTCTCAGGGTACCATGATGTAAATGCGACTGTTGACTGGGTAGTAGTTTCCTGCCACTGGCCCCGTCTGCATCAGCTTCCAGGTAGGTCGGTAATTTCTCCTGGAGGCAGAAGGAGAAAGTCTGGCAGGACTTTACTCCTTCTCGCATCTTCTACTAACACTCATATGGGGAACACACATACTCCTATTGATCTCTAGGCTCAAGCATGCATAGGCCACCCTCTGCCCTATGGTGTCCTTGCCCATTCCCACCTCCTCTCCAAGATCTCCCGGCCATTGCTGTCTGTGTAGAAGCGTCCCCTTGTCTTAAGCATCGTGTCAAAGCGACTAATGATTTCCTTTCCAAAGCCATCCCTGAGACAGATTGGATGACAGGAAGTTTAACCCTTCCCAGGCTCCACCATTCCCCTGCCGTCCTTGTCATCCAACTTTTGTCCACTTACTCTAAAGGTATTGGACCCACTGTCCACTCCAGCTCCAATTGCCTCTGTCCTGGGTACAGGCGAACTACTTGGGAACACCAGTCTGAAAATTTCTGGTGCACCTCTTGCACCAAGGCTGTCTGATAACACATGGGGATAGATAGGGACGGCTGTAAGCCATATCTAGAGCAGTGTGGAGCCCCACAAAGTCCTACATCAGCTGGGAACTCTATAAAGGCCCACCTCATAGTCAACAACATGAATGACCTCTAAGTGAGGCTCACATATCTTTATGTCATTGGTTTTGCTCACTGTCCCCAATAATCTCAGTTCCTGTTGTCCATGGAATAGGTAAGCTTTATTGAGTTCTGTATACAAAGGAGCTCTTGTAGTATAGTGGTTATGAGTTGGGCTGCTAACCTCAAGGTCAGCAGTTCAAAACTACCAACCATTCCCTCAGGAGAACAATGAGGCTTTCTGCTCCTGTAAAGATTTACAGCTTCAGAAACCCTATACAGGGTTACTATGAGTTTAAACCGACTTCATGGCACACCACCACCAGCCCCATCTACAATAAAATAACTGTACATATTTAAAGGGTACAACTTCCAAATTTTGACATTTATATACAACCGTGAAACAGTACTTCAATCATTTGGGTAATGAACATGCCCAACAGATTCAAAAGAAGAAACTAGTCTCCAGGATAAATATCTACATGGCCTACAGCCTCATCTATCTGGAGACAAGAAGAATTAGATAGTACCCTACTGAACGTTCTAATTGGATCCACAATAGTTTGGAGAATGGGAGAAAAATGTGAACCATTCCTTAAAAAAACAAAAGCAAAACTACACACAAAACAGACAACTTCAACAGGTAGAGATTGAAGGACTCTAGAGATTATTGCCTTGGAATACTCCTTAAATAATGAACCCAAACTACCCCCTGAGTTAACAAAATCATAGAATAATAAAAATCACCTATATGATATGATCACCACTCATCTGTCATTTGTCACACTGTGGTGGCTTGTGTGTTGCTGTGATGCTGGAAGCTATGCCACAACCATTTTAAATACCAGCAGGCTCACCCATGGTGGACAGGTTTAGTGCCCAGACTAGGAAGGAGGAGAGGTGGGCCACTTCTGAATGGCATATTGTTGTTGTTAAATGACTCATTTGTTGTTGTTAGGTGCCATACAGTCAGTACCGACCCATTGTGACCTTATGCACAGCAGAATGAAACACTGCCCGATCCTGGGCCAAGCTCACTGCTGTTGCCATGCTTGAGTCCATCGATGCTGCCACTTGGCCAATCCGTCTCATTGGGAGTCTTCTTCTTTTTCTCTGACCCTCCACCTTACCAAACACGATATCCGTCTCCAGCAACTGGTCCCTCCTGACAATGACTCATAGTGACCCTGAATAGGGTTTCTGAAACTGTAAATTTTTGTGGGAGCAGAAAGCCTTGTATTTCTCCTGTGGAGCAGCTGGTGGGTTTGAATCATTGACTTTGTGGCTCCTAGTCCAGTGCTTATCCTACAGAGCCATCCCTTTCTGAATGGTCACTGAAAACTTTATGAATAGCAGTGGAGTGTTATCTGATATCGTGCCAGAAGATAAGTCCCTCAGGTTGGAAGGCACTGAATTATGACCAGGGACAAGCTATCTGCCTCTGCAAAGTAGAGCTGACTTTCATAATATGGATAGAGCATAGTTTTGGGACTTTCATTTGCTGATGGAGTACAACACAAAATGAGAAGAAACAGCTGCAGACATTGATTACATATTAGAACATGGAAAATATGAAATAGCTCAGGAAATTGGAAATCATCAAAAACTAAATGGAACACATAAAGGTTGATATTCTAGGTATTAATGAGCTGAAATGGTCATGTATTTACCATTTTGAATCAGACAATCATATGATTTACTATGCTGGGAATGAAAAATTGAAGAGGAATAAATAGCATTGCATTCATCATCAAAAAGAGCATTTTAAGATCTATCTTGAGGTAAAATACTGTTTGTGATAAGATAATATCCATAGGCTTACATGGAAGACCGATTAATATCACTATTATTGAAATTTACACACCAACCACTAAAGCCAGGATAATGAAATTGAAGAATTCTACCAAAATTTTCCATCTGAAATTGATCAAGCTTGCATTCAAGATGCATTGATAATTACTGGTGATTGCAAAAATTGGAATGTGAAAACTGGAAACTAAGAGGAAGGATCAGTAGTTGAAAAATATGACCTTGGTGATAGAAACAATACTGGAGATCACATGATAGAATTTGCAATACCAACTACTTATTCATTGCAAATACCCTTTTTCACAACAGAAATGACAACGATACACATAGACCTCACCAGATGGAAAATACAGGAATCAAATTGACTACATCTGTGGGAAGAGATGATGGAGGAGTTCAATGGAAACAGCCAAAACAATGCCAGGGGCCAACTGTGGAAACGACCATCAATTGCTTATATGCAAGTTCAGGTTGCAGCTGAAAAAAGTGATAACAAGTATACAAGAACTAAAATATGGCATTGAACATATCCCACATGAATTTAGAGACCACCTTCAGAACAGATTTGATGCATTAATGAGTCTCCCAGAAGAGTTGTGGGAGAATATCAACAACTTGAATGGACTAGGCAGATACACTACACGTGGATCCTGTACAACAAAGATAAAGGAGACCAAACGAAACAGACACAGATGATAATCCTGGGATCCTGGGCTTCAGAGGAAAGGACAGAGAAGTGGATTGAATACTTACTGGGGGGAGAAGTTGAGGAGCGGTAGTGAAGGAGGGAGACATACTGGTGAGTAGTCTCTTGGTCAGATGTGGACTGGCCATTTTGAACTTTTGTAGGCAGCTATGGGGATAGATTCATACCAGCGACTGATTAAAGGAAAGATGTGATTCTTTCTTGTTCCCCACACTCCCCTGATGAACAGATGTGGCCTGTCCCTACCCTTGTCCACCCCTCATGCAGCCACCTGCTATCCGTGAGTTAAGAGCTTTGTGGTTGTGGTTGTGGGCCAAAATAGAGCGACGCAGGAGCCAACTGTGATGCTTTGGTACCTGGATTTGGACAGACTTTGCTCCAGATGTAGAGAGCTCACAGAGGTCAGTCTTGAACTAGCAGGAGCTCTTGTGGCTGGCTGTCCTGTCCCAATTGCCCACTCCTCCTGACAGACAATATCTAGGACTATAGGAATTCCATGTAGAGCTGGCAATTCTGCCGTCTCATCTCTCCCCAGTCCTCCTCATGAATTCCTTGGCTTTCAAGAATCCCACAGAGTCTTTTCCTCTGGGTCTAGTACCTGTACTGCGGTTCCCCCTTTTGTTGTTTATATTTGTTTGTTCTTTCTTCTCATTCTTCCTCTTTTTCTTCCCTTGTTTTTTATCTTTTCTATTTCCACTTCCATTTCTTCTTTTTTTAAAATATTTTCCCTCTTCATCTTTCTTTACTACGCTCTAGTCTCTTTATCTTTACATCTTCCTCTCCCAAGTTCTTTATTTTCCCTTCTATAGCTCTATTTTGCTGTCCCTCTTTTTCTCTTCTTAGCTATTATATTCTTTTTTTCTTGTTGTTGCCTGTTTTTCTCTTTTTTCCTCCTATGTCCTCCCCCCCACACTATTTGTCTTGTTTTATTTTCTTGCACGTGTGTGCCTCACCTGAAGTGTGACAGAAATCGTGTCCATATAGCTCAGACACAACCATACCCTCTGCAGCTCCACATACTGAGCAGAAGTCACTACCATCTCCTATACCACCTGGTCAATAATAGGCAACAGTTAACACAGCCCAAACCACTCTAAACAGAGCGGCACAAACAGTAAACAGAGAACTGTGCACATGCTTCCATTCTCTAATCACACCCAACATGAGGCAACTGGGGAGAACCTAAGGACATGCCAGCCTAACATCATCAATTAAATACAAACACAGTGATACCACAACATCTCAGAGACACCAGGCAACTTCAGTTCACATGAAGAAACACAAGAGAGTGGCCCAAATTAGTGAGCTGGAAGATAAATTTCTCAATACTAGAATGCAATAAAAACAGAGAAAAGAAGAAAAAGAAGAAGAAGAAAAAAAAAACCTTAAGAAAGACTAAGATCTATATGGGAATGAGTGAAGAGAAATAACTTACATTTGATCAGAATTCAAGAATAGAAAGAGACCAAAAAAAAAAGAAAGAAAGAAAGAAAGAAAAAGAAAAAGAACAGAAGAAATTGTTGAAGGCTTATTGGAAGAAAATTTCCCTAACATTATGAAAAATTAGAAGATAAGCATTCAAGAAGTAGAATGAACCCCAAACAGGATGATCCCAAAAGAAAATCACCAAGACATATCATGATCAAACTTTCCAAGGCCAAAGGCAAGGTAAGATTCCTGAGAGCAGCTCAGGAAAAATGAGAAGTTACCTACAAAGGAGAACCAATAAGACTAAGCTCTAATTTTTCAGCAGAAGTCATACAGACAAGAAAGCAATCGAATGACATATACAAAACTCTGAAGAAGAAGAAAAAAAAGTCAAACAAGAATCACATATCCAACAAAGGTGTCCCTTAAATATGATGATGAAATCAGGACATTTCCAGATAAATAGAAATGAAAAGAATTAAAGGACTTTGTAATAACCAAACTAACTTTACAAAAAATACTGAAGGGTGTTCTTTGTACTAAGAACCACCACCAACAGACAAAAACCTAAGATTAACAAACATGACAACACTCCTAAGAATTCCATCAAGATACAGAAATATTTAAAGTAAAACAAGCCTATAAGACTGACAATAGGGAACCAAAGACATCAACTTATAATGAAGACAACTACAAAGCAAAAAGAGGAGATAGTGCAGACACAGGACTTCCACATTAAAAGGAAGTCAAGTGAATTTCAAGGTAAGATAAAACAGGCTGTTTTGAACTGGGGAAGAAATCAATAAATTACAAAGTAACTTCAAAGAAAATGAATACAACTTCACATCAAAGTAAAAGAGTGAAAAACCAGAAAGATTTAACAAACATTAAAACAAATGCAGTGAAGAAAATGAAAAGAAAACCCACCAACAAAATGAACTCAACACAGAAAATTATGTGTAGCAAAGAAGCCAGCAGCACAAAAAAAACACACAGAAAAATGACAATAATCAATTAATACCTATCAATAATTACACTGAATGTAAATGGAGTAAAAGCACCAGTCAAGAGCCAGAGGATAGCAGAATGGATAAGAAAGTAAGATCCTTTAATATGCTATCTACAAGAGTCACCCCTTGCACACAAAGACAAAAATAGACTAAAAATCAAAGGATGGAAAAAATATATCAAAACAGGAAACAAGAAATGCTGGTAAGGAAATGAAGAGTCTGGGACCCATCTACACTGCTGGTGGGACTGTAAAATGATGCAACTATTGTGGAAAATCGTTTGGCACTTTCTAAAAAAAATTGGGAGTATAAATACCATTTGATCCAGCAATCCCTCTGCTTGGTATAGATCCTCTAGAAATAAAAACGGACACAGATATATGTACCTCCATGTTGACTGAAACATTATTCACCATAGCAAAAAGATGGATGCCCACAGCACTGAGAAGTGTGAGGGTTCTGGAACACTTAATTGTGCTCATGAGGAACTTGCACATAGACTAAGAGGCAGTTTGAACAGAACTAGGGAACACTGAATGGTTTAAAATTAGGAAAGGTGTGCGTCCGGGTTGTATTCTTTCACCATATTTATTCAGTCTGTATGCTGAGCAAATAATTCAAGAAGCTCAATTATATGAAGAAAAACGTGCCATGAACAACCTGTGATAAGCAGATGATACAACCTTGCTTGCTTAAAGCTAAGAGGACTTGAAATACTAACTGATTAAGATCAAAGACCACAGCCTTCATTATGGGTTGCACCTCAATGTAAAGAAAACAAAAATTCTCACCATTGGACCAATAAACAACATCCAAATAAACGGAGAAAAGATTGAAGTTGTCAAAGACTTCATTTTGCTAGGCCAACCATCAACACTTGTAGAAGCAACAGTTAAGAAATCAAACGACGTATTGCATTGGGCAAATCGGCTGTACAAGATTTCTTTAAAGTGCTGAAGAGCAAAGATGTCAGTTTGAGGACTAAGGTGAACCTGATGCAAGCCATGATATTTTCCATAACCTCATATGCATGTGAAAGTTGGACAGTGAATAAGGAAGACCGTAGAAGAATTTATGCTTTTGAGTTATGGTGTAGAAGGAGAATATTGAAAGTGCCATGGGCTGCCAAAAGAACAAATAGGTCTGTTTTGGGAAGAAATACATCCAGAGTACTCCTTGGAAGCCAGATGGCCTAACTTTGTCTCTTATAATTTGGATATATTATCAGGAGGGACCAGTTACTGTAGAAGGATATCATATTTGGTAAAGTGGAGGGTCAGAGAAAAAGAGGAAGACCCCCAATGAGATGGATTGGCACAATGTGGTAGTAATGGGCTCAGGTGTAGCATTGACTGTGAAGTTGGCCCAGGACCGGACAATATTTTGTTCTGTTGTACATAGGGCACTATGAGTTGGTACCAACTTGATGGCACACAACAAAAACAACAACAGAGGGTATTGGAATCAATGTCTACCTCCATGTGGCCCCTAAATATCTCCTCCAAGTCCTTTCAAATATAAAACCTAGAGTGGAATCATGATTTCTACTCTAGGTGTGAGTCTACTATGTCCAATCAAGGTGGCAATATACACTTATATATACTTATTGTAAACTCTAGGCTAGGCATCATTCTCCTGTTTTTGGCAATGAGAGGGAAATCTGAATTCTAGTGCAAGCCCAAATCCTCACAATCAAATGAGAAATCACCCCAGTACACATTCTCATAGCTAACATTCCACAACTCAGTAGCCATAAAGGCAGAGCTTGTAAGTAAGGACACCAGAGATCTTAAAAAAAAAACAAACCTCTCACACATATGTGATTTGGATTCTCAGGCCTCCTAGTACCAGGCACATATCCAAACCAGACTTTTCCACTCACATAGGTAGTCTTCCTCCCACCAAATCCAGATAGCTTTTTTTTTTTTTGACACCCGCCTCATTGCCCATGACCCCAAACCTTCACCAGGTGTATCTCAGGTGAGAGATTCACGGGCAGTGGCTTCAAATTGTCAGGTGTAAAGACATAGGCTCCCGATAGTGAGTTGGCATTGTACCTGTAGCAAGTGTAGGCAAGAGTTAAGGAGAGAGTTAAGACCAAATTCTATTCATGTACATCCTCCCAGACATGGTGGGCACTCCTCACCAGAAGAAGGCTTGGTAGACGGGCAACACAAGCTTCTGGTCCCGGTTCTCAATCTCCTTTAAGAGCCCCGAGTGGGTGTCGAATATAGCCCGGGTATGCTGAAGAGAGAAGGACAGACTGTGATCCTAGTGATCATTGTTTCAGCAATGGTAGCTCTGTCCTCCCAAGTGCTTAGAATATAATGTCTGAGGTTGTTTCTATTTTAGTTCACAGTCCATGTTTAATCCTTCAACACACTGTTGATTCTTAAATTCCACCCAAAGTCTGAGCTAATGTTTCCCTGCATCCTTGTCAGCCTCCAACATCTCCCACAAAATTACTGCTGTCACTTCTTCCCTTGCCTCCTGGCTTCCCCCCATGATGCCTACTGGTTTTTCTCCACAGAGTACAGAAAACCATTAACACCCAAAGGAGGTCATGTTCCTTCTTTGGGCAGTGCTGTCTGAAGTCCCACACCTCACTAAAAAAAGGCAAATCTTTTCTTCAGTCCTCATGGCCCTAAACCATCTGTCTGTCACCTCCCTGCCCTCGTTTCCTCTCAACTTTCCCTTCGCTCACTCTGCTCCAGTCACATTGGTTTGCAACATATAGCTCACACAGCCCAGAAACATTGATCAGGGTCTTAGTCCCTGCTTAGTCATTTTTCTGGAGTGCTCTCTGCAAGCCTCATATTGCTCACCTCTCTCAAGAGCATGCTGAAGTGTTCTCTTCTCAAGGAGACTTCCCCTGGAAGTCCTGTCCAAAAATTGCCACCTACCCACCCTGACAATACACAATCTCTGTTCTTGTTTACATGTCTCTCCAGGAAGCCTACGATATTCTCACCAACAACACATCATTTATCCTTTTTATTCATTCTGTCTCTCCTAGGACATAATTTGCTTTCTTACTTCTGGGTCAATATGAAACAGAAAAATGAATTCGCGTATGTCATGGAGGGAAATGGTTCAAAGTTAAGGTCCCACCTCATTTTCAATGACTAGATCAGAAGATTGTGAATTCTGTGGCCTCAACCAGGTGGGGCCAGTCCGGCTGTTTTTTTCAGGGACTTGGATCACAGAGTAAACGGTGAATCCCAGAGCAGGTGCGGAGGCTGTGAACAGCAGCTCTGGAGGGTGTTGTAGACTGTGCAGAACCGGATGCTGATTTCTGTTGTCCAGGACTGGATAATTTACAACCTAATTCCACAGAATGAGGGATACTGAGGCAGAGGTCTAGTGATGTACACATATACCCACATTCTATATATAGGTTGGGACGAGTCAAACTAGTTTAGGGAGAGTTCCTAGGGTAAGGAGAAAAATTGAATGAGGTAAGAAATATTAGCTTGAGTTTAGGAGGAGATTCATAAGGAAGAAGGGAGAGCCATTAATGGCGTAAAAACCAGTGAGATAGGAGAGTGAGGGGGATTTATTCATGGGGTAGGGTTGCCAACAGGTAAAATATAGTCATGTAAGTAGGGGTAGATCTTCACAAGAGGTAGGAAGATATTTCTGGGAGAGAAGTTCATGATGGGACATCTTGTTTGGGATATATTCTTCAGAGCAGATAGTCATGAGTGGGAGCCATTCATGGAGGTGAGTGTTCATAGGATGAGATATAAGTGAGGACTCACTTCGCTGGGCACGGTCTGTCCGTTAGGGTGCAGCACAAGGAAATTGCTTGTGCTGACTGGTAGCCTCAACATCAAATTCACCCGGCGCCCCAGGGGGTTGTAGACGATGATGTGGAACTGGGATAGTTGGTAGGGAGAGGCTTATATTAGCTTAGGCCTTGTATCAACTACTGTGCCAGGTCTTGTCCTTGCATGAGACTGGTGGTGTTGACCAGTTCAGTTCCGTTAAGGACCCAGTCTATGTGGACGGGTCTACCTGCACTGGCCTAATTGGGAGTCTCTGTCCCTGTCTCTGTTCCCACGTGTAATCAACCCTCACCTGCCATCGGTGTCCTTGTTGTCAAAGTTCTTTGACCCTGGCCCAGTTTCTACCTGTGTTGACCAATTTTCTTTTCTGTGTATGGTGCGGCTCAGTGGATCTTCCTGCTAGAGCTTTACCTACCGATTTACTCTCTGGGCTGACTCAGGACTCCCTGGTTTTTCCTGTTGTAACTGACGGGTCCCACATTTGCGTCACTCATCAAACAACTAGGTGTCAGGACTGGGCTTCCTGACTATCAAGTTGTACCCACCAGGTCTTGGCTCTCTTGTCCCGCCCTGGTCCCATCCCTACAAGCGAATAATGTCATCCAAAAAACACCCCTCCCTGCCACGCCTCTCCTTCCAGAGAGTAGATTTACGCGCGAGGTTGTCTGACTGAGCAGACAGATGCTGTAGTTGAGTTTGTGGCAGAACGTGAACTGCTCTTCAGAGCCGATGAGTTGCGCCAGGGCGCTGCTCAGGAGCACCTAGCAGGAGCAAAGAGGGACGAGTCTGATCTGACCTTTCTTCAATGCACTGCCCGCTTTGGGGCGTCTCCCACGTAGCAAGATCAAAGCCCAGTGTTACTGACCTTGGGACTACTTGCTTTTATCGCTTTCTCTTCCATGCCCCGCCCACCATAGCCCCGCAGGCCCGCCCCTTTTGGCCCTGCCTCCTCACCTCACATTTTCCCCAGCCCTCAGCGAGCTGGCGCGCGTAATCATCAGCCACAAACTGCCGGGAGGTGCCGCTAACGGCGTCATGGTGCTGCAGCACAGCCATCGCCTCTCCTAGGGGAGGAACGGTAAACCGGGCGGGGCCTCCGCTGGACACGTTGGAAGGAAGTTGATCAAGTGCCAGTAGGAAGGGATCTTGGGAACTTTAAAGGACGGAGGAATGACAGGTCTAGCCCCAGTCCCACCTCACTTCTAGGCTACTGAGAGACAGACTGTTTCCAACACTTACTGAGTCGTTTACTGCTTCCAAAGCCATAGCGTCTGCTGTTGGCTTTAGGTCCCACCTGCGCTTCAAGCTGGTTGCATACCTGGTAGGCAGGAGCGTAATGGGTTGGTCAGGCTAACCTGGGACCCTCGGGCCAATCCCTGGAGCTAGGCGCCTACCGACCTGCAGGAAGTTGTAGCTGAGGCGCTCATAACGTTTGAGGGCCGGCCGGCTAGTGTAGTAGCCGGTCCAGAACTGGTTGGGGAAATCAGCATAAGGGAAGAAGTCATCCTGTTTCACCGACCTGCAGAGGCGGGGTGGGGGGCATTGAGGGCAGGGTCACAGCCACAGGGCATACTAACCTAGTTCTCTGTGGTTCCCCAAATACCAGGTGAGGTTGGCCTTGTTCACTTCCTGGAGGTAACAGGCAGGGGTGGAGTAGAGAACATGCACTTGGCTCTTGTTGACCTGCTGGGTGGGAGAAGTGTGTGTGAGCCCTGCAGTATGTGTGTGTGTGTGTGTGTAGAGTCTGCACTGTCCTGGGTGAGCAAATACACAGGTATGAACATACACATGAGTTCATACTGTTTCCAATTCCAATCTGATAAACAATATGTTGTTGTTGTTGCAACATATTGTTTATCAGATCAGCCCACAGCACCACACCGGGACACTCTCTGTTTCTCTCTCTCTCTCTCTCTCTCTCTATATATATATATGTATAACAAACAACAACAACATATGTTGTTAAGTGCCGTCCAGTCGGTTCCAACCCATAGTGACCCTGTGTAGGGTTTCCAAAGAGCCGCTGGTGAGCTTGAACCGCCAACCTTGCAGTTCAAACAGCTTTGCAGTCTGGCGCATTAATCCACAGAGCCACACCAGGACATATATCTATATCTATAGATATATAGATATAAATGCGCTGGACCGCAAGGTCGCTTTGAACTGCACGGTGGCTTTGAACTGCAAGGTCGGCAGTTCAAGCTCACCAGCTACTCCTCGGAAACCCTATATAGGGTCACCATGAATCGGTACCGACTTGACTACAATAACACACACACATACATATATTGTTGTTGTTAAGTGCCGTCGAGTTGGTTCCCACTCACAGTGACCTTGTATAGGGTTTCCGAGGAGTGGCTGTTAAGTTTAAACCACAGACGTGGTTCAAACTAACCTTGAGGTCCAGCACATTATCCTGCAGGGACACAGCAGGACTACATATACATAATATATATATACACACACACATGTATATTGTGGCTGAAAATCAATGCCTAGTGTGATAATTAAAATTTGGCTGTGGGAAAGTATCACCAGCCTTCAAGAATAAATCAGAATTTATATCTAAAATGCTATTAACATTTCTATTTAATGATGGCAAATATTACTGGACAAAATAGGTATGAATAAGAGAACAGGTGAGATTGTAAACTGGCTCAACCACTATGGAATACTGTATGATGCTTCATTAAAAAAGCTAGAAACAAAAATACCCTATGACTCAGCAATTTCACGTCTTTGAAAATTCAAACTACTGACATGAACAGATATGTTGTTGTTGTCAGGTGCCATCGAGTTGGAACCGACTCATAGCAACCCCATGCACAGCAGAACAAAACAATGTCCGATCCTGGGCCAACCTCACTACTGCTGCCACACTTGACGCCATCAGTGATGTCACCTGGCTGATC
>NW_006408830.1:2841794-2844024 GCF_000296735.1 Chrysochloris asiatica
ATAGCATTATTCAAAATAGCAAAAAGATGGGCACAATCTCACTGCCTAATAACAGGTGAATGTATAAACAAACACTACTATGCAGCCATAAAGCATAATGATACATTCTTAAAACACTATATTAGAACGTAGATGAATCTGGAGGGCATTGTTGTTGTTAGGTGCCATCAAGTTGGTTCCGACTTATAAAGACCCTATACAAAACAGAACATAACACTGCCTGGGCCTGTGTCATCCTCACAATTGTTGCTACATTTGAGCCCATTACTGTTGCCATCACATCAATCCATCTTGTTGAGGGTATTCTCTTTTTTGCTGACCCTCCACTTTATCAAACATGATGTCCTTCTACAGGGATTGGTCCCATGTTGGAAGTATGAGAGAAAAAGTCTCATTATCCTGGTTTTTCACGAGCATCTGACTGTACTTTTTCAACACAGATTTGTTTGTTCTTCTGGCAGTCCGTGGTACTTTCAATATTCTTCTCCAACACCGTAATTCAAATGTATCGATTCTTTTCCTGTCTTCCTTATTGACTGTCTAACTTTCCACATACATATGAGGCTATTGAAAATACTATGGCTTGGGTCAGGAGCACCTTAATCCTCAAACTGTTATCTTTGTATACAAATACTTTAAAAAGGTGTTTTGCATAGATTTACTGAATGTAATGTCGGTTGACTTCTTGACTGCTGTTTCCATGAGTGCTGATTATGAATTCAAGCAAAAGAAAGCTTTGACAACTTCAGTCTTTTGTGCATTTATCATGATCTTATTTATTGGTCCAGTTGTGAGAATCTTTGTTGTTGTTTTTTTACATTGAATTGCAATCCATACTGAAAGCTTTAGTCTTTGATCTTCGCTTCCTGTGGTGGTGGTGGTGGTTATGTGCCGTGGAGTTGGTTCTGACTCAAAACAACCCTGTATACAGCTTCTGAAGCTGTACATCTTGATGGGAGCAGAAAGCCTCATCTTTTTCCTGAGAAGCAGCTGGTAGATTAGAACTGTTGACCTTGCAGTTAGCAGCCCAAGTTATAACCCACTATGCTATCAGAGCTTCTATCATCTGCATATATCAGGCTGTTAGTGAGTCTTCTTCCAATCTTGATGCCATGTTTTTCTTCATATAATCCAGGGTCTTGCATTATTTGTTCAACATACAGATTGAATAAGTATGGTAGAAGAATACAACGCTGGTGCACACCTTTCCAGATTTTAAACCGTTCAATATCTCCTTGTTCTGGGCCTCTGGGCCTACATATGAGCACAATGAAGTGTTCTGGAAAACCCATTCATAATGTCACTGGTAGTTTGTCATAGTCCACACAACCAAAAGCCTGGGAGGACATTTGTTGTTGTTGTTAGATGCCGTCGAGTCAGTACCGACCCATAGCGACCTTATGCACAGCAGAACGAAACACTGCCCGATCCTGGGCCAACCTCACTACTGTTGCCAAATCAAATGAAATCCTTGACAATTTCAATCTTTTCTCTGTTTATCATGTTTTTGTTTATTGTTCCAGTTGTAAGTTTATGTTCTTTACATTGACTTGTAATTTATACTGATGGCTATAATCTTTGATCTTCATCAGCAAGTATCTCAAGTCCTTTTTGCTTTCAGTAAACAAGGTTGTATCATTCGCATATCACAGGTTGTTAATGAGCCTTCTTCCAACCCTGATGCAATGTTCTTCATTTAGTCCAGTTTCTCAAGATTATTTGCTCAGCGTACAGGTTGACTAAGTATGGTGAAATGATACAACCCTGACACACAAATCTTTCCTGATTTTAAACCCTACAGTATCCCACTGTTCTGTTCTTGGTCTATGTACAAGTTCTGCCTGAGTATAATTAAGTGTTCTGGAATTCCTATTGTTTGGAATGTTATCCATAGTTTGTTATGATTCAAACAGTTGAATACCTTTACACAGTCAATAAAATACAAGTAAATGTCTTTCTAGTATTCTCTGCTTTCAGCCAAAATTCATCTGACATCAGCAATGTCATCCCTCCTTCCATATCTTCTTCTGAATCAAGCTTGAATGTCGGGAAGCAGCCAAAGTGCTGTGCAACCATTTTTAAATTATCTTCAGCAAAATGGTAGCACAGGCAGAGAGACTAGGATTTACAACACACCACAAAGTGGAGATCTACAGTCAAAAAAAGAAGTCCTACAGACACAGTGGTTCAAACCACCGTCCACTCCAGGGGCACCTACTCCCATAAAGAT
>NW_006408830.1:2845324-2846032 GCF_000296735.1 Chrysochloris asiatica
GCTCATGTAGGGGTTGATCCGACCATGAGCTCTGTAAGTTTGGTGGCGCATCTTGGGAGTTTTGTTGACCTGGATATGCTCAATGACCAGAGAATCCATATCTAAACTCTTAAGTTCAGCATTGCTCTCTGCATTTTTAAGCATGTGCAGCAAAAATTCAGCGCTCTTTTTGGGCCACCAATCCTGTGTCCAATCCCACTGCTTGGCCTGGGCACACCTACCAGTGCACCATTGTAACGTCGGAATGATACACATTGCTTCTGCAAAGTGACATCTTTAAGATACTTGGTGGCTTTCTGGATACGCATACCCTTGATGACCTGGGCAGTCTCACAGGTGTTCTTAAAATGGACCCGGAGATTTGAACCTCTGGATTTGCATGATTTTGTAGGGGTTTTCTGGGTCAAGTGAATAGCGTACCATTGTGTGAAATTAACCCTGGCCTTTATATGGACTTGATATGACTGATGATATGGAGCTATTCCATAGTCTCTCCACAGATGTAATCAATTTGATTTCTATGTATTCCATCTGGTGAGGTCCATGTGTATAGTTTTCTCTTATGCTGTCTATAGAAGGTATTTGAAGAAATCATTGGTTTTGCAGAATTCTATCATGCGTTCTCCAGCACCATTTTTATCACCAAGGCCATATTTTCCAACTACTGATCCTTCCTCTTTGCTCCCAACCTTTGCATTCCAATCACCA
>NW_006408830.1:2848857-2866854 GCF_000296735.1 Chrysochloris asiatica
AACAACAACAACAACAACAGCAATCCTCTTATTGGAGTCCTGGTGTGGCACTGTGGGCTAATGCATCAGACTGCAAAGTCATTTGAACTGCAAGGTCAGTTCAAACTGGTTCAAGCTCACCTGTTGCTCCTTGGAAACCCTAGGAAACAGGGTCACTATGGGTCATAATCGACTCGACAGCACTTCACAACACAATCCTCTTACTGGTTTATCACATCAGATCACATCATTGGCATAGCTACATCTCAACTGTCAAACCACTGGGAATCCTGGCCCAGTCTAGTTGACACAAAATCTTAGTTATAATACTGTTCATGTAACTGGAGCCCTAGCACATTTATACGAGCAAGTACAGCATATACAACAGAACTACGCTCACATATGTAATCCTGCAAGTATACACACTGGACAGCATAGAGCTGCCATAGGGTAAATGACTAGACGCTGAAGACAAAAAGTACCTCTCATTCTAGGGATGACTTTTCCTGTTACGGTGTAATGGCTCACTTTTATATGACCTTCCAAGCTATGGTCCTATAATACCCACCAAATGTGGGTGGGATTATGCAAATAAGATGTTTGTAGCCCACCAAGAAGTTTGGACAGTTAACTAATAATGCAAATAAGATACACAGAACCCTACTAGTAGTGGTGGTGTTGCAAATCTATTGTTTTATTTCTTGACTGCTGCGTCCTTCAGTGTTGATGGTTGATCCAATCAAAATGAAATATTTGACAACTTCCATCTTTTCTTCATTGATATGAATGTTGTTTATTGATCCAGTCACGGAGCTTTTTGTTTTCTTTACATTGAAGTACAACCCATACCAAAGGCTTTGATGTTCATCTTCGATGTTCATCAATATTTTAAGTCCTCTTTGTTTTCAGCGAGCAAGGTTGTATCATCTGTATATTGCAGGTTGTTAATGAGACTTCCTCCTATTCTGATACCACATCTTTCTTCATTTAATCCAGCTTCTCATATTATTTGTTTGGCATACAGATTGAATAAGTATAGTGAAGGAATACAATCCTGGCATGCACCTTTCCTCATTTTAAACCATTCAGTGTCCCCTTGTTCTATTTGAATGCCTGACACTTGGTCTGTGTACAGATTTCTCATGATCACAATTAAGTGCTCCAGAATACTCATTTGGTGTGATGTTATCCATAGCTTGTCACGATCTGTGCAGTCGAAAGCCTTTGGTAGTCAATAAAGCACAGGAAAACATCTTTCTGATGTTTTCAGTCAAGCGGACATTAGCAATGATATCCCTCGTTCCATGTCCTCATCTGAATCTGACTTGAATTTCTGGCAGCTTCCTGTCAATGTACTGTTACAGCCATTTTTGTATTATCTTTAGCAAAATTTTACTTGCAATGTAATATTAAAAATATAGTCCAATGATTTCCACATTCCATTCGGTCACCCCTCTTTGGAATGGTCATATATATGGATCTCTTCCAATCCGTCGGCCAGGTAGCTGTCTTCCAAGTAGTCTACCGGTATGGAACCACACAAATGAGGTGTAGAGATCTCATGAGAGGACTGATCAGTTTTGACATCCTGCAAGGGGAAAAATGAGCCATTCTAGAGATGGACAGTTGAGACCTCCATGAAGTAAGAAGAGCCAGGAGTGGAACACATATTTTGGATTTGGGGTCCCTGCACTGGGAACCTCCTGGACCCAAAAGACATAGACCTGTAACACCAGAGACATTGCAAGACAGTGAGAAATGGTGGCATTCTTTGGTATTAGCAGAAGCAGCAGAAATACAAGACTGGTGCAAGATGGTTCACTGGCTTCCTGGCCCACAGAGCCAGAAAACAGAGTGCCTTTAAGCACAAGACATGCTGGTGGAATTGGGAGTACCTCTGCGCACTTATCAATGGAGCAAAAGAGCTTTGTAACACTTGTCAGAGGAGAGTGCAGGCTGAGCCAGCCTAAGATGACCTAGAGACTGAGGGACAGGGAGAGACCTGTTTGCTAGCATGGCTCAGAAGAAGCTGTCCTGACCCAAGAACTTGAGTCTTTCCTGATCCTGAATTGTAACCTATTACATCCCTAATAAAACAATAATCATGATTGTGGTCTGTGAATTCTGTGTCTCCATTGTCATGAATTACTGAAACTAGTAGAAGAGTTGAGAGTGCCATGCAAAGGACAGTTGGTATCAAAATTGGCAAAAAGGTTGGAGACAGAATGCATGCCCGACCTCCACTTCATAGGAATCAGCCATGATACTGATGCTCTCTTCCCCTTGTGAAGTCAGGTGCCTCCCTGACTCCATGAGTCCTGGTGTGGCGCTGCAGGTTAATGCACTGGACTGGGAGGTAAGTGGTTCAAGTTCACCAGCTGCTCCTTGGAAACTCCATACAGGGTCGCTATGAGTCGGAACCAACTTGATGGTACTCAACAACAACAACAACAGACATGATAACTCATGGTTGCCAGAACCTGTTTCAAACCTTTTCAAGAAAAGACAGCTTGCCTCGGAGGCAAGTATTTTCATTTATGAAAGCAACCAATTAGCAGTCTGAGTGATTACAGTTTTTACAACCCTATCTCTGCAAGTCCACCAACCTCTAAACACCATTCTTCCCCCAATCTCAAGGTAAGATCAGGAGTCTGTCTACTTAAAGAAGCTATGCCAGATGTACAGAGCTCTTCTTTACCTAAGTAAGCAATACATTTAGCTTTGTGCCTTTGGGATATCAAAAGGCGGCCTCATCCTTACGCATTACCTTTTCACTAGGCACACAACGTCCATTGGGGGAAGGCATGCTCACCTGTGCATTGACCAATTGGATGAGCTTGTCAAGGTTCTTGAACCAACTTTCAGCTTGCTTATAATGGAAGTCTGAACCCATTGTCATTATGATGTGGTTGCTGTTGTAGTGGTGGGCCTGAAGACAGAATGGTGGGGTCTTCTTAGACCAGGTGCCATGAAACCTTGTCCCTGTGTACAGCTTTGTCGTGAGTTGTCAAGATTGTAGACACACATTCATGCATGTGTTTATTTGTAGCTTAAGAATATATTTATAATCACCATAAAGATTTATTGTGCAGTTACTTTGGGTGCACCCAATAATAAGTATGATGCCTTGATGTTTCCTTAAACAGGGTGTAAGTGTGCACCTGGGAAGGATGCAGATAACGTCTGAGCAGAAGGCACAGGTCTGGGATCTGGAGTAAGCCTGTCTGGGCTCATATGTCTCTCTGCCATTCACCCGCTGTGTGACTGTGAGCTAGTGGACACATTCACCTTGTATTCACCTCTCTAGCGGTCAATTTCTTTGACTTTAATTGGGATTAAAATGTTGTGATGGGAATCTAGGGGGTGACTGTGCCATGGTAAAGTCCACTGAATGTTTTCTACATGAGACCCAGAGGCTGTATTCAGTGGTACCTGGTTAGGGCCAGGTCCTGGTCAATGGTACCTGATTAGCAGCCACTTCCAGGAAGTATTTCACCAGTTTGTTGGCATTGTGAATAGGTCTGTGAGGTTTCTTTACCACGGGTAGGTCATCACACTGTATGCTATCCCAGCATAATCCAGGTGGTGGGTTGTAGTTGTTGGGGAGAACAACTGTGGGCCAGGCCATGGAGTAAGATGAGAAGTCTGTCATGGACCCCAGAAGCAGGTCACAAGATTGATTTTCCATCCCACTTACCTCTCCAGCACACTCACTTACTGGTGAAGAGGTCAGCAGTCGGGGGCTGGAGGCTTGAACTGCCCTTCCATACCAGCTCCATTTCACGTATGTTCTCTCGCATTGTCTTATCCTGGTAGTCTATACGTCCTAAGAAGATGCCATCGAAGCCCATCTGGGAGTAAGGAATAGGTTCAGAGCATAGTGGGTTGAGGGTTGAAATCCAGTTTCTCCCAGCAAGTTTGAGATGGTCCAGGTAAAGGCAAGAGCACCTTCTACTCCTAAATTACAAATTCACCCTGCTGGGGGTGAAAGTGGATAGACTCAGTACAAACAGGTAATAAAGCTAGTCCAAATATTGGACTCCTGGTGTGGTACTGTAGGATCAGCACAGGATCACCACAAGATTGGCATTCAAACCCATCAGCTGCTCCTCAGAAACCCTATACAGGGTCACTGTGAGCCAGAACTGACTCAATGGCACTTAACAACAACAAAAAATGTAGGTCAGGATTCCATCCATTTCTGGAGTATGATCAGAATTCTGAGTGGATGTGGATGAAAACAAATTGCTTTAGCCAGAATGAGTTATGGGCAGGGTCATGTTTGATCTGGAGAGGGGACAGAGCTTGAAATGGACAGTGAGGAGGTGGTCTTGAACAGTCTGAAGGTGAGCACTTCAGCAGGTTGGTCACAGAGTAGGGGGGGCAAGTGGTGAAGTCAAAATAAAGAGAGGGACCATGACTTGAGTAGGGTCAAGGATTAGGTATAGCTGCACCTGGGCAAAGAGTGAAGCCTGCTCTCGAGAGTGGCCAAAGGGATCTATGTGCCAGGCCACATGAGGGCGTCCATCCTCGCCGAATGTGTCATTCAGAAAGCGAAGCCCAAGTGTCATCTGATCCACAATAGCACCATAGTGTGTGGTCGCCTCATCGTTCATCACCCAACCACCGTTGGCAAATTCCAGACGCCCTGGCCAGGAGAGGCATGGTGAGGGGGCAGAGGTCACAGATTAGGGTCTACAAAGAGGCTGAATTGGGTGATGCTGGGAATGAAAGAACCCACCTGAATACCCAGACCTGGAGAGAAAGGTCAAATCTTTGACCAGTGGGGCCAGAGAATGGAGAGGATGGTAAAATTCTCCTGGGGAGGTTGAGGTAGAAGATGGGAAAGGGACTGACTTAAGAGAGTACTGAAGGAAAGGCCTTAAAGACTGCATAGACGTTCCCCAGGTAAAGGGAAATTCCAGACAGGCAGAGCAACACACGAGTACGCCTGCTCGGGGCATAAAAAGAGCAGAAGGGCTGTAGGAACGAAAGCTAGAAAGGACTCTCTTTTTACTACCTTGGGACAAGCTCACCCTGGTGCACCAGGTCCTGAACCACCTTCTGCATTTTCTTTGTCTGCTGCTGCCACCAGCGGGAGAAGAAAGCCATCTCCACATAGATGAAGCGGCGCGTGGGCTGGGCCTGTAGAGCTTTCACCACTGAGTTCAGGATGTGGAACACACACTCAGGAGAGGTCTCCGACTCGTCTGTGTGCATGGCAGTTGAACAGTAAAGGCACAGGTGAGAAGTGGTTACATAGAATAAGAGAGTCACAGCCTAGCCCCCTATATCTGGGATCAGGTAAGATTTTGTTGTTAAGTGCCATTGAGTTGGTTCCGACTCATAGCGACCTTGTATACGGTTTCCAAGGAGTGGCTGGTGAATTTGAACCACTGATCTTGTGGTTCAAACCAGCCTTTTGGTCCAGTGCTTTATCCTACAGTGTCACACAAGGACTCGTGTGATTAGGGGGCTTATATAAGGCATGGATATCTTGGGGTGGGGGGGCGGTGTAAGTCTTCTACAATATTAAGCCCAGATCTCTGCTCACCTTCACACAGATACTCGTCCACTGTCTTGAGCCAGCCCACGTCATTGTGTGTGTGGGCCACCAAGTGCACGTTGAGTATGTTTGGCTGCACCTTGGGGCATGTCTGCACAGAGACCCCAAACACATACATATAGCCTTTAGTACCCACCTCCCTCCCACCCTGCCTACAGCAGGCTGGATCCTTGATCAGATACTGACCCAGTGAGTCCATGACTCAAAGGTGGGATCACTTATGTTCTGACCTAGAGCATGTGCCAATGAGACTGGGCCCCCTCTCTGGTTGACACTCACAGTCAGACACACAACCACAGTCTCAGACCCATACAAGCAGAAATGCTACCATGCCCCTACATTGGATATGGAATCAGACAGTAATACCGAACCTCATTCTCAGATTACACAATGACACAAGACTATACAAGGAGACTACCAATAGTCAGATGAGAAGCACCTCAGTAGACACACACATGGACACACAAGGCACACAGAAAATAAACACATCACCATGTTCTTGGGACACACAAGTACACTCTGTAACATTTGCTTTGGTCCTTTATCAGCCTCTGCACAGAACAACTCTTGGACACTTTCCCGTGTAGGCACCTCACACCTGGTAGCCACTTGCACAAGTCTCAGGTGCAGCCAGCAGCATAAGAAGGAGTAGGAAGGAGGGGATATGAGGCCCTGGTACACGGGAGTTGGTCACAGGTTTGCAGGTTCCATCTGGATCCTGATCCCTATTGATCCTTGAGTCACAAGCTTCTGGACCCATAGCTCCCTTGCTAACCCTGTCACTTGCTCCTAGCTAGGATTATGACAGAACAAAGGCCTGGCTTCCGGGTCTCGTCTGCCAATCAGGACCTTCTGGGGAGAGGAAGGGGGCGGGGCCTAGAATTTTAAGAAGATGGAAGCAGAGACTAGTTGGAACGCAGCTCCCAAGCGCGACTTGGGTTTCCACTAGAATCTAGCGTGTCAGGGGACTGCAGCCAGCTCGCATGAGGTACTCGTTGTCACTGGCTACGATAAATGTGTTCCCTGGATCCCGATGAAGGTGGGGCAGGGACGCCTAGAGCCTAGAGGGTGAAGGTCCCTGAGATGGCAACAGTGTGCAAAAAAAATGGTGGATCTGAATCTTAGGGGAGGTGGCTAGAATCGTTGGTGTCGACCTTTGCATGGACCAATGCCTGAGTTCTAGAATCAGATGACCTGTCCTCAGTCCTGGAGTCTCCAATTAGGGCCAGATGTGGACAATCCCACTCACCACTACCCACATTCCATCTGTCAGCAGGAAGTTGGCTGATTCCAAATGCATCCAAAGTTCAGTTATTTCTCACAGCTCCAGACTTCTCACCTGGTCTATCATCTGGTCTCTTGACTGGCGTAATCTCTTGCTCCCTGGTCTCCTGATTTTCCTTCAGAGTTCCTTCTCTCACAGAAACTGGAGTTTATCTGTTAAAATCTAACTACACACAATCCCTATGTGGCTTCCATCTCACTGAGACAAAAAAAAAGTCCTTAGACAACTCTTCAAGCCCTGGTTCTAATCCCATCACTTTTCTGACCTCATCTTCTCTCAACCCCCTCCAAGTCCATCATTTTATGATTACTCATACTGCCCTGTTAGACTAATGACCCCCTAAAGTGGCATCCCCTGAAGTGAACTCCTGGTGTGGCGCTGTAGGATAAGCACTGAACTGTGAACCACAAAGTCAGCAGTAAAAACCCACCAGCTGTTCCTCAGAAACCCTATACAGGGTGGCTATGAGTCAGAACTGACTCCATGGCACTTAACAACAATGACAATAATAACAAAGTGACACTGCAGAATAATGTGCTTGACCACAAGGTTGCTTTGAACTATCTGCAAGGTTTGCAGTTCAAACTCACCAGCCACTCCTTGGAAACCCTATGCAGAGTTAGAACCAACTCAACAACAACAACCAATCTATCCACAAGGATCTCTGGTATTGTAGTAGGTTCTGGGTCAGGCTGCTAAATGCAAGGTCAGCAGTTCAAAATTACCAGCTGCTCAACAGGAGAAAGATGAGGCTTTCTGCTCCTGTAAAGATTTTCAGCCTTGGAAACCCTATATAGGGTCGCTATGAGACCAAACCAACTCCACGGTACTCCCCCTGGCCTCCCACCAAAGCTATCCACATCCTAATACCAAGAACCTGTGAATATTTTGTCTTACATGCAAAAGGAACTGTGCAGATGTGATGGAATTAAGGACATTGAGATGTGGAGATTATTTTGTATAATCTGGGTGCTGTTTTGTGCCGTGGAGTCGGTTCCGACTCATAGCCACCCTGTACAGGGTTTCCAAGGCTGTAAATCTTTATGGGAGCAGAAAGCCTCACCTTTCTCCTGCGGAACAGCTGGTAGTTTCGAACTGCTGACCGTGAGGTTCGCAGCCTGATTCGTTACCACTACGCTACGTGAGCCAAGTATAATCACATTAGTCCATATAAGAGAGAAGCAGGAGGACCAAAGGAGTAGGAGGAGTTGTGATGATGATGTACAAAGTTGAGGTAATTCAAGTTTTGTTGATGAAGTACAACGTTGTGGTAATTCCAGAAATATACCACAAACCAAGGAATGTGGGCACCTGCCATGGAAAAGCAAGGAAATAGATTTTCTTGTCAAAGCTCTGCCCCTTCCTTAATGTGCCAACTGCTTAGATTACTGTTTCCCTAGCTTTGTGCACGACTGGTTCCAATGTCACCTCTGCAAAGCAATCTCCCTTTGATTTCCTGTGTAAAGGGCCCATCCCCTTTCCTGCTTTGTTCCATTGCTTTGTTTTCTTTTATTTCTTTAAAGTGTAATTTTTATCACAATAAACAGAAAGTACTGCACTGAAGTGGTTGATTTAGTTATCTAGTGCTGCTCTAACAGAAATTCCATTAGTGGCTGGCTTGAAATTTAAGAAATTTATTTTTTCATAGTTCTTGAGTAAAAGTCCAAATCAGGGTCTTAGCTGTGCTAATTCCTTCTATAAGCCTCTTTTACTTTCTGAGCTGTGCTGAAGGTCCTTGTAGTTCCTTGTCATCTGTCATCTGCTGCCTGTGATTCTTCAAGTCTATTTTGGTCTATTATAACTCCCATATGGTATGGCCTCATTAACATAAAAGAAAAAATAATTGGAGATGAAGAATGAATCATGGATATGAAGCAAATCTAAAATCCAGCAAAGTGTATCTTATTACCTCTCAAGGATTAAATATAATCTGTCTAGGCAAGGAATCACCCCTGGGAGCCATCTTCACCTTCCAGGCCCACTGGGATAGCAGCCCTGCTCCCCAAGCTATGGGCTGCCCGATTACTTGGCCCCATCATTCATCTGCCAGTTTGGTGTATTGTGGTGGTTTGCATGCTGTGTTGTTGGAAGCTATGACACCAGTATTTCAAATATCAGCAGTGTTACCCATGGTGAAGAGACATAATAATCACAATGCCACTATGCCACCAGAGCTCCATGGTTTGAATGATGTACCTCCCAAATATGTTCTAAAGCTGAATTCCTCTACTTTTGGAAGGAGTTCAGGCAGCGCAGTGGTTAAACTCTCAACTCCTAGTCAAAATGTCAGTGGCTTGAACCCTTCAGTTGCTTCACAGGAGAAAGATGTGTCAGTCTGCTTGCATAAAGATTCTGTCTTATAGGGCTGCTGTGAGCCAGTATTGACTAATGCCAAGGCAATGCATTTTGGTATTTAATATGTGAGGAAATAAATTTCTGTTTGTTAAAGCCACCCACTTCTGGTATTTCTGTTATACCAGAACTAGACAATGTGGTAACTCTGCCTGGAAATCAGATTCACCTACTTCCAGAGTATGCTTGTTTTTTTGTTTTGTTTTTTTGTTTTGTTTTGTTTTTGGTTGTGGAAGGCTTCAATGATTCATTTATTTAAGGAATCCCCCAACTTCAAAGACTCTCTTCTTGGTCTAATGTGGACACTGAAGTCTCCGTTCCTTAGCTTTTTCAGGTAATGTTTTGACAAAGATTTACTTGAATGACAAGGAAAACAAACAACCTTTTCTGCAGAAACCAGATGTGCTGAGGTGCCCCTTCAACCCTTATCTCAGCTTGTACTGTAATGAGTTGGGAATAAACCTATGGCAAAAGGGTAGGGTGTTCTCAGAAATTTTCTGAACTTGAATCTTGAGCTGGGAATGAGTGTGTCCGTCTTAATCCTCCCGGTGCTTTAGAATATATTCACAAAGAAACACTCCACTTTTCCCAATCATTAGACTTCTGTTGTATGCCTCAATCTCATTCTTTCACCCCAGGGAGTTACAGAAGTTTACAGTTTGGGGACATTGTTGTTATTGTTAGCTATGTTCTAATCAACTCTGACTCATGGTGACCACACACACAAAGAAATGATATGAGGCTATTGAGAATATCATGGCTTGGATCAGGCTCACCTTAGTCCTCAAATTGCTTTTGAACACTTTAAAGAAGTCTTGTGAAGCAGATTTACCTAGTGCAATACATCCCTTGATTTCTTGGCTGCTGCTTGTATGAGTGTTGATTGTGGATACAAACACAATGAAGTCTTTAACAACTTCAATGTTTCCCCCATTTATCACCATGTGATTTACTGGTACAGTGAAGAGGATTTTTGTTTTCTTTAAATTGAGGTACACACGACCCATATTGAAGACCATAGTCTTTTATCTTCATCATCAGTAAGTCTTTTGAGTCCTCTTTGCTTCCAGCAAGCAAAGTTGTGTCATCTGCAGACCAGAGGCTGTTAATAAGTCTTCCTCCAATTTTGATGCCTTGTTATTCCTCATATAATCCAGATTCTCAGATGATTTGCTCAGCATACAGACTGAATAAGTATGGTGAAAGAATACAACCCTGGCACACACCTTTCCTGAATTTAAACCATTCAGTGTCCCTTTGTTCTGTTCAAATAACTGCCTCTTGGTGTGTGTACAGGTTCCTCATGAGCACGGCTGGGCATTCTGGAATAACCATTCTTTGAAATATTATCCATAGCGTGTTGTGACCCACACAGGTGAAAGCCTTTGTATAGTCAATAAAGCACAAGTAAATATCTTTCTGGTGTTATCTGCTTTCAGCCAAGATCCATTTGATGTCAGTAATGACGTTGCATGTCTTGAGTTCTGAGTCCAGCTTGAATTTCTGACAGTTCTCTGTTGATGTACTGTTGCAGCCAGTTTTGAGTTATCTTCAGCAAAATTTTACTTGTATGTGATGATGACACTGATTATTTCCATATTCCTTTGGAGTACCTCTCTTTGGAATAAGCATAATTATGGATCTCTTCCAACCGGTTGGAAAGGCAGCTGTCTTCCAAATGGATTGGCATAGATGAGTGAGTGCCTCCAGCGCTGCATCAGTTTGGTGAAAAATTTAAATTTGTATTCCAACAATTTCTGGATCCTGGTTTATTGTCATTGCCTCAGTACAATCAGTTCTTGATCATATGCTACCTCTTGAAATGGGTGAACATTGACCATTTCTTTTTGGTACAGTGACTTTGTGAATAACTTCCATTTTCTTTTGATGCTTTGGGGACCAATCACAAATATTGCCCATAGAATCTTTCAATATTGAAAATCGAAGCTTGAAGTGTTTTTCAGTTTTTTCAGTCTGAGAAATGCTGAGCGTGTTCTTCCCTTTTGGTTTTCTAATGCATATGCACCTTTCTGTTGTTGAAAAATGCATTTGCAATGGATAAGTTGTTGGTCTTGCAAAATTTGATTATGCCGTCTCCAGCATCATTTCTATCACCAATGTTTCCAACTACCGATCCTTCCTCTTTGTTTCTAACATTTCCATTCCAATCACCAGTAATTATCAATGCATCTTGATTGTATATTTGATCAATTTTCAGACTAAAAAAAAATTGTAGAATTCTATTCTTCACTTTCTTCATTGGTTTTAGTGATTTGTGTATAAATTTGAAGAACAGTCATATTACTTGGTCTTCCTTATAGGTGTTTAGATATTATCCTGGCTGGTGTGGCTCTGTGGGTTAGTGCACTGGACTGCAATGTTGGTTTGAACTGCAATGCTGGCGGTTCAAGTTCACTTGTCGCTTCTTGAAAACCCTATAGGGGTCACTATGAGTTGGAACCATCTCGATGGTATTTAACAACAACAAGAAGGTATTATCCTATCACAGAGAGCATTGTACTTCTAGACAGATCTTGAAATGCTCTTTTTGAGGATGGATGTAACAGTATTCCACACAGATTTTCTGATTCATAATAGCTAATACTTGTCCATTCTATGTACGCTTGCAGCCACTTCTGTATTACCTTTAGTAAAACTTTACTCGCATGGGATATCAAAGATACTGTCCAATCATTTCCTCATTTCATTGGGTCACCTCTCTTTGGAATGGTCACAAATACAGTTCTCTTCAAATCAGTTGTCCAGATAGTTGTCGTCACCTCTCTTTGGAATGGTCACAAATACAGATCTCTTCAAATCAGTTGTCCAGATAGTTGTCGTCCAAATTTCTTGGCATAGATAAGTGAGTGCCTCCAGGGCTGAACCATTTTGTTGAAAGATTTCAATTTGTATTCCATCAATTCCCAGTGCCTTTTTCTTTGCCAATTCCTTCAGTGCACCTTGGATTTCTTCCTTCAGTATCATTGACTCTTGATCATATGTTTCCTCTTGAAACAGTTGACCATCAATACTTCAGATACTGATCTTTATGCATTACAATTCATTTTTTACCACATCTGATTTTCCAGATGCCTACTTTGTACATTCCACATTCTTTTAATGGTTATTTATAGCTGTTTCTTCTCATTTTGAGTTGTGTCCTGCCAGTAAATGGAGCTCCTGAAAACTTTGCTCCATTCATGTCATTAAGGTTGACTCTGATTTGAGGAGGCAGCTCTTTCCCCCTCATATCTTTGCATGCCTTCCAATCTGATTCTATTTATAAGGTTATTCCAACTCAGACTATATTTATAAAGTTTTCAGTGGCTAATGTCTCATTATAAATATGAAGTGAACTGCCTATTCCTTCTTCCTAGTTTGTTTTAGTCTGGACATTCTGAAACCTGTGTACCATGGGTGACCTTGTTAGTATTTGAGGCTCTGGTAGTATGACTTCCAGCATCAAGCAACACACAAGCCACCACTGTATGACAAACTGATAGATGAGTGGTGGTCCCTCCACCATAGAACAGGATTTCACCAATAGATTCCTTTCATATTGCAACTCAAGAAAGTGAGATGGATTTACTGATGAAAATCAGACTACAGCCTTCAGTATGGATTATACCTTCACATAAAGAAAATAATCCTCACAACTGAAACAATAAACAATATCATAGTAGATGGAGAGAAGATTGGCATTGTCAAGGATTTCCTTTTACTTGGCTCCACCACACTCAATGCCCACGGAAACAGCAGTTAAAAATATCAACAAAAGACATGTTGCATTGGGCAAATCTGGTCAAGAAACCTTTTTAAAGTGTTAAAAAGCAAAGATGTCAAGTTTGATGACTAAGATGCATCTGACCCAAGTCATGCTATTTTCAAGCATCCCATACACATAAGAAACCTGGACAATCAATAAGAAAGACTGAATAATTGATTCCTTTGAATTAGGGTGTTGGAGAAGAATATTAAATGTGTCATGGACTGCCAGAGAAACAGACAAGCCTATTGGAAGAAGTACGATAGGAATGCTCCGTAGAATTAAGGATGTTCAAACTTCCTCTCCCATATTTTGGACATGTTGTCAGGAGGATCTAGAGAAGGCCATCATGCTTGGTAGAGGGTCAGCGAAAGAGAGAAAGACCCTCAGCGTGATGGGTTGACATGTGGTTTTGACAGTGGGCTCAATCAGCAATGATTGTGAAGATGCTCAGGAATGGGTAGCAGTGTTTTGTTCTGTTGTACGTGGGACTGCTATGAGTCAGAACCAACTCAATAGCACCTAACAAAAACAAATTTCAGCACATTGTACACTTACTATTGATTCATGCCATGCCGTTTACTGTGTGTGCGCTGTCTGACCAATGAAAAAATATGAAAGGTGTTTAAATTTGTCATTTTTAAAAGTACTTCACCAGTCACTTACTTTTCTTCACAAGACCTACTTTTGCCCTGGAAAATGTCTCTCTTCAAGTTCCTTAGTCCTTGGAAAGAATATACTGGTCTTACACAGTTGGGTTTGCTCCTAGGTAAAGATAATGTGATATGTGTTGTTAACCAACCATTGAGTTGGTTCTGAATCATAGTGATCCTGTACAGGATTTTCTGGAGGGCTGGTTTGGAGCTGTAGGATAAGCACTGGACTGCTGATCACAAAGTTGGTAGTTCAAACCCACCAGATGCCTCTCAGAAACTCTATGCAGGGTCACTATGAGTCAGAACTAACTAGATGGCACTTAGCAACAACAACAAGGGGTTTTCAAGAAGCAGCTGGTGGATTTGAACCTCTGACCTTGCAGGTAGCAGTCCAATGTTTATCCTACAGAGCCACATAAAGATATGTAAGAGAAGATTAAACTACAGAACAGAAGTCAGCACTTTAGATTTCCAGGTAAGAAAATAATTCTGAGGAGCAAAGAAATTATTTCTATATAGAAGTTGTTTCCCTATAGATCATGGTGAAAACTCTTCAGTGGACAAATATGTAAATATATTGTTCCTCAAATATACTTTCAATAACTTCATATTCATGAGAAAGTTGGATAGTGAGTAAGGAAGACCAGTAGAAGAATTGATGCATTCCAGTTACAGCGTTGGAGGAGAATATTGTTAAGTACCAGGAGCTGCAAAAAACCCAAAATAGATCCGTGTTGGAGGAAGTACAGCCAGAATGTTCCTTGGAAGCCAGGTGGCCAGGCTTTGTCTTTCGTACATCAGATATATCACCAGGAGGGACCAGTCCTGGAGAAGGATATCATGTTTGGTAAGTGGAGGATCAGAGAAAAAGAGAAACACCCACAACGAGATGGATTGGCACAGTGTAGACATCAATGAGCTCAGACGTAGCAATGATTGTGAGGTTAGCCCAGGACCAGGCAGTGTTTCCTTCTGTTGTGCATAGGGCCGCTATGAGTCGATACCGACTCCATGGCACCTAACAACAATAACAAGTGTATTGGAAGTCTTTGCCTACGGAAATCCACCTTTAAGCTTATATATGCATTTCAGAAAACCCAGACTTTTCTATTCAGAGGAAGTAAATGCAGTAGTGGAAATTCCAAATCCAAGGGGAAGCCACTGGACCCCACAGTCACTAGGTGGAGCCTCAGGGTCGGCGCTCGGAAATCCGCTCCTTTAGCACCTGGCGTCCCAGAAACCGGAAGCGGAAGCGCGCGTCTTTGGGTCGCTGCGCGCCTGCAGGGGTTTGAGGGGGGTGTGTGTTTGTTCGTGTGTGTGTGTCTCGGCTCCCTTCCTAGTTCAGTACTCTTCCAGGCGCAGGTCTGAGGCCTCCCCGCCCTCTCCGGCCTGCTCCCGACTCGCGTCACTTCCTGGAACCGCGCTGCGCCCAGACCTGCTGTGGCCGCCACCTCTGCCCGGACGGCCCACCCTGCCCGCGCTCTCCTGGAGCGCCGCGTTCCCTCTCCCTTGTCTCTCGGTGCATGAACAGGTAAAATCGTGTAAACCCTCGCTAAGCAAAAGTGTGATTCACAGACCAGCTACACTGGGAGCTTGTGAGAAATGCAGAGGGTAATTGGTCTCAGTCTAAACGCCCTACTGCCTGCTAGTCACCGCGCCCCCCTGGGTTTTCTGCGCCTCATTAAAGCAGGACTTTTGTTAGACGATGAGTAAGTATGGTGAGAAATAGTTTCCCCTTACTGAGGGTCCTCGACTGGTGCTGTAGGTTAAGCACTAGACCACAAGGTCAGTTTGAACCATAAGATCGGTGGATCAAACCCACCAGCTGCTTCTCGGAAATTGTATACAGGGGTCCTAAGAGTTGGACAGCACTTAACAGCAACAAAACTTAGTTATAGGTGTATAAGATAAATGAAGAATTAGAACCATGAGTTGAAAGTAGTGTCAACATTAGGGACCACAGTTATCTCAGTTTCAGGATGAAAATACTTAGTAAGAGGCGTGATATGGAGGAATTTCTTTGTGTAAGAAATTTTGTCATGATTGTGTAAGAAGCATAGGTCTGCTATGAGTCAGAACCAACTCGACAGCACCAGACAACCAAAACAACGTTGGTGTTTGTACTGTCAAGTCGGTTCCAACTCCTAGCGACCCTGTATAGGGTTTCCGAGGTTTTAACTCTTAGTGGAAGCAGAAAGCCCCCTCGTTCTTCCATGGAGTGGCTCTCGGGCGCCAACCAAGGACCTAGTGGTTCACAGTCCAGTGCTTTTCATATGGATCCACAGCGCTTCGACACCTAATGACATTGTCGTTTTTGGTAAATGCCTTCAAGTCTGTTGCGATTCATAACCACCCTGTATAGGGTTTTGAAAGAACAGCTGATTTGAAATTCAGTGCTGAGCCTACATTGCTACACTAGGAGTCTACACCTAACAATAACAATAGCAAAATTCATATTGTACACTTCAAATGTGGAGTCCTGGTGTAGCGCTGTGGGTTAATGCGCTAGACTGCAAAGCCGTTTGAACTGCAAGGTCGGCGGTTCAAGTTCAACAGCTGCCCCTTGAAAACCCTATACAGGGGGTCATTATGGGTCAAAACCGACTCGATAGCACTTAACAACAACATGTTTAGGATTAGTTGGTCCGCTGTCCAATGCGATGTGGCAGAACAAGCTTAATACAGGTGATCACTGATTTCTAGAGGTCACACACCCAGTGTTTGTCTAAGATCTGAAGGCTTGGTTAAGGTAGCATCTGTGTAGGACTGGATGCTGGTGAATCAGCCATAATTTTTTGCTAGCAAATAGCTACACTTCTTAATAGATTGAAAGCTTGGAGCAAAAACATGCATATTCCCAATGTCAGCAAAGCAAATGATAGGAATGAGGGCAAAATAAAAGGTATGTGTAATGAAACTCCTGGAAATTCTTAAATCTTAGATGGTCAGCCACACTACATTATTACAAAAAATATTTCAGCCTATGTAATAAGCATGCTAGCAAGTACTCTTGTTTACATAAATGTTTCATGTGCGGGTATTAGAAAGTTATTCATTGGAATTTAATTTTGAACATGAAAAAGTAAAGCTTAAATTGATGAGTAAATAATGTGTGTGACATTAATCATATGATTAGAGAATATTTCTTTTTAAAACAAATGTAATACTAATGTAGAATGAAGATGTTGTTAGATACCATTGAGTTGGTTCCAACTCCTAGTCACCTTATGCACAACAGAATGAAGTACTGCCTGGTCTTGTGCTAGTCGTCATAATTATTGCTACGCTTCAACCCATTGCTGCTGCTATTGTACCCGTCCATCTTGTTGGAGGGCTTCCTTTTTTGTTGTTGACCTTTGATTTTACCAAGCATGATGTTGCTCTCCAGGGACGGGTCTTTCCTGATAACATGTTCGAACTATGGGAGATGAATTCTCACCATCCTGCTTTCTAAGGAGCATTTGACTATACTTCCAACGCAGATTTGTGTGCTCTTCTAGCAGTCCATTGTACTTTTAATATTCTTCTCCAACACCATAACTCAAGTGCATCCATTCTTCTAAGGTCTTCCTTATCCATTGTCCAACTTCCCCATGCATAGGAGGCTAGGGAAACTACCATGGGTTGGGTCAGGTGAACCTTACCCCTCAAAACGACATCTTTGCTCTCAAACACTTTAAAAGAGGTCTTGTGCAGCAGATTTGCCAAAAACAGTATGTTGTTTGAGTTCTTGCCTGCTGCTTCCATGAGTGTTGATAGTGAATTCACGCACAGTGAAGTCTTTGACAGCTTCAATCTTTTCTCCATTTATCATAATGTGATTTATTGGTCCAATGCTGAGGAGTTTTGTTTTCTTTACACTAAGGTACAACCCATACTGAAAGCTGTGGTCTTTGATCTTCTTTAGTATTTTAAGTCCTCTTCACTTTGAGCAAGCAAGGCTGTATCCTCTGCATATCACAGGTTATTTATGAGTCTTCTTCCAATCCTGATGCCACATTCTTCATGTAACCCCGTTTCTTTGATTATTTGCTCAGCATTCAGATTGAATAAGTATGGTGGCAGAATACAGTCCTGGTGCACACTTTTACTGAGTTTAAACCTTTCCGTATACCCTTGTTCGAATGTCTTCCACTTGGTCTATGTACAGGTTCTTCATGACCACAGTAAAGTCTTCCAGAATACAGTTGTTCGCAGTGTTATCCATAGCTTGTCATGATTCACATAGTCAAAAGCCTTTGCACAGTCAATAAAGCACAGGCAAACATCTTTCTGGTATTCTCTGCTTTCAGCCAAGATCTATTTGATGTCAGCAGTGATATTCCTTGTTCCATGTCCTCATTTGAATCTGGCTTGGACTCTGACAGTTCTCTGTCGATATACGGTTGCTGCC
>NW_006408830.1:2866954-2870011 GCF_000296735.1 Chrysochloris asiatica
TAAATGCCTTCAAGTCTGTTGCGATTCATAACCACCCTGTATAGGGTTTTGAAAGAACAGCTGATTTGAAATTCAGTGCTGAGCCTACATTGCTACACTAGGAGTCTACACCTAACAATAACAATAGCAAAATTCATATTGTACACTTCAAATGTGGAGTCCTGGTGTAGCGCTGTGGGTTAATGCGCTAGACTGCAAAGCCGTTTGAACTGCAAGGTCGGCGGTTCAAGTTCAACAGCTGCCCCTTGAAAACCCTATACAGGGGGTCATTATGGGTCAAAACCGACTCGATAGCACTTAACAACAACATGTTTAGGATTAGTTGGTCCGCTGTCCAATGCGATGTGGCAGAACAAGCTTAATACAGGTGATCACTGATTTCTAGAGGTCACACACCCAGTGTTTGTCTAAGATCTGAAGGCTTGGTTAAGGTAGCATCTGTGTAGGACTGGATGCTGGTGAATCAGCCATAATTTTTTGCTAGCAAATAGCTACACTTCTTAATAGATTGAAAGCTTGGAGCAAAAACATGCATATTCCCAATGTCAGCAAAGCAAATGATAGGAATGAGGGCAAAATAAAAGGTATGTGTAATGAAACTCCTGGAAATTCTTAAATCTTAGATGGTCAGCCACACTACATTATTACAAAAAATATTTCAGCCTATGTAATAAGCATGCTAGCAAGTACTCTTGTTTACATAAATGTTTCATGTGCGGGTATTAGAAAGTTATTCATTGGAATTTAATTTTGAACATGAAAAAGTAAAGCTTAAATTGATGAGTAAATAATGTGTGTGACATTAATCATATGATTAGAGAATATTTCTTTTTAAAACAAATGTAATACTAATGTAGAATGAAGATGTTGTTAGATACCATTGAGTTGGTTCCAACTCCTAGTCACCTTATGCACAACAGAATGAAGTACTGCCTGGTCTTGTGCTAGTCGTCATAATTATTGCTACGCTTCAACCCATTGCTGCTGCTATTGTACCCGTCCATCTTGTTGGAGGGCTTCCTTTTTTGTTGTTGACCTTTGATTTTACCAAGCATGATGTTGCTCTCCAGGGACGGGTCTTTCCTGATAACATGTTCGAACTATGGGAGATGAATTCTCACCATCCTGCTTTCTAAGGAGCATTTGACTATACTTCCAACGCAGATTTGTGTGCTCTTCTAGCAGTCCATTGTACTTTTAATATTCTTCTCCAACACCATAACTCAAGTGCATCCATTCTTCTAAGGTCTTCCTTATCCATTGTCCAACTTCCCCATGCATAGGAGGCTAGGGAAACTACCATGGGTTGGGTCAGGTGAACCTTACCCCTCAAAACGACATCTTTGCTCTCAAACACTTTAAAAGAGGTCTTGTGCAGCAGATTTGCCAAAAACAGTATGTTGTTTGAGTTCTTGCCTGCTGCTTCCATGAGTGTTGATAGTGAATTCACGCACAGTGAAGTCTTTGACAGCTTCAATCTTTTCTCCATTTATCATAATGTGATTTATTGGTCCAATGCTGAGGAGTTTTGTTTTCTTTACACTAAGGTACAACCCATACTGAAAGCTGTGGTCTTTGATCTTCTTTAGTATTTTAAGTCCTCTTCACTTTGAGCAAGCAAGGCTGTATCCTCTGCATATCACAGGTTATTTATGAGTCTTCTTCCAATCCTGATGCCACATTCTTCATGTAACCCCGTTTCTTTGATTATTTGCTCAGCATTCAGATTGAATAAGTATGGTGGCAGAATACAGTCCTGGTGCACACTTTTACTGAGTTTAAACCTTTCCGTATACCCTTGTTCGAATGTCTTCCACTTGGTCTATGTACAGGTTCTTCATGACCACAGTAAAGTCTTCCAGAATACAGTTGTTCGCAGTGTTATCCATAGCTTGTCATGATTCACATAGTCAAAAGCCTTTGCACAGTCAATAAAGCACAGGCAAACATCTTTCTGGTATTCTCTGCTTTCAGCCAAGATCTATTTGATGTCAGCAGTGATATTCCTTGTTCCATGTCCTCATTTGAATCTGGCTTGGACTCTGACAGTTCTCTGTCGATATACGGTTGCTGCCATTTTTGAATTATCCTTAGCAAAATTTTACTTGCATGTGATATTAAAGATTGTCCAATGATCTCCTCATTCCATTGGTTACCTCTCTTTGAAGCGGGCATAAATATGAATATCTTCCAGTCAGTTGGCCAGGTAACTGTCCTCCAAATTTCTTGACATACGTGATTGAGTACCTCCAGTGTGATATCAGTCTGTTGAAATATTTCCATTTATATTTTATTAGTTGCTGGAGGCTTATTTTTTTCCAATGTCTTCAGTGTATTGGAAATCTTGGATTTCTTCCTTCAATACTATTGCCTCCTAATTATATGCTATCTCTTGAAATGGTTGAACATCATCCATTTATTTTTTTGTATAGTGACTCTGTACATTCCTTCTATCTTCTTTTGATGCTTTCTATATCATTCAGTATTTTGCCCATTGCTGTTGTTGTTAGGTGCCATCGAGTCGGTACTAGCTCATAGCAACCTTATGCACAGCAGAACAAAACACTGCCCGATCCTGGGCCAGCCTCATTCTTGTTGCCACGCTTGAGCCCATTGATGCCGCCACTTTGCCAGTCAGTCTCACTGGGGCTTTTCCTCTTTTTCACTGACCCCTCCACCTTACCAAAATTTGCCCATGTTGTTGTTCGATGCCATCGAGTCGGTATCAACTCATAGCAACCCTATGCACAGGAGAATGAAACACTGCCCAATCCTGGGCCAACCTCACTATTGTTGCCATGCTTGAGCCCATTGATACTGCCACTTTGCCAATCCATCTCGCTGGGGGTCTTCCTCTTTTTTTCTGACCCTTCACCTTACCAAACATGATATCCTTCTCCAGCAACTGGTCCCTCCAGACAATATGTCCGAAGTATGAGAGACGAAGTCTGGCCATCCCGGCCTCCAAGAAGCACTCTGGCTGCACTTCTTCCAACACAGATGGTTGGTTCTTTTGGCAGCCCATGGCACTTTCCATATTCTCCTCCAACACCATAA
>NW_006408830.1:2870111-2870646 GCF_000296735.1 Chrysochloris asiatica
AAAGGTCTTGTGCAGCAGATTTGCCTAATGCAATATGTCGTTTGATTTCTTGACTGCTGCTTCCATGAGTGTTGATAGTTGATCCAAGAAGAATTTTACCCATAGAATCCTAAAATATTACAAGTTAAGGCTTGAATTTTTCTTCAGTCCTTTCAGCTTGAGAAATGCTGAGGATGTTCTTCCTTTTTGGTTTTCTATCTCTAGGTTTTTTTCATAGTTCATTAAATACTTGACGTTTTCTTCTTGAGCTGACTTTTGAAATTTTCTGTTCCACTCTATTACCTATTTGCTTTAGAAATTTACACTGGAGAGTAAATTTCAGAGTTTCTTCTTTTGGTATTTTCCTTGTTTCTTGTCTTTTTCATTGATTTTGCTTTCTCTTGTATGATGTTTTGATATCATCGTATAACTTGTTGGTCTTCAGTGTCTAATGAATAAAAATCTATTCTTGAGATGGTCTTTAAATTCAGGTGGGATAAGTTCAAGGTCATATTTTGTACTCATGAAGAATCTGTACATGGATCAAGAAGCAGTC
>NW_006408830.1:2871898-2873871 GCF_000296735.1 Chrysochloris asiatica
CAGCCCGATTCGTAACCACTACGCTCATATGCATGTGAAAACTGGACAGTGAATAAGGAAGACTGTAGAAGAATTGATGCCTTTGAGTTATGGTGTTGGAGAAGAATACTAAAAGTACCATGGACTGCCGCCAGAAGAACAAATAAATCTGTGTTGGAAGAAGTACAACCAGAATGCTCTTTAGAAGTTAAAATGGCCAGACCTCATCTCTCCTACTTCAGACAGAGGGACCAGTTCCTGGAGATGGACATCATGCTTGGTAAAGTGGAGGGTCAGTGAAAAAAAGGGAGACTCCTGATGCGATGGACTGGCACAGTAGTGGCAACAATGGGCTCAAGTGTAGCAGCAATTGTGAGGGTAACACAGCGCCGAGCGCTGTTTCTTTTCTATTGTTTGTAGGGTGCTATGGGTTGGAACCAACTCACTGGTCCCCAGCAACAACGACAACTACTTATTTCAGTGGTATCATACTTTAGTTTTCCTTTTGTATCGTATTTATTTCGCTTAGCATCCTGTTTTCAAAGTCCATCTATGTAGTAGCAAGTTGGACTGTACAGAAGCAAACACTGGGTGGTGCTGCTTAAGAGTGGCACTACCACTGGGCAACTGTTCGTGTGCATGATCATCTTCTGTGTGAGCCCAGTATCAGTGTCATAGGGCAGAAGGAACACGAAAACAAAGTACAAAGTGTCTGCCCAGAGATTTACAGTCTAGCATAGGAGGCAGTTTTGAGTGACTAATGAAAAGTCAGAGACTGTTCAGCTGTGGATCAGGAAGACAATGGATGTTACAATGTGGATTGGTCAGTGGGCATCACAGTGGGTAGAATGCGGAGTCCGTTAGTTACAGGCTATGGAGCAGTGAATGTGGACAACACAGGGTATGCTAAAGTGCACATTTTTATTTAGCAAGGCTGGGATATAACTTAAGGTGTAAGCAGGTCTGGGGGTAGAGCTTAGGTGGCATAGTGGTTAAATGCTTGACTGCTAACTGGAAGGGCAGCTGTTCAAACCTCCCAGATGCTCCACAGGAGAAAGATGTGTCAGTCTTGCTTCTGAAAAGACTGTCGTTGTTAAGTGCCATCAAGCTGGTACCAACTCTTAGCGAACCTGTATGGGGTTTCCAAGAAGCAGCTGGTAGGTTTGAACTGCTGGCCTTTTGGTTCAAAGTCCAGTGCTGACTCTACAATGCCACACCAGATTACAGCCCTGGAAACCATTTGTGATGGTTCTTCTGTTGTCTTGTAGGAGTACTATGAGTTGCAATCAACTTGACAGGTCTGGTTTTGATTTAGGAGCTTGAGAGTGTATATATCTAACAGGCTTCCTCTTTGTGCTGAAAATCTTTAAGTACAGAAAGTTGTGAATTAAAAGTGGTGTTATTAGAGAAGTAATAAAAGGAAAGAATACTTAAAGGGGAGGCACTGGTATAATGGGCATAGCAAAGAGAACATTTACAGAGATCAAGAAATAAGAGTAGGAGTCACCTGGATAGGGAGGCTGGATGTGAGTGAGGGGGAATGGGAACAGGTGAGAGATGACTCCCTAGTGAAATTTAATGATTCTCTGATTTATTTGTTGTATCGGTTCATTACAGTGTTGAAAGTATTCTGGGATTCTCTTAGATTTCTTGAATTCTTGTGACCGGTGGTGTTATGGTCTGAGAGAGGAAAAGCAAACCAAAACAAGGATAATAAAGAAAAGTTGTCTTGAATTGAATTGGTTTGGCTGAAACATGATAAAGAGCACCAGAATATAGTCAGATAGAGTGCCAGAAGATGAACCCCTCAGGTTGGAAGGCACTCAAAATATGATTGAGAAAGAGCTGCCTCCTCAAACTTGAGTTGACCGTGATGTGCGAATGGAGTAAAGCCCTCGGGACCTTCGTTTGCTGATGGGGCACAACTCAAAATGAAGAAAAACAACTGTAAACATCCAATAATAATCAGAACTTGAAATGTACTAAGTATGAAT
>NW_006408830.1:2874281-2876573 GCF_000296735.1 Chrysochloris asiatica
ACTGCAAAAGTTGGAAACAAAGAGGAAGAATCAGTTAGAAAATATGACATTGGTGATAGAGACGATACTGGAGATAGCATGATAGAATTTTGATTGCATGATGAATGAAGGATATCATTGCTGACATCAGATGGATTTTGGCTGAAAGTAGAAAATACCAGAAAACTATTTACCTGTACTTTATTGACTGTGCAAAGATTTTTGGTTATGTAGGTCATGACAAGCTAGGGACAGCATTGCAGAGAATGAGTATTTCAGAACACTTATTTGTGCTCATGAGGAGCCTGTATATAGACCAAGAGGCAGTCGTTTGGACAGAACAAGGGAACACTGAATAGTTCGTTTGGACAGAACAAGGGAACACTGAATAGTTTAAAACTAGGAAGGTGTGAGCTACAGTTATATTCTTTTATTAAACTTATTCAATCTGTATGCTGAGCAGATAATTTGAGAAGCTGGATTTTATGAAAAACATGGCAACAGGATTGGAGGGCAGACTCATTAACAACCTGTGATATGTAGCAGATGCAACCGTGCTTGCTGAAAGTGAAGAGGACTTAAAATGCTGATGAAGATCGAAGATCACAGCCTTCAGTATAGGTTGCATCTCAATGTACAGAAAACAAAAATCCTTACCACTGGACCAATAAATAACTTCCACATAAATGGAGAAAAGATGGAAGTTGTGAAAGACTTCATTTTTCTCAAATCAACCATCAACGCTCATGGAAATAACAATCAAGAAATCAAAGGACCACAACTTAGTCATTGGCTGTCCAAAATGGGGGGCTACAAAGGCAAGAAGTGATTGGCTTATAAGCCTTCAAGAGGAAGCCTAGTTCCAGATGGGGTGGGGGAAGGTAGAATCTCCACTGAATGGTTTCCAGTCTGTTTGGATGGGGCTAAGGAGATGGGGATAAGACTCTTGTGGTACAATAGTGAATAATTCCTATCAGGACTGACTGTGAGGGTGGGAAATGTAAAGGTAGATGTTTTGTAACAAAAGGAAGGGAGTGATTGATTTTTCAGTCCAGGAGCAGAGGTCTCTGACCGTCAAGTGAGAAGAGCAGAGTGCAGGACCCTACCCAGAGAAGCAGTGATGCCAGAAATGGAGGCAGAGACAATGATGTGAACAGATGGAGTGGCTGGGGACACTAGACTCGGGGAGGGAGAGGGCCTGTGTGCTGATGGCCTGTGGGGGCAGACCTGTGGGGTATACCCTTTGCTTGTTTGATGATTTACGGAGGGGATTGTAATCATTGTAATGAAATGAAATATGATGGGATGAATGTAAAACTGATGTTCTCCCATGTAAACCCACATAATTCACAATAAAAACTTAAAAAAAAAAAAAAAAAGAAATCAAGGGATGTATTGCTTTAGGCAGATCTGCTGCACAGGACCTCTTTAAAATGTTGAAGAGCAAAGATGTCAGCTTGAGAACTAAGGTGTACCTGACACAAGCCATGATTTTTTTTCAGTAACCTCATATTACATGTGAAAGTTGGACAGTGAATAAGGAAGACCATAGAAGTATTGCTGCATTTGAGCTATGGTGTTGGAAACGAGTATGTGTTGGAGGAAGTATAGCCAGAATGTTCCTTGGAAGCCAGGATTGCCAGACTTTACCTCTCATAATTTGGACAAATTGTCGGAAGGGACCAGTCCTTGGAGAAGGATATCATGTTTAGTAAAATGGAGTGTCAGAGAAAAAGAGGAAGACCCCTAACTAGATGAATTGGCACAGTGTATTCTGTTGTGCTTAGGGTCCCTATGAGTCCATACTGATTTGATGGCATTAATGATAATGATATGCAAAGACTCTTGGCCGGAGCTCTCGATGGGAGCGCGAAGCCAGGGCCTGCGGGCAGGCGATTCCAGGAGAAGCTGGAGCGGAGAAGGAGCCGGCAGCGGGCGAGCAAGGAGGCCAAAGCTATGCCACCGACGTTCCTGCAAACCTGGGCGCGCACTCGCGCAACTGCACCCGTGGCCTGAGCGATGAAGATGATAGTGCCCTGGACGCGGTTCTACTCCAACAGCTGCTGCCTGTGCTGCCATGTCCGCACTGGTACCATCCTGATGCTTGGCATCTGGTACCTGATCATAAATGCCGTGGTACTGTTGATGCTCTTGAGCGCCGTGGCTGATGCAGATCAATATCACTTTTCCAGTTCTGAACTAGGAGGGGACTTGGAGTTCATGGACAATGCCAACATGTGCATCGCTATTGCAATTTCTCTCCTCATGATCCTGATCTGTGCAGTGGCTACTTAGGGCGCCTACAAGCAACAC
>NW_006408830.1:2876673-2878341 GCF_000296735.1 Chrysochloris asiatica
GGAGGGGATTGTAATCATTGTAATGAAATGAAATATGATGGGATGAATGTAAAACTGATGTTCTCCCATGTAAACCCACATAATTCACAATAAAAACTTAAAAAAAAAAAAAAAAAGAAATCAAGGGATGTATTGCTTTAGGCAGATCTGCTGCACAGGACCTCTTTAAAATGTTGAAGAGCAAAGATGTCAGCTTGAGAACTAAGGTGTACCTGACACAAGCCATGATTTTTTTTCAGTAACCTCATATTACATGTGAAAGTTGGACAGTGAATAAGGAAGACCATAGAAGTATTGCTGCATTTGAGCTATGGTGTTGGAAACGAGTATGTGTTGGAGGAAGTATAGCCAGAATGTTCCTTGGAAGCCAGGATTGCCAGACTTTACCTCTCATAATTTGGACAAATTGTCGGAAGGGACCAGTCCTTGGAGAAGGATATCATGTTTAGTAAAATGGAGTGTCAGAGAAAAAGAGGAAGACCCCTAACTAGATGAATTGGCACAGTGTATTCTGTTGTGCTTAGGGTCCCTATGAGTCCATACTGATTTGATGGCATTAATGATAATGATATGCAAAGACTCTTGGCCGGAGCTCTCGATGGGAGCGCGAAGCCAGGGCCTGCGGGCAGGCGATTCCAGGAGAAGCTGGAGCGGAGAAGGAGCCGGCAGCGGGCGAGCAAGGAGGCCAAAGCTATGCCACCGACGTTCCTGCAAACCTGGGCGCGCACTCGCGCAACTGCACCCGTGGCCTGAGCGATGAAGATGATAGTGCCCTGGACGCGGTTCTACTCCAACAGCTGCTGCCTGTGCTGCCATGTCCGCACTGGTACCATCCTGATGCTTGGCATCTGGTACCTGATCATAAATGCCGTGGTACTGTTGATGCTCTTGAGCGCCGTGGCTGATGCAGATCAATATCACTTTTCCAGTTCTGAACTAGGAGGGGACTTGGAGTTCATGGACAATGCCAACATGTGCATCGCTATTGCAATTTCTCTCCTCATGATCCTGATCTGTGCAGTGGCTACTTAGGGCGCCTACAAGCAACACACTGCCTGGGTCATCCCATTCTTCTGTTACCAGATATTCGATTTTGCCCTGAGCACCTTGGTTGCTGTCACTGTGCTTGTTTATCCAAACTCCATCCAGAAGTACATACAACTGCCTGCAAACTTTCCTTACAGAGATGACATCATGTCAGTGAATCCAACCTGTCTGGTCCTCATTATTCTTCTGTTTATCAGCATTTTCGTGACCTTTAAAGGTTACCTGATTAACTGTGTGTGGAACTGCTACCGATTCATCAATGGAAGAAACTTCTTTGATGTCCTGATGTATGTTACCAGCAATGACACTACAGTGCTGTTACCCCCGTATGATGATACCACTGTGAATGGTGCTGCCAAGGAGCCGCCGCCACCCTACGTGTCTGCCTAGGCCTGCAGGGGTGGGGGCAGCAGTGTCGAGAGCAGCAGCGGCTTAACTTCCCACAACTGACCATTAGCTCCTTCCCTTCTGAGACGAGGTCTCAGAGACCACTTGTGGCTTAAATGCTTACCAGTTGTAAAATACAGATGTTAAGTTGGTCCCCTCTGTAGTTTTAAGCCTATGCCATCGCTAGATCACTGTGAATAGATTCGCTGTAGAATTCTTTACATAAGGAGTTGT
>NW_006408830.1:2879717-2882078 GCF_000296735.1 Chrysochloris asiatica
ACAACAACAGACATGCCTCTTAATCCCATTCCAACCCTGATCCATTTCTAAAGCATGTGACAATCAACGTCTGTTGTCTTACAAGTGGTAAAAGGAGAGAAAAGTGAACAGAGAGAGGGACTCTTAATACTATCAAGAAAGAACCCGGAGTGGAGTGTGTTCTGGGACATAAGGCCCTAGGTTCAGAGCAAGACTGACACAAAGGCACAAAGAGATCTCCAAGGAATGCTGAGAATACAGATGCTGAAAGGATTGTTGTTGAGCATTACCTTGAGCCTGCAAGGAAGCCCTGGCTAGGGGAAATGCGGAAGGCCACGAACCTGTCCCTGCCTCCTGTTCAGCACTGTCTCTCCCTTATCTTCTTCCATTTCAGGTCCCAGATGTGACACATGGAGAAGTAATCCAGTCTAGACAGCTGGACTCCTAGGGTGACATCTGGTACATCCTTGCTATCACGCCGTTTTCAGCTGGTCTGACTGACTGTGTATAGCATTCATCTGCTTCCAGACTGCCCAGTGGCTCTGTCTTCACACCCACTCACCTTCCTGAAGTGGCTTCTTGGCTCATTTACTTAACTTAAGAAGCATAGCCAGGAAATGGTGAGTACCGCAGAGAAGCGGGTAATAATTAGTATCAGGGGAGGGGACTAAGTATGATTTGGTGAGGGACCAGCCATGTACTCCTGCTCTGTATTTCTTTTGTGAGGTTAAATATGGCAGATGAGGCCAAGGTCTAAATCCTAAGAGGCATCCTGCTCCACTGTTAATGGGTCCTGACTCTAAACACGTGGTTTTTCAAGCCTTCCATATGTGACTCTCAGATCTGGCTCCATGAGGTATTAACATCCCCACCCTGGACCTTGCTGATCTGTGTTGAATGACGTCATCTCCTGACCAGAGTTTGCGTTACATGTTTATAATTAATGCGGTCCACTTAAAATTATACTGTTCCTATGTGTTAGTAGTATGTTGTTGTTAAGTGCTGTCTAGTCGGGTCTGACCCATAGCGACCCTGTCTAGCGTTTCTGAGAAACAACTGGTGATGTTGAGCCACCCACTTTGCAGTCCAGTGCATAAAACATTTGATTTTATCTTTATTTCCTTTTGTCTCTAATGCTCTTCCATTCTGTATCACATTCGAGCATCTGTCCCTGTATCATTTTCCTTCTATGAAGACTTTGCTTTAACACTTCTTGCCTGACAGGTATGTTGTGGTTAAGTTGTTACTGCTGAGTTGATTCCAACTGATAGCAACCTTGTATAGGGCTTCCAAGGAGCAGCTTGTGGGTTTGAACCCTTGGCCTTTCAGTTAGCAATCCAGTGCTTATCCTATAGTGCCACACCACGACTCTAGACAGGCATACTGACAACAAGCGCCCTCAAAATTTGTTTGTCTGAGGATGCCTATTCTTCTTCACATTTAAAGGTCAGCTTTGTTAGATGCAAAATTCCTGGTTGGTGATTTTCTTCTTTCAGTTCTTTAATATTTCATTCCACTGTCTTCTTGCTTACACGGCTTCTAAGGACAAGTCAGCTATACTTAATCTTCTTCCTCTATAGATAAAATGTGTGTGTGTGTTTTGTGGGTGTACGTGATTATTTGATTTTCTGCTGTTTAAATATAAAAAGTATTGGTGCTATCGGATCAGCACTGGACTTGGAGCCACAAGGTTGGCAGTTCAAAACCGTCATCTGCTCCTTTGAAACCTTATACCGGGTCTCTGAGTTGGAACCTATTTGACAACACTTAGCAACAACAAATACAATATGCCTAGGAGTGAATTTTAATATTAGGCTTATTCTCGGAACTTCTGATTCTGGTTTGAGGGTCCGTTATTACTTGTGTAATAGTTGTAGGCATTATAGAGTTTCCATCTCTGCTCATGTTACCCAAAGCTTCTTACATTTGGCCTATATTATCAGTTGGAGACCTTTTCATCTGAGGCATGTTTTGTTACTGTTGTTGTCAAGTTGGTTTTGACTCTTAGAGAGCCTGTAAAGGGTTTGCGAGGAGTGTCCGCATGGGTTTGACTTGTTGGTCTTGTGGTTAGCAATCCAGTGTTTATCCTACCGTGCTACATTAGGACTCCATTTGAGACATTGTTGTTATTGTTAAGTGCCTTTGAGTTGTTTCCCTGTATAGGGTTTCTGAGGAGCGGCTGGTGAGTTTGAACCTGCCGGGGTCTGACCCCGACATAGTTGTCACGAGGTTTTGGTTCACGAGGAGGGGAGATCCAGCGGCGATAGGGATAGCGAAAGAATACACAGAGAAACAGAAGAAGGGAGACAATGAGGCACCCCAAAGCCAGGGTGGATACATCACTGGTGGGCAGGCTTGGGACTACAGGCATCATGGCCTCTG
>NW_006408830.1:2882715-2884864 GCF_000296735.1 Chrysochloris asiatica
ACTCAGCCCTAGAGGGCCTCGAACCTCTGACTAGTCTTACACGGTCTGCAACATGAACCATAGATCTTGCAGTTCAAACTGACTATAGTATCCCACCAGGACTCTCCATTTGAAACATGTTGTTGTTGTTAAGTGCTGTTGAATCTATACTGATCCATAGTGACCCTGTATAGAGTTTCCAAGGAGCTACTGGTGAGCTTGATCCACTGACCTTGTGGTTCAAACTGACTTTGCAGTCCAGTGTATTAACCCACAGTGCCACACCAGGATTCCATTCAAAACATAATTGTATTAAATTACCAGCATTTTAATTCCAAAATCTTTGCCTTCTTTGAGTCTGGTTGTGATGCGTGCTTTGTTTGTTTATCAACGGGGAAAGTTGTCTATCCCACCGTCTTACTCAGTTGTTAATACTCATCTTGCTTTCACTCTGTGCTTTATGTTCTGGTGGATCTTATGGAAGAAGATGAATTTTATTTTTTCCACAAGGAATTGATTATCTGAATGTGGAAGTACTCTTTTCTTCACAGAGAATTTCTTTCCCTTCTGCTGTTTTTTGCTTGTTCTGGTCCTGGATAGGTCATAATCAAACCATGGAGAGGTAAGTTCACTGTGTTAGAAATATTGTTAAATGTCTGACACATAAGGTGTCAACAGTAAGAGGATAAGTGACACAAATGGCGAAAGTCTAGAGTAGACTTGTATGTGAGCTCCCTGTGAATCTCAGGTCCTCGGACTGTCACCCTCCCCATCATTTTGCACACATTGTGGAAGAGGATACCTTGGTGATCCAGAATATGTATAATGTTTTAGGACTCAGTGATTTTTGAGGATGTGGCCGTGGTCTTTAGCCAGGAAGAGTGGGCTTTGCTGGATTTTTCTCAGAGGCAACTCTACAGAGATGTGATGATGGAGACCTTCAGGAACCTGGAATCAGGTAAGAATAACTTCATTTTTAAAAATTCACATCTTTAGTGAGTAAATATAGTATACTCATTGACCTTCTTAAAGGATTTGGGTTGAGGAATTGGAATACATTGGCAAATATGATAGGTATTGTCACTGACCTTATGGGCTTTAGATTGTAATGGCTTCCCCAAGAAAGTAAACGTTTATGTATTAAATCAGCTACTTACCTTGTTGTTTAAAGCCCGAAGCTTTTAAAGTATAAGTGTAAGCATTGACTTCATGGGTCACTTTGTGGCAAAGAAAGATTTGTGGTTTGGAACTTGATGAGCATGCTTATTATAATTTGATGTGATTATTTGCTGAAATTAAACTAATCTTCCATCTACAGAGACCCTGGAGTCCAAAGTGTTGGCTTAGCATCCGGGAAAAGTGCTTGCGAATCTTCCCTCTTGATCTGTCTTTCCTCATGAGCCCTATATCAGCCACACTAATTTTTCTCCCTGCTTTGCAAGGGAAAGATCAGAGGAGAGTGCAGATAAGACTTATCCAGATCTAGAGCATCAGGGAGCACCAAGAAGGCAAAAATCCTTGATGTACCAGCAATCTAGAATTGCACTTGAAGAAATCAACTAGAAATAAACTTTTCCTTTGAGGAGGTGGAACTTACACATGTACCTGAGCTGACTTTTGCTTTTTCATCAATCCTCTCATACATCTGTATTTGTGGGGAAAGATGTCCCTCATTTCCTCTTTTAATCTTACTTGTATGCACATGCAGTGATTACAGTACCTTTTCATTTTGCTTTCCTAAGTACATCTTAGTAAATGACCATCGCTCTCAATTGTTATAAAGTTATTCCTTAGTAGATTTCTCACTCTTTGACCACTGCCGAAGTCCTAGAGTAGCCATATGCATGAAAGTTGGTGGTTTGTCATATGTACCTTGTTCCTCATAAAATTTTCTTACTGTTTCTTGTGAAACTCCACTTAAAATTATTGGGTCAGTTTTTAAACAGGCTAATAATGGGCAAACATTGTCCATGAAGAACAACTCCTGGTCGTCTGTGTTAGGAGAAATCTGTGAATCCCATGGCACTGGGCGTCAGCAGAACCATCAGAGAAGGCGCATGAGGTATTATGCACATGACGTGTGTGTGTGTGTGTAAAACTAGTTTTAAAATGTATACTCACATAATTCTGATAACATCGTATTTCCAGAAAAGTAAATCAGATATTGAAT
>NW_006408830.1:2887469-2893695 GCF_000296735.1 Chrysochloris asiatica
TGCCTAAGATATCGATGTTTATGCATTCCATTTCATTTTTGACAACTTCCAATTTTCCCAGATTCATACTTAGTACATTCCATGTTCCGAATGTCAATGGATGTTTACAGCTGTTTCTCTTCGTTTTGAGTTGTGCCCCATCAGCAAATGAAGGTCCCGTGGGCTTTTCTCCCACGAGCTTTACTCCATTCGCGTCGTCATGGTCAACTCTACTTTGAAGATACAGCTCTTCCCCAGTCGCATTTTGAGTGCCTTCCAACCTTTAGGGGCTCATTTTGCCTCACTATATCTGACAGTGTTTCTCTGCTAGTCATAAGGTTTTCTTGACTAAATATTCGGAAGTAGTTTGTCACTCTTTCTTCCTAGTCTGTCTTTATCTGGAAGCTCAGCTGAAACCTGTCCACCATGGGTGACCCTGCTGGTATTTAAAAATACCTGTGGCATAACTTTCAGAATCACAACAACTCATAAGTCACCACAGTACGACAAACTGACAGACGAGTGGTGGCCATTTGGTTTTAAGTGGAAACTGTCACTTTAAACTTAAATGTGGTAATTGTAAAATGGTATTAAATTTCAACTAACACGCTTCCTATTTTTTACAGAATATATACGGTCAAGAGCCTTTGTGAAAGTGAGTATGGTAAAGTAAATAAAGATGATGAAGGTAATCAGTTTGGAAAAACTTTCAGCTGGATTGGAAATCTTACTAAGCTCAAAAGAACAGCTGCTAGAGTAAATTCTTTTGATTGCTTTGAGTGTGGAAAAGCATTTGTGGATCAGTCATCATTCAAGCATCACATCAGATCTCACACTGGTTACAAATCTCATCATTGTACAGAATGTGGAGAAAACTGCATTTGTCCTTCTTACCTAAAACCTCCTGTGAGAGAGAAATGTAAATGCAAGGTTTATGGGAAACCTTGTAGCTGTTTTCTAACCCTCACTAAGCATGTAAGAACTCACAGTGGAGAAAGACCTTATGAATGTAAGGAATGTGGAAAAGCCTTTAGTTATTTCTCAAGCCTCACTAGACATATACGAACTCACAGTGGGGAGAGGCTTTTTAAATGTAAGAAATGTGGGAAAGCCTTTAGTCGTTCCTCAATCCTTGCTACACATATACGAACTCACAGCGGAGAGAGGCCTTATGAATGTAAGGAATGTGGGAAAACCTTTAGTCGTTCCTCAAACCTCACTAGACATGTAAGAAGTCACAGTGGAGAGAGGGCCTATGCATGTAAGGAATGTGGGAAAGCCTTTAGTCTGTCTTCACACCTTACTAGACATTTAAGAACTCACAGTGGAGAGAAGCCATATGAATGTAAGGAGTGTGGGAAAGCCTTTGGTAGTTCTTCATCCCTCACTACACATATACGAACTCACAGTGGAGAGAAGCCGTATGAATGTAAGGAATGTGGGAAAGCCTTTACTCATTCATCAGCCCTCACTACACATATAAGATCTCACAGTGGAGAGAGGCCTTATGAGTGTAAGGAATGTGGGAAAGCCTTTATTTGTTCTTCCTCCCTCACTACACATACACGAACTCACAGTGGAGAGAAGCCGTATGAATGTAAGGAATGTGGGAAAGCCTTTAGTTTTTCCTCATCTCTCACTATACATATAAGATCCCACAGTGGGGAGAGACCTTATGAATGTAAGGAATGTGGGAAAGCCTTTAGTCGGTCCTCACACCTTAGGACACATGTAAAAACACACAGTGAAGAAAGACCTTATGGATGTAAAGAGTGTGGGAAAGCCTTTAAGCAGTTTGCACAACTCACTAGACATATAAAAGTTCACAGTGGAGTGAAGCCTTATGAACACAAAGAAGGTGGGAAAGCCTTTAGTCTGTTCTCACATCTCAGTGACCATATTAGATCTCACAGAGGCGATAACCTACATAGCAGTGAATTACTAGCATGTGCTCCTTCTAGTCATGGTCTTGTGACTCCCACAAAATGATTACATGGGACTATGCAAATAAATATGGGAGCACGGTGATGTCATACAGTAAACACTGGACTGTGAACCACAAAGTCCATAGTTCAAGTCCACCAGCCACTCCGTGGGAGAAAGATGAGGTTTTCTGCTCTTGTGAAGATATAAAGCCTCAGAAACCCTATTCAGGGTCACTGTGAGCTGTGACTCAGTGGCACTCAACAACAACAGTAACAACAACATGCAAATAAGTGTGGAACTGTTGCTGGGGGTTGGTCATTTTGGCCATCGCACTAGGTTTAAAAAGCCAATCCCAGAGAGGGTTAAGGGACCTCACTAATATCAAGAAGGGAGACCAGTAGCAGAGCATGCCCTCTAGCCCTGGGGTCCCTGTACTAAGGACCGCCTAGACCCAGGAGCCAGAGCTAATACTGCAGGAGGAGCAGCATACTACAGTAAAATGTGTCAGCAAGCATAGCAGAGAAACAGGAGGCCACAGAACTAGGAGACAAGTGCAGGATGGCGTGGTGCGCTTCCTGGCTCACAGAGCCACACAGTCACAGTGGACTTGCCTAACAACAGAATGAGAGAGCTGAGCAGGTTCAGGCAGGAAGGTCACTGGCTGAGTGAGGTATCTCTGAGTACTTGTTGATAGACCTAGGCTTGCCAACCCATAGTGCTGTGCACCTTTGGGCCAGAGGCTTCCTGATGGGTGGTGTGCCTCCATGTTCTTAAGCGTTGTTAAGTAAGGCAGTGACTGGTAGCAAAGGCCAGACCCAGGCAGGGCCCTGTAGCAGTAAAGCCCTAACTAAGGCCCAGTGACAGGAGTCTGAGAAGAAGCTGTACTGATCAAAGAACTGTATGCCAAGCTCTTTCTGTTATCTCCATGTTGACTCTGATCCTGATTTGTAACCTGCTACTTCCTTAATAAACCCCATTAATCATGAGTATGGTCTGTGAGTTCTTTATGGCCACTGCCATAAATTATCAAAGCTAGCAAGGAAGTAGAGTGCAGTGGGAGGTACAGCTGGTGTCAGAATTGGTAAAAAGGTTGAAGGGTGGAGGTATATTTGACCTCTGCCCTATAGGAATCAGCTTTGGCTTGCTGGTGATGGCGAATCTCTCCTCCCCCTGAAGTCAGAAGATGGCTTCTGAAACCATGCTATTTTTACAGAAAGCTTATGAATAGTAAAGAAAGTGAGAAAGCCCTTAGCTGGTCCTCATCCCCCACTAGCCATAGAAGAGTTTACAGTGTAGAGAGACCTTCTAAGGATAAATGTCAGAAAGCCTTAACTTTCATACCTCACTAACAGCCATCGGGTACTTCACCATGGAGAGAAGTCTTAGGTATGTATGAATGTGGGAAAGCCTTTAGTTTTTCCTCACTCATAAGTAAACATGTAAGAACTCACAGTGGAGGAAGGCCTAATGTATGTAAGGAATGAGGGAGACACTTTAGTTCTCTCTTAGCCTTTTGAGGAGAATGTGCATTGAGAAGAAATAGCATATATTTTGGAAGGCTTTTGGTAATCCCTCATATTTTAAAACACCTGAAAGAAAACACATGGGAGAGAAACCATGCAGAGTAAGAAATGTGATATGGGAAAATTGCCGCTTTTTACTTGTACTTTCCAAGATGTGAAGATTTGTGTATATGGGAAAGCTTAAAGTAATTACCTATAGTAAATAAGTGAGAAATCATACTTCTGAAAAATATGCACATGTAAGGAATGTGAAAATCTTGGAATTCTTAGAAAATCTGTGAAATATACTACATTGTGGATTGATTCTATGAATGTAAAATATGAGGGAATTCTTCAGGTCCCTTATGATACCTCACATGCAGACAAACTGACTGTAAGTCAAGTTAACCATTTAGTTGTAGCACATGACTTCATAAGTATCATAATACCATTTTGATTCTTTCATGTACAAATTCTTTACCACAAAGTCTCATCAACATATTTGTACATATCTTTTTATATTTTTATGAGCTATATTTTGAAAGTTTTTATACTTTTATACATTGTAATCTTATTGTAGAAAATGTTATTTAAATGGGAAGTTATAAACAGAAGTGAAAAATCACGCAATATTTAAGACTCTTGTTTTGGTGTTTCCATTTTGTCTTCTTTGATTGGAAAGTACTGTTTTCTTACCAAATCTGTTGTAAGTGTAATGCTTTATGGGTATTTTCCCAGTATTTCTCTCATTTATTATCCATAACTCATATAATTGCTGACATGCTGATTAGGAAACTGTACATCGTCTAACAAATTGCACATTGCAAGTGGTGCTGTGAGAAGCAGGGTTCACTAGGAAGGAAAGTTCCTCTTGGTAGCTGACACAAACCCAGCTGGTGACCTAGCAACAATTAACCTTGTGTCTAGCACAGGTACAGATCCTAAATCTTAAAGAAAGCAAAGAGGACTTAGGATAAGCACTGGACCACAAGATCAGTTTGAACGACAAGGTCAGCAGTTCAAACTCACCAGCAATTCATTGGAAACCCTTTACAGGGTTGCAATGAGTCAGAACCAACTCAACAACAACAAAGAGTATTGCTGAAGATCAAAGACCACAGTCTCCAATATGGGTTGAACCTCAATGTAAAGAAAACAAAAATCAACACAACGAAACCAATAAATTTCAGACAAGAACATGGAACAAGATGCCAGATGGATCTTTACCAAAAGCAGAGAATACCAGAAAGATTTTACTTCTTATGCTTTATTGACTATGCAAAGGCTTTCGACTGTGTGGATCATGATAAGATACAGTGATTCAGTATTCTGGAACACTTGTGCTCATGAGGAACCTCTATGTTGACCAAGGGACAACTGTTGTTGAACAGAACAAGGGGACACTGGTTTAAAATCAGGGATGGTGTGCACCAGGCATGTGTTCTTTTTTGTGTGTGTAAATGTTTTATTGTGAATTATGTGGTAATTTGCATGGGAGAGCATTAGTTTTACATTCATCCTGTCGCATTGTATATCGTTTCATTACCATGGTTACAATCCCCTCCATGTATCATCAAACAACCAATATACACTACAAGCCTGCTCCTGGTCGTCAGCACACAGCCCCTCTCCCTCTCTGTGTCTAAAGTCCCCAGCTGCTCCATCTCTCCATGTCATCATCTCTGCCTCCATCTCAGGCATCGTTGCTTCTCTGGGTAGGGTCCTGCTCTCCGCTCTTCTCCCCTGATGGTCCCAGGGACCTCCGCTCCTAGGCTGAAAAGTTAATCACTCCCCTCCTTGCTACAAAACGTCTACCTTTACATTTTCAACCCTCACAATCAGTCCTGATAACAATTATTCACTATTGTATCACAAGAGACCTATCTGCATTTCATTTCATCCGCCCTGCCTATACAGATTGGATACAACTCAGTGGAGATTCTACCTTCTTCCATGCCCTCTGAATCTAGGTTCCCTCTTTTTTTTTTTTCTAGGTTCCCTTTTAAAAGCTTGTAAGCCAGTCACTTCTTGCCTTTTGTAGCTCCCATTTTGGGTAGCCAATGTCCAAGTTGCCCATCCCTGTCTACTCTGTGTGTGAGAGGTGGTGGGAATGATCCTTGCTGTGAAGATTTGTTTCTTATTTTGAACTACTGCATCCATAGGTGTAGGTCAAGTTCATCATATTGTATCAGATGACTCTTTTTTCCCTCTTCTATCTTCTGGTTGAACTCTGATCATCCAGTCATTGAAACCAGGTCAAGTGGGTATTTATTATCTGCAAGTGTGGGTGTTCTTGTGCATATGCCCTCTCTTATCTGCTGGATGCTTCAATCTCCTCTCTGGTCCTCTGTGGCTGTGTCACTGACTCTGAGCCCAAGAGTCCCCAGGTCTTGCCACACTGCTGGCCAAGCAGGTTCATAGGAGTCTATTGAACATTGTAGGGCTTAGCTTGCAGCTTCATTGCTGTTTTTCCCTCACTTCCCCTTATCGGTGATTAACGTGGTCACCAATCAGAGCGTGTATTCCCATTGAGTCTTAGTCTTGGAAGGGGGTTTGCATTGAGGGGACCTGGCCACTTGCCTTGATGTCTCCTGGGCAAGCAACTTGTTTGTTCTTGTAGTAACATTTAGTCTGCCTCTAATGTTTTGTATTTTTCCTGTCGGTCTTTCTTTCAAGAAGTATCTTCTGTTCTAGCCTCTCCAGGCTGGTCTGCTCATCCTTTCAAGTGGAAATTTCCCATCTCTGAAGATCTGGATGTGGTTCAGGCTTCCACCTATAGCCTTATATAATGCAGAGGCTCCACAGGAAGCCTCCTTCAC
>NW_006408830.1:2906317-2907630 GCF_000296735.1 Chrysochloris asiatica
GAAGACCCCTAACGAGATGGATTGGCCAGGTGGCATCATTGATGGCGTCAAGTGTGGCAGCGGTAGTGAGGTTGGCACAGGATTGGACGTTGTTTTGTTCTGCTGTGCATGGGGTCGCTATGAGTCGGTTCCGACTCGATGGCACCTGACAACAACAACAACAAGACCTGTACATAGACTAAGAGGAAGTCTTTAGAACAGAACAAGGGAATACTGTGTGCATTAAAACCAGGAAATACGTGTGGCAGAGTTGTGTCCTTTCACTGAATTTATACAATCTGTATGCTGAGCGAAGAATCCAAGAAGTTGGACTAAATGAAGATGAATATGGCCACAGGACTGGAGGAAAGCTCATTAATAACCTATGATACGCAGATGATACAACCTTGCTTGCTGAAAGTGAAGAGGACTTAGAAGCACTTGCTGAAGATCAAATACTGGTCTTCAGTATGAATTACAATTCAATGTAAAGAAAACAAAAATATTCACAACTAGACCAATAAAACATGATAAACAAAGAAAAGATTGAAGTTTTCAAATACTTCATTTTGCTTGGATCCCATTTAATGGGCTTGAAAGCAGCAGGCAAGAAATCAAATGACATATTGCATTGGGCATGTCTGACAATGATCTCTCTGAAGTGTTAAAAGCAAAGTTACCATTTTTAGGACGTGGTATGTATTTTCAGTCACCTCATATGTATGTGAAAGCTGGAAAAGGAATAAGGAAGTGCAAAGAATTGATGCATTTGAATTATTATGTTGATGAAGAATACTGAAAGTACTATGGAATTCCAGAACAAACAAATTTGTCTTGGAAGAGGAGATGACATGCAAGAACAGATGGCAGCAACAATGGGCTCAAACAACAATGTGAGGATGGCAGAGGACTGGCAGTGTTTCGTTCTGTTGTGCATTCAGTAGCCATGAGTGAGAGCTGAAAAGCTGAAATAGAATATCTGGCATGAAACGATTAAAGGAGTGCAGAGTCACTGTACACAAAACAATAGGTCATCCTTCTGAAAGTATGGAATCTGTGCTTTTAAGAATTCTAGTTTCTGCCTTGCAGGAAATAACCTAAAAACTCTCCCATCTCCTCTCAGAAAAGCTGTCTTAAGCTTTATTTTTTTAACATTTTATTGTGAAATAATAAAATATACAGAAAATGAAAAGGATTGCACAATTGAATATCACATATCTACAAATGGATTCAACAAGTGTTTAACATTTGTCATGTTTGCCTCATGTTTCTATTTGCTCAGCCCATTTTTAAGCATTTTATTTGGGAAAATATAAGTGACATTTTTTTTTTTT
>NW_006408830.1:2908365-2911432 GCF_000296735.1 Chrysochloris asiatica
CCCATTTTAGGTAGCCAATGTCTAAGTTGCCTGTCCCTATCAACCCTATATAGAGAAGGGGATATGACTGACCCTCGATTTGATGACTCCTTCCCTCTCAGTTGGTATTTTGAGCTACTACATTCATAAGTATAGGTCAAGTTCATCAAATTGTACTAATTTACACTTGGGTTCCTTTATTTAAAAAAGAAGAAAAAAAATCTTCATCTAGTCAAGTTCTGATCATCAAGCCACTAAAGCTAGGTCGATTGGGTACTATCTTCAAGTTTGTCTCCCCTCACGTCATGTCAGCTGGACACTTTGCTCTCAGCTCTAGCCCTCTGTGGCTAAGTCCTTGTCCATGGACTCAGGAGTCCCCAGGTCTCACCACACTTTGGACCAACCAGCCCTTCTTCTGCTCTCTCTCATCTCCAGGTCAAAGGTAGTCTATAGAGCATGGTTGAACTTGGCCCATATCTTCATTTCTGTCTTCCCCCCATCGCCCCTTCCACTCACCAGGAGACCAACGTGGTTGCCAGCAAGTTAATCTTTAGTTTTATGACCTCTGGAAAAAAAACAAGATGTGCCTAAGCCTTTAGATTAAGCTGAAGGCCACTGGAGATAATTGCCTGAGTCAACAGGTCATGAAGATCCTGGGAATGAAATGGTTTTTCAAGATAAAGGGAAAAGGCTCTGTTATTTCTCACTTCCCTGTGGAATGTAAAGAAACAGAGATCAAATGCTTAGCTGATGTACACTGCCCTGTGGAATGTGCTTGTTTTTATGAGTCAGGACAGTTAAGGGATCATCCTTCCTGTCCTCCAGACTGTTGGCTTTCTGTTAATAAAGCTTGGATCGCTTCTCTCCCTGTCTTTGTGATTGACTACAGTGACAGGTGGCAAACCCTCATTTTGGTTTGGCAACAAAGGGACTTCCCAGACTTCCTTCGGTGAGCAGTATTACTAACAAAGGGAATCTCCTTTGTGGGAGATGTTGCTTGTTGGAGAGAGATCTGCTGGTCGCCCGGACAGGTGAGCCCAGCAGCACAGCAACTGAACACTCGTAGCAGTGCTGCCAAGAATCTTTTTCTTGGGAGTGTTTGGCCCTGTGTCTCCTGCACTCACAATCACCTTCACTTTTGACATCCCATTGCTTTATTCTGGGTGCGCACATTGGGACCCAGCAGGAAGGAATTTCCTAAAAGTGTCCCTTCTGTTTCTGTTAACCTCAGTATCTGAAAAATAGTAGTATAGGCCTGTATCCCAAAGAAACGCACTTTAGGGCATATTCTGTCTGACTAGTCTCTGTATGCGTACCTTCCTTACAAAAATAAAAGTCCATTAGGACAAATTTCCATGTCTGTGTGTGTGTATCTGTGTCTGGTATGTGTTTCTGTGTTTAAAGAGAAGTAAGAGCTTCCATCCTGAAGGCAAGTATTAGAATGAATCCTGTCTAATTGGCATGTTTATGGCTATGCCCCAATGACTAAAAAATAATACAAGATGGTCTATGTACAATCTAGATTATGTGGGGAAATGACTTTGAATAGATCCTTAAATTATTATGCTATTTACAGCTTGAATTGTTGTGTCAAAAATCAGGAAAGTGGGATGAGATCCCTTACAGGCAGACTTTTATGATCTTGCACAATAGAGATGTAGGTATGAAAAGCACCTGCTTGTTGGTACAGTGGGGAGAGAGAAAAAAAGAACCTTGCCACCCACCTGAGGCCGACAAAAAGCCTGAAACACCTCAGGTCTGCCCTGATGACTGTTAAAACCTTAATATAGAACAGGGAAATGTAGACGTGGTTGTTATTGTTCCAGCTCATGGCGACCTGGTATGGCATGCTGTGGGGTGGCTGGTGAGATTGAGCCACTGTGGTCCAGGGCTTTGTCCTATGATGCTGCACCAGTACTCCAATTTAGGCATGTAACTAGTTCATGTCTTAACTGGAGATGCAACAGTTCCAGATGCAACAGTGATACCTTGTAGTGAAATTATAGCCTGACCTAGTGAACCAGCCTGCCTTATTCAGCTGCTGAGGAAAGCAGTTTGGAAGTGATTTCTCTATCCCATACCCAGCAAGGGACTCATTTTGGTTGAGGGCTACCTGGAACAGAGGCCGGGCAATACCCCCTCCCACAGATGCCCAGAAGATTGACTATGGAAGGACAACCTGCTAGATACTACTGGGCACACAGTCCTTTCTCTACCTCGGACTTGTTAACTAGGAAAATTCAGACCCTTCTTACTGAGAGGACCCAGCCAAAGTGACAGATTTAAAACCACTATTTTTGATATCCATCACCCTAATTGGGCAGATATTCAGGCTTCTGACCAGTGATGAAAAGAGGCTGGTCTGAGATAAGACACAAGACAGAGCTGCACGCATCCATGGAGAAAAACCCGAATGGAATCCTGGCTCCAGCCAAGGCAATTCCTCTAACAGAACCAAATTAGAGTCTAAATGAGGGCAATCTGCTGCGGCTGGAGCTCTATAAAAGGTGCATTCTCGGAGGTTTGAAGAAGGGAGTTCCTAAACAAAGGCACAAAGTCCAGGCAGTTCCACAGAAGCCAACTGAGAACCCCTCAATTCTCTGAATGACTCTGCCAGGTTTACTGTAAGTACACAGACCTTGACCCTAAGGACTCAGCAAATATCTGAATGGTTAACATGACTTTTATCTCCCAAAGCACCCCTGATATTAGAAACTACAGAAATTCTTTGACGGGGCAATTGGTATAAATCCATCCCAGCTGGTTGAAATTTCCTTCAAGGTATTTAACAGCAGAAAGCACAAGAAGTCTCAGGCCTTTACTCTCTTCCTCAAGAGCCCTAGAGGTAAGCCTGTGGGACCCCAGGAAGGAACTGGCAGGAAAAGCCCCCCCTCCAACTCAGCAGCAGATGGCTGAACAAGCTTCACTGTCTGAAGAAGACTGACAAGAGCCCGGAGGGTCCAGCATGATCTGGGATTTGGCACCAACCTCTGCCATCCCTACTGCCCCCAGGAGCCCCGGTAACAATGACAGTGGGTGACAGACTAGTTTTTAGTGGACCATGGAGCCACTTATTCAATGGACAACA
>NW_006408830.1:2912476-2916840 GCF_000296735.1 Chrysochloris asiatica
ACCCTGTGTACAGAGGGGATAGCATTGATACTTGATGTGAAGACTCCCTTTCTGTTGGTATTTAGAGTAATACTACTGCTCTGAGTATAGGTCAGGTTCATCAAATTGAAGCAATTTACCCTTGTTTCCTTTATTAAAAAAAAAAAAAAATTTTTTTTTTTTCCTTTCAGATAACCTATTTTCCCTGAAACCAAAAGTCTGCAGATGGAGGTTCCTAATGAATATGCCAGGTAATTACTGATTCAAACTCTGGAAACAAATCCAAGTTGGTCTGAGATCCACAATCAGGTAAATCACCTTGTGTGGTCTAGCGGGACTCCAGAGAGAGCCAAGCGAGCATCCCCCCATCAAGGTCCTATTGAAGCCTGGAACCCAACAATCCCACAGAAACCAATATCCACTCAGGAAAGAGACTGAGAAATTCTCTATGGCCATCCATCATCCATGCTCCCCATCAGGTCATCTCCCTGCTGCAACTGAAGGAGGGAGGCCTATAGCTCACAACAGGACGGATGGGGCGATACCAGGTTATTTTACTGGACAAACCAAATATTACCCTGAGAATTGTGGGGTGACTAAACCTAGCCATCCTCCCCGATGTGGTTGCTGAAGAGCTGAACCATGATTATAGAAAAATCATAGACCAAGTATTTTCCAGCCGACCTAATCTGTTTAACCAACCATTATACCTGGTGGACTAGATGTTGTTCATGATAGAAGTAGTTACATGGAGAAAGGGACTCAGAGCAGGTGTGTGATATTGTTGCTGTTAAATGCCGTCGAGTCGGTTCTGACCCATAGAGACCCTGTATAGGGTTTCCAAGGAGCAGCTGGTGAGCTTGAACCGCCGTCCTTGCAGTTCAAATGTATTAACCCACAGCGCCACACCAGGATGTTTGATGGTGGTGGTGGCTGTGTGCTGTGGATTTGTTTCCGACTCAGGGACCCTGTACAGGGTTTCCGAGGCTGTAAATCTTTACAGGAGCAGAACGCCTCATCATTCTCCTGCAGAACAGCTGGTAGTTTCAAACTGCTGACCTTGCAGTTCGCAGCCTGATTCGTAACCACTACACTACCAGAGCTCCTTAGTAACCTTAAAAGAAGTGGTGGAGGCAGTAGCTGGGGACCTCAGCTCAAAAGGCCGAACTGATTACACTGACGAGGGCATTAGAAATGTTGGCAGGAAAGACTGTGAAATGTGTACTCAGAAGACTTGAGTTGAATTGAGGCAAAAGGATTTGAGAGAGAAGTTACAGAATAAAAAGTGAATGAAGATGGAATGGTTCTGGCTCTAAGAGATTGAGGAATAAGAAGTGAATGGCAATACAATGATTCTGATCCTGTGAAAACTAGCCCCTGATCTTAAAGGACCATGAAATGACCCACTACAGGAAAGAGGTCCTGGCTAGATTCGTTAGGCTCTGGCTCCAGATTGGGGAAACATCCCCCAAATCATTCAGGATGTTTTTCCTGCCTCAAGAGCAATCCCAAAACAAACTCAGGATAAAAGGCTGGCTTGCACCAATATCAAGGTAAACAACCTTTTGAAATTTAGCAGGTCAATTTCATGCAGATGCTCCCAAGCTGGGGACTTAACTACTTAATTACATAATGTGTACCATTATGTAAAACTTGTCTCACTCACCGCAAAATTAATCCATTTAGCCCAAAATTGAATGTGAGAGATCAGAGTGATTATTTCCACTTGAAACAAATCTCACAGAAATGAGTTTTTAAAAATAGGACTGGGGAAATGAAAGCATAGAATCTATGCCTTTAAGAATTCTAGTTTATGTCTTGCAGGAAAGAACCTAAAAAGCCTCCCTTGTCCCCTCAGAAACACTCTTATGCTTTTATGGCCTCTGGAAACAAAACAAGATGTGCCTAAACTTTTAGATTAAGCTGAAGGCTGCTGGAGATAATTGCCTGAGTCAACAGGTCATGACGATCCTGGGAATGAAATGTTTTTTCAAGATAAAGGGAAAAGGCTCTGTTACTTCTCACTTCACTGTGGAATGTAAAGAAACAGAGATCAAATGCTTAGCTGATGTACACTGCCCTGTGGAATGTGCTTGTTTTTATGAGTCAGGACAGACTTGAGGGATCCTCTTCTCTGTCTTCCAGACTGCTGGCTTTCTGTTAATTAAGCTTGGGTAGGATCTTTCCCCATCTCTGTGATTGATTACAGTGACAGGTGGCAAACCTTCGTTTCAGTTTGGCAACAATTCTACCATTTCAGGAGGTAGCATATATTTAAGAACTGCTGATACTGAAGAATTCTAACCTGAAGACAGATTGGCAATAAACAAGCCTCCAGAATTGACAGAATACCAATTGAGATGTTTAACAAACTGATGGCAATGGTCGAACTCAGCCCATATCTTCATTACCGACTTTTCCCAAATTCCACTCACATGTAGACCAATGTGGTCACCAGCAAGCTTACTTGCCTGCTTGTGTATTCTCTTTGAGTTTTAGTCTTGGAGGGGGGTTGTCCTGAAGGGACTTGATTACTTGCCTTGATGGCTCCCCAGTAAACAACTTGTTTGTTCTTATAGTAGCCAATCAGACTGCCATTTTTGTTTTTGATTTTTCCTGCTGGTCTTTCTTTCAAGAAGTATCTTCTGTTCCTTTAGCTGCCCCAGGCTGGTCTGTATGTCCTTTCAAGTGGGAATGTCCCACCTCAGAAGGTTCTGGATGAGGCTCAGGATTCCACCTAAGATCCTATACACTACAAGGGCTCCTCTAGAAGCCTGTTTCACTAGGCAAGTTCTAGAACTACTTTTAATTATTCCAATGAGTTATAGGCTGATGATGGGCTTATAAGCTTTCTGTAATCATGTTTCCCGGCATTCTATCTCATTCAAGTGTTATTTATTTTACAGTAGTAGGCAAGGAAAACAATATTCGTAAGACAGTGAAGCATTTTAACATTTCCTCTTCTTACTTCCTTATATTATGGAAGCAGAAGTATACTCTTGAGAATTTTCCCAAGTTACAGAAGACAGTGTTTTATGATGTAATTGTGTATTTAACCCCCCCCACCCCCCCCAAAAAAATGAACACAGCCAGAACTTACCTAGGTAAAATTTTAATTCCTAGGTATAATTCTGGTTTTCTGGTTGTACTTAAGAGTTGGTGGCTATACATGCAAGAAGTGATCTCTGGTGTCAGCTGCAACTTTTATAAAAGGGTCTAAGGAATTAAGAAACTTTCCCTCACCACTTTTTTTCTTAAAGTAAAAACTAAAAAATTATGTATCAAATCTAAGTAAATTATTTTATATGCATAAAAATTATGCATAGAATACAATTTTTTTTCATATTTCAAAATGTTTTCAAGTTTTACATAAAACAAAAAAATCTCACTGCTGTCAATCAAGTCAATTGCAACAGACAGTGACCCTATAGGAGAAGGGAGAACTGCTCTATAGGGTTTCCAAGGCTGTACATCTCTAGGGGGGCAGACTGCCTTATCTTTCTCTAGTGGGTTTGAACCACCAACATGTACTGGTTAGCAGCCCAATGCTTTAAACCCAGAACTTTATTCCTTAAGTAAGGAATTGCCTTTTTTTCCTAAATTATTTTTTCTTGTGTGATATTTTCCCCCCAAATAGAAATTATGTCTAAGTTTTAAAATGAGATTTAGAATGCAGAAATCCCTAAAGTCTCTAGACCCTGAACCTATCATTTGAAGCACGTTGCATAACATAGGGCACATTGCATGGCCTATTAACCAAATGTCATTTTTAGGCCAAAACTAGCCACTGCCTGATAGTAATGGCCCTGTGGGCTAATTGTCTTTACTTTAAAAAAAAGTTTTATTGTGAATTATGTGATAATTGTAAAGGGAGAACATTACATGGGAGAACATTAGCTTTACATTCATCCTAATCGTGTATCGTTTCATTGCCATGTTTACAATCCCCTCCATGCATCATCAATCAACCAAAGGATATACCCTGCAAGCCTGCCCCCTGGCCACCAGCACACAGCCCCTCTCCCTCTCTGGGTCTAGAGTCCCCAGCCGCTCCATTTCTCCACGTTATCTCTGGCATCATTGGTTCTCTGAGTAGGGTCCTGCACTCTGCTCTTCTCTCTTGATGGTTCCAAGTACCTCCGCTCCTAGACTGCAAAGTCAACTACTCCCTTCCTTTTGCTACGAAACATTTACCTTTACAATTCCAGCCCTCACAGTCAGTTCGGATAGCAATTATTCACTATTGTGCCACATGAGTGCTATCCCCATCTCCTTTCATCGGCCCCACCCAGATTGGATACTACTCAGTGGAGATTCTACCTTCCTCCACGCCCTCTGGATCTAGGTTACCTCTTGTAAGCCAGTCACTTCTTGCCTTTGCAGCG
>NW_006408830.1:2917310-2926923 GCF_000296735.1 Chrysochloris asiatica
CGTCACCAGTCAGAGCGCATATCTGCTCGTGTATTCCCATTGAGTCTTAGACTTGGAAGGGAGTTTGCCTTGAGGGGACCCGACCACTTGCCTTGATGTTTCCTGGGCGAGCAACTTGCTTGTCCTTGTAGTAGTCAGTCGGACTGCCTATACTGTTTTGTATTTTTCCTGTCAGTCTTTCTTCGTCTTTCTTTCAAGAAGTATCTTCTGTTCTTCTAGCTGCTCCCAGCTGTCTTTACTTTTTAAGTGGTTAAAAACAGACAACTATTTTATAACACATGAAAATATAAAATTCAAATTTCCACGCCCATAAAGTTTTATAGGCATGTACACAATCATTAATATCACATGCAAGTAAAATTTTGAAGATAACTAAAAAAATGGCTGCAATAGTACACTGAGAGGAGATTGTCAGAAATTCAAGACAGAGTAAGAAAGTATGGAAGAAGGGATATTACTCCTCTTATCTGATGGATGTTGGCTGAAAACAGAATGCCAAAAAGACGTTAACTGTATTTTATTGACTGTGTGCAGACATTTGTGTGAATTATAACTTATGGGTAACACTGAAGAATGGAAGGCTAAGTGGAAATCCCCATATCAGGAGTGGTAGGGTTCTGAAAGATGTTTCACTTTTCCTTCTAACGTCCCTTAGAATCATATTTTCTACAATGAGAACATTATCACCTTATAATGTCAAAGTATGAACACTTTCAAAATTGACAAAAGAAAACAAACCAAGATACGAATGAGTTGGTGAGATCTTTTAATAGAGATAATTTATATATTAAAGAATTATCGAAGTCATGTGCTACAATTGAAAAGTAACTTGGTTTACACAGGGACCCTGAAATGAGAAGGAACATTGAAGAATTCCCTCATATTTTACATCTACAGGATGAATTCACAGTATAACATTTTTCCTATTTTCTATGTATTCCAAAAGATTTGCAGATATTTTCATATTCTTACACACATGTGGTTTTTCAGAAGTATATTTCCTCACAAAGAGGTAATTAGTTAAGTGAAGGTTCCCATATGCATGAATCTTCACATCTTACAAAGTAACACTGGAAAAGCAGAAACTCTTCCACAGATCATTTCTTACACTACATGATTTCTCTCCCACGTGTTTTCTTTCAGGTTTTTTAAAAGTTGAGGGATTACCAAAAGGCTTCCAACATCACTTTCATGTATGTTGTTTCTTCCCTATGTACCTTCTATGTCTTCAAAAAGCTCAGAGAGACCTGAAGAATTTACCTAATTCTTAACATATACAAGGCTCTTTCCCAGTGAATTCTTACATCTTTATTGATGGACGAGAACCTACTAAAGGATTTCCCACATTCCATATTATTTATAAAGCTTTTGTAAAAATGGCATCGCATCAAAAGCCCTCTTCCAACTTCAGGTGAAAATCAAATCACTCTAATGAGCCAACCAAAGCCCCAAGATGATTCGTATGAAATGGAGATAAAGTATACATCTACCATGCAAAAAATTTTTGATCATTTCTAACAACAGCCATCTCTCCCATGGTACTTTACTTCTCTGCTGAGCACGATAATTTGTTGCAATGCCATATAAAAAACTCATGATTGATAGGGTTTATTAAGGAAGTAACAGGTTACAATTCAGAATCAGGGTTAACATGGAGACAAGAATTCAGGATACAATTCTTCAATCAATACAGCCTCTCCTTAGTTTCTGCCTCCAGGCCTTGCTACTTCTGGACCCTGCTCTGGGTGGGCCTCTGCTCCAGCCTCGGCTCTGTTTCAGCAGGTGTTATAGCTCTTTGGTCACGTCAACAGTTACCCAGTGCTACCTCTCTACCAGGACGCCTCCTGCTAGGAGGAGGTGCGGAACGCTGAACACTGTGGATTGGCAAGCCTACGGCAGCTGCCTCATTCTAAAACAGCCGATTGTACCATCTTGAGCCTGTCTGTGGTTTGTGCTGCCACTCGTTTCTATGGTGTGCTTGCCATTGCTACTTACCATCTCACACTGTTCCTCCTCAGTGTTATGGTCTGTCTCCGAAGTCTAGGCGGTTCTCAGCGCAGGGGCCTCCGGTCCAAAGGAAGTGCTTCATTCCTGCCTCTATCTGGATGGTAGTGAGGTTGCCCTACCCCTTTCTGGGATTAGCTTTCTTTCAGACCTAGTAGGATGGCAAAACAAACACCCTACAAGGGCTCCATGTACTTTATTTGCGTAGTCCCACCCAATCATTTTGTGGGCGTTACAAGGCTATAGTTAGGAGGGTCGTATGATAGCAATTCACTGTGAAAGGTTATACGGTCAGTGAGGGATGAGAACTGACTAAAGGCTTTCGCACATTTCTTACTATCACAAGGCCTGTCCCCATGGTAAGTTCTTACATGTTTACGGAAGGATGAGAAACAACTAAAAGGTTTCTCACATTCCTTACATTGATAGGGTTTCTCTCCACTGTGGGATCTTAGATGGTCAGTGAGGTGTGAGGATCGAAAAAAGGCTTTCCCACATTCCTTACATTGATAAGGCTTCTCTCCGCTGTGCATCCTCCTATGAGTAGTGAGGTGTGAGGATCGAGTAAAGGTTTTCCCACATTCTTTGCATTCATAAGGCCTGTATCCATTGTGAGTTCTTATATGACCAGTGAGATATGAAAACTGACTGAAGGATTTGCCACATTCCATACATTCATAAGGCTTCTCTGCACTGTGAACTCGTACATGTCTAGTGAGCTGTACAAACTGTTTAAAGGCTTTTCCACATTCCTTACATTCATAAGGCCTCTCTTCACTATGAGTTCTTATATGGCTAGTGAGGTGTGCGGGCCGACTAAAGGCTTTTCCACATTCTTTACACTCATAAGGCCTCTCTTTACTGTGTGTTCTTATATGGGCAGTGAGGTGTGAGGACCGACTAAAGGCTTTCCCACATTCCTTACATTCATAAGGCCTCTCTCCACTGTGAGATCTTTTATGTGTAGTAAGTGATGAGGAACAACTAAAGGCTTTCCCACATTCCATACATTCATAAGGCTTCTCTCCACTGTGAGTTCGCATATGAGTCGTGAGGGAGGAGGAACAACTGAAGGCTTTCCCACACTCCTTACACTCGTAAGGCCTCTCTCCACTGTGAGTTCTTATATGAGCTGCAAGGGATGAGGAACGACTAAAGGCTTTCTCACATTTCTTACATTCAAAAAGCCTCTCTCCACTGTGAGTTTTTATATGTCGAGTGAGGCTTGAGAGATAACTGTAAGCTTTCCCACACTCCTTACATTCATAAGGCCTCTCTCCATTGTGATTTCTAATATGTTTAGTGACAGGTAAGGAACAATGACAAGGTTTCCCATAATCCTTACATTTACAAACTTTCTCTCTCACACAAAGCTTTAGGTAAGAAGGACAATGGCAGTCTTCTCCACAGTCCTTACAAATATAAGGATTGCATCCAGTGTGAGATCTGATGTGATGGTTAGATGATGAATGATCCACAAAGGTGTTTCCATACTCAAGGTATTCAAAAAGATTGACTCCGGCCGTTGTTTTGAGACTAGCAAGATCTCCAATCCAGTTCAAAGTTTTTCCACACTGGTTTCCTTCTTCATGTTTACTTGCTTTACCAACTTTTGTTTCATAGAGGTTTTCTACTGTAGGTACTCTGTTAAAAATAGGAAGTATGTTGTTCAATTAAACTTGTTATCATATCACAATTACTACACCCAGTGAATGTATGTTTTCTCCCCTCATTTGTCTTGTGTTGCAAAGGCTGAATCATCTCACAGATGATTGTATTACATTACATTACATTCACAGTGTTTCTAAATAACGAAGCTTGCCGATAATCAGATATAAGTAAAATATGTTTCAAATACAAGCATATACCACATAGTATCCATTTGAGTAATGCCTGACCTTATGTTGTTGTTGTTGTTGTTATGTGTCGTGGAGTCAGTTTCGACTCATAACAACCCTGTACAGGGTTTCTGAGGCTGGAAATCTTTACGGGAGCAGAAAGCCTCATCTTTCTCCCGTGGAACAGCTGGTAGTTTTGAACTGCTGACCTTGAGTTTAGCAGCCCGATTCATAACCACTATGCTACCAGCGCCTGACCTTATATACATCTGTAATTCTGCAAGGTTGTAACAGAGTCCAGAAATACTGATTGCAGAACAGAGTAAACAGACTTACTTTGGTAAGTACCATAGGTCTTGCTGCACAAGACCTTTTTCAAGTGTTAAAGATTAAAGAGATCAGTTTGAGGACTAAAGTACAACTGACCCAATCCATGGTAGTTTTAATTGACTCATATGTGTGTGCAAGTTGGACAATGACTAAGCCAAGGCTGTAGAAGAATTGATGCATTTGAATTAAGGTGCTGAAAAAGAATATTAAAAGTACCATGGACTGCCAGAAGAACAAATAAATCTGTGTTAGAAATTTGACCAGAATGCTCCTTAGAAGCCAGGATGGAGAGACCTCATCTCTCATACTCTGAACCTGTATCAGGAGGGACTAGTCCCTGGAGAAGGAGAGCATGCTTGGTAAAGTGAAGGGTCATCGAAAACAAGAAAGACTCCCAACGAGATGGACTGACCCAATGGCAGGAGCAGTGGGCTCAAACGTAACAACTGTGAGGATGGGCGGACCTGGGGAGTATTTCATTTTCTTGTGCATACGGTTGCTATGAGTAGGAACTGAAGCAACAGCACCTAACAACAATGTAGATCTTATGTATGTCTCAGTAGCTTTCCTGGTCCCTACTCCATTCTGTCCTTGGGGTGGCTAGGGATCCCTGCACCCATCTGTGGCTGCCTGTACCATTACACTTGTCTTAGGCAAGGACTGCAAAGACGCTGCCAGAGCCACTGAAGATGAGGCCCCCTAAGTCTGCTGTGTCATTAGGCCAGTGCACCCTTTGTGCTACACCCTGTGGCCATGGCTCTTTACATGGAGGTGACTGTCAATTGGTCCAGGCTATGGCAGTGGTGGGAATCGGAGCAGGAAAAGCATCCTAGGGGGAAAAGGATGACATGGAAGGAGGTGGGCAGAGCTAGAAGAGTTATGCCCATCTTCACGGTGTGTGTGTGTGTATGTGTGTGTGTGTGAAGGGGGAGGCAAGGAAAGAAAAGGCAGGCAGCCAGTGGTACACAGGAATCGGCTGGTTGGACAATGAGTGCACTCTGAGTAGGCACAAATCCTGGGCCAGCTTGGCGATCGTCTTGCTTTTCTCTCTCATGTACATAAAGGTATTCATACAACTTCCATAGACGGAGTCACATTTATGGAAACCCAGTTTTGTGAAAAGACAATGAATCCACTATTTTAGACCTACTTTTACACACACACACACAAGGGCGGGACACCTTGAGAGTGTCCTGAGGCAGTGGTCACTGCTCTGTAACCAACACTCACCTTCCATGCCTTCCCTGGTCGGTTTGATGACAGTCACTGCCACAGACTGCAAACATTTCTCCTAACCCGGAAGACCTGCAGTCATTCTTCAAGGAAAATGCTTGTCCATCACTATCCTGTTTAAAAACTGACCCAATAATTTTAAGCGTTTCACAAGATGAAACAAAACAATAAGGAAGTTTTATGAAGAATACAGCACATATGAAGAAGACTAACTTTGAACTATTTAGTTAGTACAGAACCTTGACAATGGTCAAAAAGTAAAAAACATCACCAAGAAACAATTCCATGGCAACTGAGAGTAACGGCGGCATAAAGAAAACCAAAGTCTCTGCCACCAAGTCAATTCCAACTCGGACTGAGCCTGCAGGGCGGGCAGAACGGCCCCAGCATTGCCACACTGCTACATCTTTACAAAAGCACAGGGTCAAAGCTGGTGGCTTGAAATCATCGACCTTTCAGTTAGCAGCCAAGCACTTAAGCTGTGCCACCGGGGTCCTTACAGTGCCTTAAGCTGAGTGTAATTAGGCAAGCGAAATAAAAAGGTCTTGCAAATAATGCATGTGTGTAAAGTTAATATTACAAGAGGAAATGGAGCTGGTCATTTCCTAGAAAGACAAAGGGCATGAAAGGATTGATGGAAAATTAAAGTCAGCCCAGGAATGTGTGTAAGTATCACCTCCAAAGAATATGATTTCTTTAAATGCAATTTCATTCCAGCTGGGCTGGTCCTTTAGAGAATTCTTGTCTTCCATCCTGACTGTCCTCTCCTCACAACTTTCCCTCCTCAGGGAGAAGTATTAGTTTGGTTGACATGGTGCTCCCGAGGAAAGACAGTTTATAAGAGAAGATAGACAAGCACACTTCCTTGACGCTAAGACAAAACTTTGGTCTCCATGATACACGTGATAGAAAGTGACTTATTTTTAGCAAAACAATCACATCCAATTTGTAACACACATATTACAACACTAAACAGGGTCTCAAACCGCAAATCTCTCTTTGACCACAAAGTGATACATAAAGCCAATGTTTTTAATAACAAAACAAACACATAACTAATTTAATACATAGATTATTTCTTTCAAGGAGAATTCATTAGCGTCTAAGCCCTATGAGGCCATTTGCCAATGTATTCCAATTCCTTTACCCATAAGAAGGTTGATAAACACAATATATTTACTCACTAGAGAAGAAAAACAGAAAAACAAAGCCCTCTTTACCTGAGTCCAGGTTCCTGAAGGTTTCTATCATCACATCTCTGTAGAGTTTCCTCTGAGAAAAATCCAGCAAAGCCCACTCTTCCTGGGTGAACTCCACAGCCACATCCTCAAAAATCACTGAGTCCTGAAACATCACACACATTCTGGATCAGTAAAGTGCCATGGTTCCCAGTGTGTGTGCAAAAGGATGGGCGATGCTGATAGAACCGAGGAGCTGAGAATTCCTCAGGCGGTCACAGTAAGTTCTATATTATAATGTAGACTCTGGCGGCTGTGTCCCACCTTCACTGACTACATTTACCATCCCACTGTTGGCATCTTACATCATAGATTTAATATTTCTAAAACACTGAACTACTGTATTCACAGTTTGACTCTGGCCAGTCAAGTTTTAATCCCCTTTATGTTTGTAGTTCACGAAACAGCAGAAGGAAGAGAAAGAAATCCTGTATGAATGAAAGACCTATTTCCACATTTAGATCATTATTCTTTGTGGAAAATCAAATTCACCTCCTTGCATAAGACCAATAGGAACACACACCAAAACATGAAGCACAAGGTGAAAGGAAGCTGAGCTATTAAACCTGAGAAAGATAAAAGACAGGCTGTATTTGCCATAGAATGAATAGATAAAGCAAGCATCGGATTCAGAGATAGCAGAGATTTTGGAATGAAAAGATCTGTACTTTGGAAGACAACTATATGGCCAACCAATGATTCATATTCATGCCCAGTCTGAAGAAAGTTTATCAAACAGAATGCAGAAATAACTGAATTAAATTATTTAGTATTGGTTGTTGTTGTTGTTAGGTGCCATCGAGTCGGTGCCAACTCACAGCGACCTTATGCACAGCAGAAGGAAACACTTGCCCGATCCTGGGCCAATCTCACTACTGTTGCTACACTTGAGTCTATCGATGCTGCCACTTGGCCAATCCATCTTGTTGGGGGTCTTCCTCTTTTTCTCTGACCCTCCACCTTATCAAACATGATATCCTTCTCCAGCGACTGCTCCTTCCTGACAATATGTCCAAAGTATGAGAGAGGAAGTTTGGCCATCTTGGCCTCCAGGGAGCACTCTGACTGCATTTCTTCCAACACAGCTCTGTTGGTTCTTTACACACAAATGAAATTTTGCTGAGGATAAGTCAAATTCAGTTGTAGAAGTACACTGACAGGGACCTTCTAGAAATTCAAGTTGGATTCAGAAGACATCAAGGAATGAGGACTACCACTGCTGATACCAGATGGATCATGGCTGAAAGCAGGGAAGATGTTTGCCAGTATTTTATGGACTGTGCAAAGGCACTGGACTGTGTGGATCATAACAACTTACAGATAACACTGTGAAGAATGGTAACTGAAGAACACTTCATTGTGCTCATGCAGAAACTCTACCCAGAGTAAGAGACAGTTGCTCAAACAGAGCACAGGGATATGGCGTGGTTTATAATCAGGAAAAGTGTCTGTCAGGGCTGGATTTTTTCACCATACTTATTCAATCTGTATGCTGAGCAAATCATCTGAAAGCTAGACTATAGGAAAAGAATGGGGTATCAGCACTGGAGGAAGACTCAGTAATAACCCACTATGTGCAGATCATACAACTCTGCTGAAAGTGAAGAGGACTTTTAGCACTTACTGATAAAGATCAAATACCTCAGCCTCAAGTATGGATTACACCTCAAAATAAAGAAAAGGATTACACAAGTGGACCAATTAATAACATCATGATATATGAAGAAAACACTGAAGTTGTCAAAGAATTCATTTTACTTGACTCAATAGTCAAAACTCACGGAAGAAGAAGTCAAGAAATCAAATGATGTATTGCATTAGGCAAATCTGTTGCAAAAGATTTCTTTAAATAGACTTATAAAAGTGGAGGACTATACCACACTCATGGATTGGAAGACTTAACATTGTGAAAATGTCAACACTACCCAAGGCGATAGTCTATAGATATAATTCAATACCAATCCAGATTCCAACATCATTCTTTAAAGAGATGGTAAACTAGTTCTGGTGTGGCACTGTCGGGTAAAGAACTGGACTGAAGGTTGGTCTAAGCACAAGGTTGGTGGTTCAGACTCACCAGCAGATCCTTAGGAACCCTACACAGGTTCACTAGGAGCTGGAAACGGCACTTAACAGCAGCAACAGCAACTTTATGTGGAAAGGACAGAGATCCCAGATAAGCAAAGCATTGTGAAAAAAGAAGAACAAAGTAGGAGGCCCTCTCACTTCCCAGGATTAACACCTACTAGTAGGAGCCCTGGAGTCCTGGTGTAGTGCAGGGGGTTAATGCGCCAGAAAAGCCGTTTGAACTGCAAGGTCGGCAGTTTAAGCTTATCAGCTGCTCCTCGGAAACCCTACACACTTCACAACAACAACAACTAGGAGCCTGGGTAGCGTAGTGGTTACGAATCGGCTGTGAACCTCAAGGTTAGCAGTTCGAAACTACCACCTGTTCCGTGGAAGAAAGATGAGGCTTTCTGCTCCCGTAAAGATTTACAGCCTCGGAAACCATGTACAGGGTTGCTACAAGTCGGAAGCAACTCCATGGCACATAACAACAACAACAACAACGGCAGGAAGTGACTGGCTTACAAGCTTTCAAGAGGGAGCCTAGAACCAGAAGGCACGGAGGAAGGTAGGATCTCCACTGAGTAGTATCCAATCTGTCTAGGCGGGGCTGATGAAAGGAGATGCAGATAGGTTTCTTGTGGTACAATAGTTAATAATTGTTATCAGTACTGACTGTGAGGGTTGGAAATGTAAAGATAGACATTTTGTAGCAAAAGAAGGGGAGGGGTTGACTTTGCAGTCCAGGAGCAGAGGTCCCTGGGACCATTAAGGGAGAAAAGCGGAGAGCGGGACCCTACCCAGAGAAGCAGTGATGCCTGAAATGGAGGCAGAGATGATGATGTGGAGAGATAGAGCAGTTGGGGACTTCAGACACAGAGAGGGAGAGGGGCTGTGTGCTGA
>NW_006408830.1:2934558-2936946 GCF_000296735.1 Chrysochloris asiatica
CCAACGTTTAACCATTTCAAGAGGTTAAACAAATTGAAATGTTTCAGCAAACTGATGCAACACTAGAGGCACTTGTTATGCAAAGAAATTGGAAGGACAGCTACCTTGACAACTGACTGGAAGAGATTCATATTTGTGCCCATTCCAAGGAGAGGTAATCCAATGAAATGGGGAAATCATCAGACAGTACCATTAATATCTCATGCAAGTAAAATAAGAAGATGTGTAACTAGGGATAGCATTGCTGATGTCAGATGGATCTTGGCTAAAAGCAGAGAATACCAGAAAGATGTTTACTCTTTCTTTATTGACTGTGCAAAGGCTTTCAACTATGTGGATCATGACAAGCTATGGATATCACTTGTAAGAATGGGTATTCCAGAATACTTGATTGTGTTCATGCGAAACCTGTACACAGACCAAGAGGCAGCTGTTCAAAGAGAACAAGGGGACACTGAATGGTTTAATTTCAAGAAGGTGTGCACCAGGGTTGCATCCTTTCACCAAACTTATTCAATCTGTATACTGAACAAATAATCTGAGAATTCTATGAAGAAACACATGGCATCAGGATTGGACAAAGACTCATTAACAACCTAAAATAAGCAGATGATACCACCTTGCTTGCTGGGGTAAATCGAAGACCACATCCTTCAGAATGGACGACACCTTAATGTAGAGAAAACAGAAATCCTCACCACTGGACCAATAAATAACATCATGATAAATGGAAAAAAGATTGAAGTTGTCAGACCTCACTTTGCTCAGATCCACAATCAACACTCATGGAAGCAGTAGCCAAAAATATCAAACTATGTCTTGAAATAGGCAAATGTGCTGCACGAAACCTCTTTAAATTGTTCAAGAGCAAAGATATCAGTTTGAGGACGAACATGACTCAAGCCATGTTTTCTACAACCTCGTTGTTAAGTGCCATTGATTCAGTTCCCACTCATAGCAACCCTGAATAAGGCTTCTGAGGAATGGCTGGTGGGTTTGAATTGCTGACCACATTGTGGTTAGCAGTCCAATGCTTAACCTACAGTCCTACACCAGGACTCATATAGCCTAATAGGTATGTGAGAGTTGGACAATGAATAAGGAAGACCGTAGAAGAATGGATGAATCTGAGTTATAGTGTTGGAGAAGAATATTAAAAGTACCATGGACTGCCAGAAGAACAAACAGATCTGTGTTGAAAGAAGTACAGCCAGAGTGCTCCTTGGAAGCCAGGATGGTGAGCCTTTGTCTCTCATACTTTGGACTTGTTGTCATAGGAGGCACCAGTCCCTGAAGAGAGACATTATGGTTGGTAAAGTGGACTGTCAGCAAAAAAACGTAGCTCTCCAACGAGATGGATTGGCACAGTGGCAACCACAATGGGCTCGAGTGTAACAACAATTGGGAGGATGGTGCAGGACTGGGCAGGGTTTCATTCTGTTGTACACAGGGTTGCTATGAGTTGGAACCAATTCAATGGCATATAACAGCTACAACACACCATAAACCTGGAACATCGGCCTCGTTCTTTGTTCTCTTGGTAATGTAGAGTTACTGCTCTGTACCTAGACAACTGGCCAGTCACAACTAGGAAACCAAAGAAATGGTGGATGGGCAGAGGCATCCAGAGGCATAATCCCAGGTGGGGAGGTCTGGCCTGAATATTTAGTGTATGTGGACTACCACGTGAGGAGGGATGCCCCCAAACCTCCAAGTGGCACAGCGTAGTTGCTCAAAAGCATGCGTAAAGGCACTGTAGAAGCAGCTCCCATTAGAATGGGATGTGACAACTGTGTATATTATTGTTGTTGTTGTTAGGTGCCATTGAGTCGGTACTGACCCATAGCGACCTTATGCACAGTTGTGTATAGCAGGCTGATATTGAAAATAACCACCTCCAGGAGCGGGGTGAGCAACTACAGACACTCAGCAGTGGGTCTGCCCAAAATGAAGGTGGAGGAGGAAGAGGGCTGGGGAGAGCATGGAGTTGGAGTGAGGGAGCCCAGTTGCTGCCTTCCCTCCATAAACTGGGGTCTCGACAGAGAGCAAGTACGTGGCCCCAGCTCCTGTCTTGCTCAGGCCATGAGGGCAGAGTGCAGGGAAGTTGCCTGCCTATATCCTTAGCTTTCCTTCTCTCTCCTCATCCTCAATTCCGCTCCTGCTTGCAAAGAAGCACCATGTTGGTGCCTTTGGCAAAAGTCAATAAAAGGGGGCCTAACTCCAACCATAAAAGGAGCTCTGGTAGCGTAGTGGTTACGAATCGGTATGCGACCCTTAAGGTCAGTGGTTCAAAACTACCAGCATTCCATGGGAGAAAGATGAGGCTTTCTACTCCCGTAAAGATTTACACCCTCGGAAACCCTGTACAGGATCGCTATGGGTCGGAAC
>NW_006408830.1:2937046-2941378 GCF_000296735.1 Chrysochloris asiatica
CTGTTCCGTGGAAGAAAGATGAGGCTTTCTGCTCCCGTAAAGATTTACAGCCTCGGAAACCATGTACAGGGTTGCTACAAGTCGGAAGCAACTCCATGGCACATAACAACAACAACAACAACGGCAGGAAGTGACTGGCTTACAAGCTTTCAAGAGGGAGCCTAGAACCAGAAGGCACGGAGGAAGGTAGGATCTCCACTGAGTAGTATCCAATCTGTCTAGGCGGGGCTGATGAAAGGAGATGCAGATAGGTTTCTTGTGGTACAATAGTTAATAATTGTTATCAGTACTGACTGTGAGGGTTGGAAATGTAAAGATAGACATTTTGTAGCAAAAGAAGGGGAGGGGTTGACTTTGCAGTCCAGGAGCAGAGGTCCCTGGGACCATTAAGGGAGAAAAGCGGAGAGCGGGACCCTACCCAGAGAAGCAGTGATGCCTGAAATGGAGGCAGAGATGATGATGTGGAGAGATAGAGCAGTTGGGGACTTCAGACACAGAGAGGGAGAGGGGCTGTGTGCTGATGACCAGGGGGCAGGCTTGCAGGGTATACCCTTTGGTTGGTTGATGACGCATGGAGGGGATTGTAACCATGGCAATGAAACGATATATGATAGGATGAATGCAAAGCTAATGTTCTCCCATGTAAATTATCACATAATTCACAATAAAACATTAAAAAAAGAAAAGAAAATGATCTTGAACAGAGGAGTCAATAATATAAATGTAGGGAGACCAGCCCAGGAGTGTTTCCATTTTTCTCCCCTCTACTCCCTGAGGTAACACCTCACAGAAGAGTTGGAGAATCATTTCACTACATCCAGCTTTTCTGAAACCTGCTGTCCATGTAAGTTCTCATGTATGATAAAACCACTGGTGTTGAGATGAGGCTGACTCACAGTGACCCTACAGACAGCGGAGACCCATCCCATAGGGTTTCCAAGGCTATAAATCATTACGGAAGCAGACAGTCACTTCTCTCTTCTGTGGAGTAGCTCGTGGATTCACACAGTTGACCTACTGGTTAGCAGCTGAGTGCTTAACCACTGTGCCACCAAAGCTCCACAGTCACGGATGGGCCTTCTCGGTTAACTGAGATAGTACTCTAGCTGATGCCAAAAAACTCAATCCTCTTCATTGTTCCAAACAAATGAATGCTTAGTGAAGCTGCTTCATCATTCTTTCTTACAGTGAAGCAGACTCATTCTCACTCACACACACACACACACACACACACACACACACACACACACACACACGTGAAGGAAAGCATAGTGGAGGACTTTGTTGCCGTCATACCTGTTTTAGAACATTTCAAGATCTACCTTGAAGGAGAATGCTATCTGCTACAGGATACTACATGTCCACATGCCTACAAGGAAACACACTTACTATCACAATTATTCACATTTACGTTAATAACCACTAAAGCCAGTGATGACAAAACTGAAGAATTCTACCAACTTCTTCAGTCTGAAATTGATCAAGCATGCAATCAAGATGTATTAATAATTACTGGCGATTGGAATGCAAAGGTTGGAAACAAAGAGAAAGGATCAGTAGTTACAAAACATGGACTTGGTGACAGAAACAACAGAAACATGGAGATAGCATGACAGAATTTTCAAAGACCAATGACGTATTCATCATATTTACAAAACACCTTTTGTAAAATAACATAGAAGATGACTATGAAGCTCACCAGACAGAATACACAGAAATCAAACTGATGACATCTGTGGGAACAGACAGTATAAAACTCCTTATCAACAGTCCAAACAAGGCAGAGCCGACTGTGGAACAGACCATCAGTTAGTTGCTTACATGCAAGTTCATGCTGAAGCTTAAGTTTTGTTGCACATTTTCTTATAATGTGATCTCTTTCAGAACAGTTGGTAGTGGCAGCCAGGTACCATTCAGTTCTTCTGGTCTCAAAGCAGTGGAGACTGATGTTCCCATTTGTCCATTGGACTAATGGATTCCATTTGCTTGCGTTTTTATCAAAAATCACTGGTAAAGCCATTTAAGACAGTTTACTATAAAGCTGGTTATCTAAAGGTAAACTAGTGGAAGAAGAGACTGGATGAGGATAAGGTTAGGAAGAAGTCTTCGTAAAGATAGCTTGTTAAGCTCATACTGAGTTTTGCACTTTAAAGGTATTATCTATGGAGAAAATACAACAATTTTACTTTAAAAATATAACATAAATTGAATGTTGAATTTAACGTGTTTCCTAGGAATTTATAAGTATAGAACGATTCAAGGTTTAATCCCTTAGGGCCTAACTGTTATGAAATAGTCTACTATATTCATGCAAATAAAAAATGTTAAGTCAGCTCTGTGTTTAAAACCCAGTAACCATGGATATCTGTCTGTATGTTCATTTCATCTCCATAAGATTTCCAAAATGGCCAGAAGAGCTAAAACTTTATGCGTCCTAACATAACATGACAAATAAAGTAAGAGTCCTTTCTCAAGATTTAAATGCCAAGGTTTACAGTAACTTTTACATCCGCTCAATAAAGCATTCCTCTGTGTTTCAGATATTTTATGTTCATCACTTTAAAAAAGGATCAGTAGAAACATAACAAACTGATGCCCAAATTTGCTTCCAGTGGAAATATTGACCCTAAATACAATCCTCTGTAGGGTTTTAGACATGCCCATTACGGATTCTGTCCTCCAAGGACTCTGGGATGGAGCAAGAAGGACTGGTTGGACAGTTACCCTGTCGGTTAGACAAGGACATGAAGTAGACACCCCTTCCCGGGCTGTTGCCTCTCCTTAGCACCCTAGGTTCTCGGACTTTACTCTTCCCTCCTTTCCCCCTTTGTAACTTACCCATGCTTTGAGCATATAAGTGTTATGTAGGTTTTGGGTGTTTTTTTTTTAAACCCCTATAATTCCACAGCACACCTGTAGTGCTGTGTTATCTGCTGGTAGACAAGATCCCATAAAGAGGCAAGGTTCTTCCCCTACCAACTCTCACTCCCGTTCTTTATCCCATCACACCGTGTGAGAGGTCGAGCTGAAGTTGGAGAACTGCTGAGAAAAGACTGCAGCGCTGAGATGAAGCCAGGAACACTTCTGGGACAAGGAGGGTTCTGAGGGCCTGGGGCTCACCCTCAGCAGGCCATCATTCAACAGACAGCACAGAAGCCCTGGGTGGGATGTTAAAGCCCCTTGGTGCGAGCTCTGAAAGTCACATATGGAAGAGAACGCCAGGCATCAAAGACTAGAAAAACCACATATGTGAAGAGCAAGGGCTAAATGACAGTGGAGCAAGGCCTTAGGAGGCCTCTTTGGATGTAGACCTTGGCCTCCTCCGCCACCTTTAACCTCACAGAAGAAACACAGAGCATACAACTGGTCCCCCCGCCACCCCTCAAATCATATTTAGCCTCACCTCCTAATAGTATAGTTACCCACTTCTCTGTGGTACTCACCATTTCCTTGCTACCGCTTCTGGGAATTAAGTGAATGCTTTCTCTCAGTCCAAGAAGTCACTTAAGGATGGGAGTAGAAACAGAGCCACTGGGCAGTCTGGAGACAGATGGTCCACACGGCTAGTCAGAGCAGTTGAAACCCTTATTTGTGACAGCAAGGATGTGCAAAGTGTTCATCCTAGGTACCCAGATGCTCAGACAGGTCTAGTTCTCTCTGTGCCACACCAGGGACCTGAAATGGAAGAAGGCAGGAGACACTGTTGAGTAGGAGGTAGTGGCAGGCTCTCATAAGAGGGAGTGTTAGGTTCTCAGCCTTCAGCTCTTTGCTGGGCAGTGTTTCCTCCTGGGTTCAAGGAAATGCTCCACCCTAAGGTATTTGCATTTAAGGCAAAACAGACTCCAGCCTTGAGGGCGCATGCCTGCATTCTTTATACAGTAAAGCAAGCCTCTTCCTTCCTTTTGGCAACAATTACAGAGATGGAGGGATTAACTTATTCCAGAACATGAGACGCATCAAGAGCAAGGCTGGAAAACTAGAAGCTGTTTTCTTTAGGGGCTCATGTCCAGGGATGAGTTTGGGTTCACTCACCTACGTCTTAGTTATTTAACACTGCCGTAACACAAATAGCACAAGTGGATGACTTCAACAAACAGAAATTTTTTTTTTCTGAGTTTAAGAGGCTAGAAATCCAAATTCATGGTGCCAAGTTGAAGGGAAGACTTTCTCTGTTGACTCTGGGGGAAGGTCTTTGTCATTAATTTCCCCTGGATCTTAGAAGTTTCTAGGCTCAGAGACTTCCGGTCCAAAGCACGAGCTTGCTCTTGGCGCTTCCTGCTTAGCAGCTCCACTATGCTCACTTCTCTCCTTGTTTTTCTATTGAAGATAAAA
>NW_006408830.1:2946973-2965947 GCF_000296735.1 Chrysochloris asiatica
GGAAACCCTGTACAGGATCGCTATGGGTCGGAACTGACTCGATGGCACTTAACAACAACAACTCCAACCATGGTGTTGTCCAGACAACGAATTCTTTGCTGCAGAAATGAAAGCCAGGATCTCACATGTGGCGCTGTGGGCTAATGCGTCAGACTTCAAAGTCGTTTAAACTGCAAGGTCAGTGGTTCAAGCTCACCAACTGCTCCTTGGAAACCTTATACAGGGTCGCTATGGGTCGGAATCAACTCAACAGCACTTAACAACAACAACTCCAACCATGGTGTTGTCCAGACAACGAATTCTTTGCTGCAGAAATGAAAGCCAGGATCTCACATGTGGCCCTCCCTCTAGCAGTGCCTACATGCAGCTTGTGGCTGGGAACAGTCAACTTAGGTGAAAGCTGAGAGGGCTAGAGGAAAGGGGGTGTGAGCTGTGGGGAGAGAGAAAGAAGGCTGTGCCCCTGCTGGACAGCCATCCAGAAGCCTCCTGATGGGAACCCCGAGTGCAGACGCAGGTGGGCTTACTAGTTGCACAGATAACAGTAAAAAAGATGACTGTTTTTGAAAGAATCTGAAACTCGAGCAACAATACTACCCCCTCTGGGTCCTATATCTCCATTCTATATCTCCAGGTAGGCACTGCCAGTCCCTGGGGACTAGGAGTGGCAGCAGAGGTCAGAGCCCTGCAGAAGAACTGGAAGCCCCGTTTAGAGGTCACAACACAATGGTCAATGACACACAAGCAACAGGACTAGCTCTGACTAACACAGAAACGGAGCGCACCCTTGTGTGTGGAAAGCCTGCTCCCACCCCCACCCCCTGCTCTGACAGTTCATGGCCCTGAGCACCTCTGTGGGAGAATGGCCCCTGCGGGTGAGGGTGGTGAAAGCAGTTGGGAACATAGTGTCCCTGTTAGAAACAGTTTCCCTTTCCCCCACTAGCATCCACTGGTTTCACTGCATTGGTGAGACTCTGCTGACTGTTGCAGGATTATCAAAATGCTTGAATCACCCACAGCTACAGGGAAAAAGATGGGCCATAACCTCAAAAAGGTACAGAGAGCTGGAATGTCCGTAAATTCCTAGGGGTCGGTCATCTGGTTGAGTAAGACATATGTATTGCCTGAAGCCATAGTCAGTAGCTAAGAAGCTCTGGTAGCGTAGTGGTTACGAATCGGGCTGTGAGCCGCAAGGTCAGCAGTTGGAAACACCCAGCTGCTCCGCGGGAGAAAGATGAGGCTTTCTGCTCCCGTAAAGATTTACAGCCTCAGAAACTCTGTTCTGGGTCGCTATAGGTCGGAACCGACTCAATGGCACTTAACAACAACAACAAGCTAAAAGAAGTCGTGACCTTCACAGGTCTTTTGGGGTGTGGAGGGGGGTTGGAGGGTACTTATGTCTCACTTGGCCCAGTGTTTGAGATTGCTCTGTTGTCTAATAAGAGAGTGCCTGTTGGAACTGTGATGAAGAACAGCAGTAAGCTTTTGAAAAACCAACTGCTGACTGTGCAAGTGAAAGCTCTGGGTACAACACAGCCGGGCCACGCGATCCACCTCCCTTCTCTGCTGAGAGAGGAAAAGGCCAGCGGTTAGCAGACACCTAGCACACACATGGCTCTAGCCAAAGCTTGTGAAACTGACGAGCGTGAGCGCAAGGCAATCAATGAACTGAATTAAGGGCTGTGGGAGGATCATCACCCAGGAACCTTGGTCCTTAACCCTTTGTACAGACAGTTGGCCCATACTGTGTGCATTGACTTAAGGAGCAGTGAAAGGGAACGAACAAGGTTCTGTGGGGAAAACCCTATGGCAGGACATCTGGGACTGCCTCTAACACTCAGATGCTCATCTGTTTGTTTGTGTAGCAGCCCACTCATCTCTTGTCTTGCCAGGAAACCAAGAAGTACACAACACAGAACAAGGTATATCGGAGCACCAGAAGGAGAAGCTGCCCACTGGATTCACTAGAAAAGCTGATGCCATGGTGCCAGTGCTAGTTGGGAAATAGCCAAAGAGATAGGCATCGCAATAAAGTACAGTCATCTGGTGGCTGCTGTACAAAGTTGCCCCATGTGCTGATGCCAACACCCTAGGCTTCTGCCCTATGATCCTGGACAAATACATAAGGGAACACAACCAGCAATGGACTGGCAGATGGATTCTATAGGGCTCCTTCCCTCCAGGGCAGGAACGGAAGTTGCTCTTGCATGTGTGGGCACTGTTATAGGTTGAACCCAGCCATTCCTGTGCAAATGAGCAAACCAGGCTGCTACAATAAAGGGTAAAATTGTTATTACAGGACACCCCAAAAGACTGACAGTGACCAAGGTAAACAGGTCACAATATGCATGAATGGGCAGCTAAGACTAAGATACAATGGCATTATCATCTGCTCTATAAGCCACAGTCAGAAGGACAGGTGGAAAGAATGGTGTCCTAAAACAACAGATGTGCACCCTGACAGGCAAGGCTCCTCTGGAAGGGTGAACTAAGGTGCTGCCTGAGGCTTTGAGGCGTTAGCCCCATATGCCAAACCAGGAGTCTCAAGTGACCCTCTAGCCATGGTACAAATGAGATCCCAGGCTCTGGGAGCATATCTGTCCAGGTTGTAGCGGAGCAATGCAGCCCGGTCCCCCGAGTGTCCCAGGAATGGGTACCAGGAAGTGGAACCATCTATTAGCACCTGTCTTGGGTTATCCCACTGAAGTGGACTGGTGACTCATCCTCCATCCTTCTGTAGGCAGATAATCTAACAGAGGGGAAGAGTTACCCCTTTTGGTACCTACTAAACACCTATCTTTCTGACATACTGGTCTGCTATCTTCCTTTTAGGATGCCAATGTTTTCCTATAGTGGGCACACCAACTTTCCCACAGTCCACTTTTCACAAAAGTAATTCCTGGGTCTGTGAACATCTTTCCTTCTTAAGCACTGAAAAGCATGCATTCCTTGGAATGTGGAGCCTGTGGTAGGAATGCATTGGAAATTCGGGGGAGAAATATGGGAGCATGCTCAAGGCTCTATATAAGTGGGGGACAGCAGCAGAAGGGAAGCACAATTTCATCATTTCCAGGGTTCAGGTTGTCACGGAAACTTGTGTCCTATAATAGACCGAAATGCCTCTCACAGTTACGAAAGGAAAGGTTTAGGTTGGTTGGTACCCAAACAGAGTGTTCTGGGGAAACCTGCCTCTGTCTGTTTTGAGCCAAGAACCCCAGAGTTTCCCTGGTCTCCTTCCAAGTCCTGCACCTAAGAAGTGGGTTAGACTCCTATATCCCACTCACAACAGATGATCATGCCGAATGCCAAAGGTTGGTTGCAGTAAAAATATTCCAACATAGCCACAAGAGCATATACCTCACTCCTAATGGATGTATGGCTGCTACCTGTGACCACACAATTAGAAAAGGTACTATACTTCGGGAATGCCCTATGGTGCAGGGACGTGTACGGTTCTATACTATGACATCTGAATTACCATGTGATAAAAGCCAGGTGGACCAAGTGCAGTGTTTTCCAGTGTTTTCCATGATTACTTTATAACTGCGTTCGTTCTTTCCTCTGGCTCCTTAGAAGTAATGGGACAATTTGAAGCTCTGACCAATTCTACTGAACAGGCCCTGATCAATAACAAATAAAGCCTGTGGTTATTAATGGGTGAAATTACCCAGATAAGGAATGTAACCCACAAGAACAAGATGGTTTTAAACATTCTAATAAGCACCAAGGCGGGAGACATCCACAGTCAGGACTACAGGCCGTGACTATATACCTGCTACCGCCGGACCACCACTGATGAGTTAGGTCACATGAAGAAGCAGACAGAGCCACTGCATAAACCTGATGGCTCGTCTGTTGTGGTCACCTTTTTCTTCTTCTTCCTCCTTTAGCGTCTTAGGGTTTTTGCTGGGCATACGCCTTCCCCTGGTTATAGAATCGTTTTGCTGTGTTTGCCTATACGGTTGCTGTGGCCTTTGCCTCCAGCTGCAGCAACACTGCCTGTCCCTACCTAGTTAGGACACTTTGACTCAGGGTCCTCAGGGAACTTGTAGAAGAGGGGCTGTGCCGAATTGCATGAGCTCTTCTCCAGGGCTAGACTGTAAGGAAAATACGCTTTGCAGGGATGAAAATGGCTATGCTCTTACTTTTTGCTAGTTTACTTAGGCTTGCTAAATTACTCTAATATAACACCTGCTGGGGTGGCCTGAAGGGCCAGACGTCTGGCACGAAGCCACCTTGGTTCATCAGACTCATATAACTCCCACCTCACACGATGGGTGCAGAGACTCGAGTCTGCCCTCCTGCTTCCCAGGGCTTCATTTGGAAAGTAAGCATCTTAATAAACTCCCATACCACAAACCTGGAGCTTCCAGCTTCATTCTTTAGTCTCTCTGTTCCCTTCAAATTAAGAGTTACTAGTCCTGGTGTGGCACTGTGGGTTAATACACTGGACTGCAGTCAGTTTGAACCGCAAGATCAGCGGTTCAAGCTCACCAGCTGCTCCTTGGAAACCCCATACAGGGTTGCTATGGGTCAGAACCGATTCAACGGCACTTAACAACAACAAAAGCCAGCCCCAGGAGTCCTGGTGTAGTGCTGTGGTACAAAGCACTGGACCACAAGGTCGGTTTCAACCACAAAGTTGGCAGTTCAAATTCACCAGTCACTCAGTTGCTCCTTGGAAACCTATACAGGGTCGCTATGAGTCGGCACTGATTTGATGGTACTTAACAACAGTTATGCCCAGAAAGATGGAGAAAAATAAACGCACCACATTTTTCTACAGATTTTAAGAATTCAAGTTGTGTTTAATGATCATTTACCTCTAAACATTTAAAAAAAAATTTTAAGCATGCAATGTTTTCACAATTAAAAAAAAATATGAACATTTTTCTCCACACACTAGTTTTCAACAATAGCTTCTTACATATGCCAAAAGTACAGGCATAAAATAACAAAACAGATAAACTGGACTTCCTCAAATTCATGTCTGAACAGATATTCTCTGCCATTAGTTATTATTGTTAAGTGCCGTTGAGTCGGTTCCAACTCATAGTGACCTTATAGAGGGTTTCTCAAAATGCCAACCTGCGGTTTGCAGTCCAGTGCTGATTAGTCAATAGGGAAATAAAAATGAAACCACAATGCGATATTACCTCACCCGTACTAGGACAGTTCCTAACAGAAAAACACACAACAAGACTTGGAAAGACTGTTGAGAAATTGTGTGGGATTGAAAAAAAGGCACAACCTCTGTGGAAAAGCAGTACAGTTTTTCAAAAGCCAAACACACAACTACCATAACACATAAATTTTCATTCCTAGGTGGATATCCAAAAGGCTTCAAAGTACAGGTACTCTGACACGAATGTTCATCGCAGCAATATTCATAATAGCCTCAAAGTAAAAACAGCCCAAATGTCCATAAACAGATGCATAGAAAAACAAGATGCAGTGTATCCATACAATGAAATAGCATTCAGTAATAAAGTTCAGTGAAATTCTCATATATTCCAACCTTGAAAACACTATGCTTAGTGATCCCACTTAGGCCAATGCATACAGACCAACTGGCTACCAGGGGCAGCTGGGAGCCAAGAAGGGGAGTTAATGCAAAGAGGCACTGAGTTCTTGCAAAGGGTGATGGAAAAACTTAAGACCAGTGTTGCTGGTTGCACATATGTGAAAGTAATTAATGTTACTGACTCTTACTAGAATTGAAGTAGCAAATGTTTTCTTCAATGGTTTTTACCACAAATACAAAAAAGACAGCATGAAAGGATACCATTAAAACAAAAAAGAAACTTACTTTCTTGGTCTGAGTAGATTAAAAGGAAAGAAATAGAGACATTATTGGACTATAAAGAAGTGGGTATTTCAAAGAGTTCATGCCAACCTAGTTGTCTTTGTGTGCCAGGGTGTCAATTCTGACTCACAGTATGCCATGCTAACGTAGAGCAATAAAATTACAGATGAGCAATTGCAGTGTGGACATAATGTACTTTTTAAGGTTAACTGGGTCTGGATCATCCCATTACATCCCACACATGTGTGGTGCTGCAGCTTAATGTACTGGACTGCAAAGCCGGTATGAACAGCAAGGTGGACGGTTCAGGCTCACCTGTCGCTCCTTGGAAACACTATACAGGGTCACTGTGGGTCAGAATCGACTCAACAACATGTAACAACTACCTAAATCTATATCTATAAAGACTACTTGCATTTACAAAAATTCCAGTGAATCATGGTGCTAACAGTAAAAAATCTGCTAATGATTTCAAAAGGACACTTTTTTTAGATACTTTAAATTGTTGAAATGATAAACAATGGGGTTTCAAACAGCTCATGGCAAATGGAATTAGAGTTTATTTTCCCATGAACCTTTTGAAGTCCCATTTTCTGCAGGTGCTCCTTACCCTAAAGTCTCTGTGCTTTTTCCTTCTTTGTTCCATAAAATGATATCCTTTGGTTGCTCTTACATGCAGCAGGTTTGATACACACATGCTATCTTCATTCTACACTACTATTACACTTGTTTTAAAAAGAAACACTCTCTAGTCACATTACAGATGGCACACACATTATTTACTCATCAATTTAAGCTCTGCTTCTTCATATTCAAAATTACTATGGTTACGAATCGGGCTGCGAACCTGAAGGTCAGCAGTTCGAAACTACCAGCAGCTCCGCGGGAGAAAGATGAGGCTTTCTACTCCCGTAAAGATTTACACCCTCGGAAACCCTGTACAGGGTCGCTATGGGTCGGAACCGACTCGACGGCACTTAACAACAACAATAGTTGCACATGTCACATTTATTTAAACAAAGGAGCTCTGTTAGTATAGTGGTTATGAATTAGGCACTATGGATCGGAACTGACTAGATAGCACTTAACAACAACAACTGGCTGAATAATTACTACAAAGGATGAAGTCCTTTTTGCAACACTGTACTGTGTCTGACCCTTAAGGATTTGAAGATTTTGTTGAGCTTTATTACACATGCCTTCCACTGGGCCCTCACTCCTAATATTCACTGTTCTGACACTGGGAATGTACATGGTTTTTGCTGCAGCCTGTTACAAGGGTGACACTATTTGTTAGCAAATCTGTGACTGACTCACCAGCATCCAGTCCTACAAAAATGCTGCTTCAGCCAAACTTCAGATCTTGGACAAATACTGGGTGTGTGATCTCTATAAATCAGTCATCACCCATATTAAACTTGTTCCGCCACTTTACAGCTGGTTGGTCATATTGTTTCTCACACGGTCATCATCACAAAAATGTCTGCTTTACAGCCAAAAGAATTCCTCGAAATGTGCCTCTTATTAATACTTTCCTCCTGGTTGGAATAAAGATGATCCAAAATATAGTACTAACGAGCTCTGGTAGCGTAGCGGTTATGAATTGGGCTGCTAACCACAAGGTCAGCAGTTCAAAACTACCAGCTGTTCCGCGAGAAAAAGATGAGGCTTTCTGCTCCTGTAAAGATTTACAGCCTCAGAAACTCTATACAGGGTCGTTGTGAGTCGGAACCAACTCCAAGGCACACCATCACCACCAAATACAGTACTACTTCCAAATCCTAGTTCTTAATTTTTCATCTACCTTGTTGTTAAGTGCCATCTAATCATTTCCGACTCAGTAGCGACCTTGTACGGGGTTTCTGAGACGCAGCTGGTGGGTTTGAACTGCCGATCTTGCAGTTAGCAGTCCAGTGCTCATCCACAGCATCACAACTGGGCACCAATTATTCAAAGCTGTTGCTGTTTAGTGCTGTCAAGTCAATCCTGACTCACAGCCACCCTGTACAGGGTTTCCAAAGTGCGGCCTGTGGGTTTGAACCACTGACCTTGCGGTTCAAAGTGTCCTAGCGGTCCAGTGTTTATCCTACCACAAACGTACTTTTTGCATGACCAGCAATACTTCACAGTCCCGCTTTGATGAAGCACAGAAACCCCAGCGGAGCCCTGTGAGTGGCCGACTTACGGAGGGGAGATCGGGCAGTTAGACTCAGCCAAACTTCCAAGGGCCTCTGGGAGCCCGTGACTATGCATTTCTCACAAACTCCCATGGAAGCTGATGCTGGCATGGGAAGCTCACTTTAGCTCAGGGGCGATGTACACGATTTTACCTGTTCAGGCACTGAGACAAGGTATACCCCAGGGCCGTGCAGAAGGCAGCTGCGCTCCCGGAGGTCGCGGGCAGGGTGGGTCGGTTCTCGGACGTGACGACTGTGAGAGACCCCGGCACGGCGCGGCTCCAGGAGGCAGCCCGGAGAGGCCTGCACCGCGCAGAGGACAGGAGTACCGGACCAGGAAGGACACCGACAGAAACAACACCCAACTCTCTGGGGAATGCGAACCGCAGCGCAACCAAACCCTTCCGCCACTCTGAAGATCTGCACTTCCGCTTCCGCTTTCTTGGAAGCCTGGTGTGCGTGAAGCGGCGTTCTCTCCACCGACCCAGAGGCTCCACCTAGTGTCTGTGGAGTTCAGTGGCTTTCCATAGGATTTGCGGTCCGGCCACTGCTGTGTTTATTTCCTCTGAATTGAAAAGCCTTGATTTTCTGAAATGCATCCATCCTAATGACATGTTCAAAATATGCGAGACAAAGGCTTGCCATTCTGGTTTCTAAGGAACATTCTGCCAGTACTTTTTCCAAGACACATTGATTTTTCTGGCAGCCCATGGTTTATTCCGTATTCTTTGTCAATGCAGTAATTCTAATGCATCAATTCTTCTCTGGTTTTCCTTATTCGTTGCACAGCATTTGCATGCATATAAGGCGATTAATTTTGATTAACTGTTTGGTAAGGTGGAGAGTCAGAGAAAAAGAGGAAGACCCCCAGTGAGGTGGATTGGCACAGTGGTAGCATCAATGGGCTCAAATATAGCAATGGTTGTGATGTTGGCCCAGGACTGTTGTGCATAAGGTCGCTATGAGTCACTAATGACTCGATGGCACCTAACAACAACAACAACAACAACAACAATAAGGCAACTGAAAATACTATGGCTTGATCAGGTACATGATGGTCCTCAAAGTGACATCTCACCCCCAAGTCAGAGAACTTCGGCTCAGCTGCTCCCAACACTTTAACACTTTTTATATAAATCCCTTAAAGAAAAAAAATTTTTTTTTCCCCAACAGCTCCTACACATTCTTCATACATGCTGATACTGTATTTATAAGCTTATATTTAATCTCCATCTATTCATATGAATTCTTAATTCCATTACTATCACTTCTTGTCAGTAGCCTAGTGTGCGGCATAGTTTCAATACATTGCTGAATAGGTGGATCTCTTCTGAAAAATAAGCCACTAAATTGTATGAAAATGAGCAGAGTATTGTCTGCTTTATTCCTGAAGATGAGTCCCTCAGGTTGGAAGGCCCTCAAAATATGACTGGGGAAGAGCTGCCTCCTTAATAAATTAGAGTCTACATTAATGATGTGGATACAGCAAAGTTTTTGGAACCTTCATTTGCTGATGAGGTATGACTCAATGAGACAACATCTGCAAACATCCATTACTAATCAGAACATAGAAAGTATTAAATATGGATCTAGGAAAATTGGAAGTCATCAAAAGTGAATGAACACATCAAGATTGATATCATAGGTAATGGTGAGCTGAAATGGACTGACTGGTATTGGCCACTGTGAATCTGACATTCATATTGAATAGTCTACTATACTGGAAATGACAAATTTTAGAGAAATGGTATCATATTCATCATTTAAGAGAACATTTCAAGATCTATCTTGAAGTATAATTCTGTCACTGATAGGATAATGTCCATACACATATAAGGAAGACCAGTTAGTATGACTATTATTCAGATTTATGTACCAACCACTAAAACCAAAGATGAAAAGCTTTAAGATTTTTATCAACTTATTCAATCTGAAGTTTATCAGACATGCAATCAAGAGGCATTGATAATTACTGGTGACTGGAATACGAAAGTGTGAAATAAAGTGAAGGGTCAGTAATTGGGAAAACATGATCTTGGTGAAAGAAATGATGCTGGAGATTCCATGATAGAATTTTGCAAGACCAATAACTTATTCATTGCAAATACCGTTTTTTCAATAATGTACATAGCAGCTATAAAGTTGTACCTTGCCAGATGGAATACATAGAAATCAAATAGACTACATCTGTAGAAAGAGATGATGGAGAAGCTCAGTATCATCAGCCAGAAGAAGGTCAAGGTTGAATATAGAACACAGCATCAAATGCTTATATGCAAGTTCAAGTTGAAGGTAAACAACATTAAAACAAATCCACATGAGCCAAAATACTACCTCGAGTATAAACTACCAGAATTTAGAGACTATCTCAAGAATAGATTTGACATTAATGACCAAAGACCAGATGAGTTGTGGAATGACACCAAGAACATCATAGATGAAGAACGTAAGCGATCATTAAAAAGACAGGAAAGAAAGAAGCAACCGAAGAGACTCTGAAACTTGCTCTTGCATGTAGAGAAGCTAAAACAACTGAAAGAAACGATGAATAAGAGAGCTGCATGAAAAATTCAGAGGTAACTTGAGAAGACAAAGTATTATAAAGAAATGTGGAAAAAACATGGGTTGGAAACCAAACAGAAAGAACACCCAGCAGTTCTCAAGCTGAAAGAACTGAAGCTTAATTGGCAGTATTGAAGAATTCTATGGATAAAATATGGACTGATGCAGAAAACATCAAAAGATGGTGGAAGGAACACACAGAGTCATGGTACCAAAAATAATTGGTTCAATCATTTCAAGAGATAGCGTATGATCAAGAACTGATGATATTGAAGGAAGAAGTCTAAGATGCACTAAAGGCATTGGTGAAAAACAAGGTACCAGGAATTGGTGTGATATTAACGGAAATGTTTCAACAAATGGATGTAGCTCTGGAGGTGCCCAAAATCTGGAAGACAGTTACCTGGCTAGCTGACTAGAAAGCATCTGTATTTGTGCCCATTCCAAAGAAAGGTGACCCAACAGAATGCAGAAATTATTGTATAATTCATTAAAATTACATACAAGTAAAATTTTATAGCAGATAGTTAAAAAATGGTTGCAGCAGTACACAAACAGAAACTTCCAGAAATTCAAGCTGGATTAAAAAGAGGACATGGAATAAGGGATATCTTTGCTCTTATCAAATGGATCTTGGCTGAAAGCAGAGAATATCAGAAAGATGTTTACTTGTGTATTTTGTTATTGTTTTTTTTTTTTTTTTTTTTTTTTTTACTGTGTTGAAACATTTGACTGTGTGGATCAGAACAAACTACAGATAACATTATGAAGAATGGAAATTCCAGAACACTTCATTGTGTTTATGTATAAACTGTACATAAATAGAACAAGGAAACCCCGGGTGGTTTAAACCCAGGAAAGACATACAATAGGCTTGTATCCTTTTACCAAATTTATTCAATCTGTACCCTGAGCAAATAATCTGAGTAGCTGGATTAAATGAAGATGAACATGGCATCAGGATTGGAGGAAGACTCATTAATACCCTGCAGTATGCAAAAGATACAATCTTGCATGCTGAAAGCAGACTTGAAACAATTACTGATGAGGATAAAAGACTACAACCTTCAATATGTTTTACACCTCAAAAGAAACAAAGCAGAAATCCTCACAACTGGATCGATAAGCAACATCATGATAAATGGAGAAGAGATTGAAACTGCCAAGGATTTCATTTTACTTGGATCCACAACCAAAACTCCTAGAAGGAGAAATCAGGAAATCAAACAACATGTTGCATTTGACAACTCACTCCAAAATGGTGTCACAACTATAGGCACAGACATACACAAATACATCACAAAATGGAGGACTATGGGTTGTTTTTGTTGTTAAGTGCTGTAGAGTCAGTTCTGACCCATAGAGACTCTGTATATGGTTTCTGAGGAGCAGCTGGTGAGCTTGAATCACTGACTTTGCAGTTCAAATAGGTTTGCAGTCTGGCACATTAACCTACAAGCGCTACATCAGGACAGAAGGGCCATACTAAATAATTTACTGCACCACACCTTAGATTTGTTACGGATTCTTAGAAATGTTACCAAAAGCAGCAAAAGAAAAAAATGGATAAATTGAACTTCATGAAAATTAAAACCTGTGCATCAAAGGACATTATCAAGAAAGTGAAGACAAACAGCCTCCAGAATAGGAGAAAATATTTGCAAATCATCTATGAGATAAGGGTCTAATGGCCAAAATATATTTTAAAAGTCTAAGAACTCGACAACAAGAATTTTTTTTTTTTTTTTTAACCAGTGGTCAAGGAGCTTTGGAAGTGTAGTGGTTATGAATTGGGCTGCTAACCTCAAGGTCAACAGTTTGAAACTACCAGCTGTTCTGCAGAAGAAGATAAGGCTTTCTGCTCCCATAAAGATTTACAGCCTCAGAAACCCTATGCAGGTTTACTATGAGTTGGAACCAACTCCACAGCACACCACCACCACCAGTGAATGGTCAGACCTGATGACGCCAATGAGCAAGAGAAAAACAGAGAAAAAAACAACTATTAAATCACAGGTCACTAACCCTAGAGATGTTGTTGATGTTGTTGTTATGTGCTTGTGGAGTCAGTTCTGACTCATAGGCACTTTGCATAGAGTTTCTGAGGAATGGCTGTGGGTCATACCAGGACCCCCCTAGAGACACTGTTGTTGTGTGTTGTCCATTCGGTTCTGAATCATAGAGACCCTGCATAAGGTTTCTGAGAGGAACAGGTGAGTTTTAACTATTGACCTTGCAGTTACCAGTCCACTGCTTACCATACAGACCACACCAGGGTTTCCTAAAGACCTTAGCACACTAGATTTAATATAGTGAGACACTAAGGGTTGTCACCTTTGTATCGCTCATGTTGCATACTTAACCTGAAATCCCATGTATAATATGATTATGATATAATCCTTATCCTGTAAAAGCAATGTAAGTTCTTAGAAGCAGACAGAGTCTTGGGAATGCCCTTTTCTGTCTCAACTTTGTGCACAAGCTTAATAAACACTCTTCTTTCTGCTCTTTGGGGTGTTTTTATTAGCTTCAGTTACACCAGCATTGGGCGGGTAACAAGGGAGGCTGCTGGAAATTTCTGACGAGGCCTTGGTGTCATTTCATCCACCAAATATGTCCTCAGTGGTGGTGGTGAGGTCAACCAGGGGATGGGCTAGACCAACTGGTAAGCTCAGCGCCACACACAGGAAGACTGGGCAGGGAGGGCAGTGCAGGTGCTGCTAGGAGTGTGAATTGCTACTCTGCCCACAAAAGAAGGGTCTTGCCTTTTACCTATTAAGAAAAGTCAGGAGAGGCAGAGTTTCCATACAAGCAAAGGTTTGTTATAGGAAAGAAGCCTGCAAGCAGAGATGGGGAGGGCTGAATGCAATACTTAACCCTCGACTACTGGAATAAAAGTTTTGCTGGAGTGGTGCTGTAGGATAAACACTAAATTGGTCTTTGCAAGTCTGGCAGTTCAAACACATCCGGTTACTCTCAAAAACCCCACACATGGTTGCTATGAGTCAGCAGTGACTCAACAGCACACAGAAACATTTTAGGTAGGGAAAAGGCATTATGTTTACTCATAGGGATAGGAGGGGATTTCTAGGAAGTGGAGAGCCATGCTAATTGGGTGCATGCGCATCTATTCAAGATGGATTTCACTGCGAATGCCTCTGCCTCTGGTTGTTGTTGTTGTTAGGTGCCATCGAGTCAGTATCGACTCATAGTGACCTTATGCACAGCAGAACGAAACACTGCCCGATCCTGGGCCAACTTCACTACTGTTGCCATGCTTGAGTCCATCAATGATGCCGCCTGGCTGATCCATCTCGTTGGGGGTCTTCCTCTTTTTCTCTGACCCTCCACCTTACCAAACTTGATATCCTTCTCCAGCAACTGGTCCCTCCTGACAATATGTCCAAAGTATGAGAGATGAAGTTTGGCTATCTTGGCCTCCAAGGAGCACTCTGGCTGCACTTCTTCCAAAACAGATCTATTGGTTCTTTTGGCAGCTCATGGCACTTTTATTCTCCTCCAACACCATAACTCAAAAGCATCAATTCTTCTATGGTCTTCCTTATTCTCTGTCCAGCTTTCGCATGCATATGAGGTTATTGAAAATACCATGGCTTGGGTCAGGCACACCTTAGTTTTCAAGCTGACATCTTTGCTCTTCAACACTTTAAAAAGGTCTTGTGCAGTAGATTTGCCTAAAGCAATATTGATTTTTTGACTGCTGCTTCTGTGAGTGTTGATAGCTGATCCAAGAAGAATGAAGCCCTTGACAAAACAGACAAATATTTTAAGGTGTTGCACATGTATAGTTCTTCAGAACTCTGGTTCCAGCCCCTCACGTGGGTTGGTGTTCTCTGTCAGGTCCTACTGCAAGGTGGCTAAAATCAGTTAGCCTGTAAAACATGCTACATGGAAGTAAAATACAGAAATTTTGTGTGTGGTCTATTTACAGTAAACAAACTCTAAAATGGGCAAAGTGTGTGATTAATACTTTCATATTCCAAGAGGTCTCTTAGGCTCCCTGAATCAGCGAGACTTGGAGAGGCAAAGTAGCAGATGTTGGGGTTGGGCCACATCAGGGCTTTAGCTGAGTCCATCATTGCTGCTTCAGGGTGGGGAGGAAGGGGGGTTGGGATGCTATAGGATAAGCATAACTGGTAATCTCAAGATCAGCAGTTCAAATCCACCATCCACTCTTGAAAACATTGGCATCTGTGTAACTTACTGGATGGAACATAAAAACAACAACATGGGAGTCTTAGAAATCATTCACCACTGAGAATCCACTCAATGAACATTTACTGAGTGTCTACTATATACATCCCAGACACTGGGACAGACATTGGTGATCTAGTAGAGAACCAAAGAAAGCCCCTGTCCTGGGCTTTTCTAGTAAGGTTTTCCAAGAAGCCCCGCAGGTTCCCTATTTTAGGAAGGGGCTGTAGAGGCAGAGGAGGCAGCTGGCCCAGGCTGGGGAGGGAGGAGGGGATGGGGACTTCCTGGTCCATGGAAGAAGTAGGCAAGACTGAAAGTCCCGACACTAGGCAGTTCAGCGTTTCCATCTCATAGTGGAGACTCCCTGAGATTCATTGTTCCCACTTCACAAGGTGGTCCAGAGTGCACAGGGTTCAGAAGCAGACTGACAAATGTGGGGAGTCCCCAAGTGCGGATCTGTGCTCCTGGAGTACAGGCAGATTTAGAGAAAGATGCTCTGGGCATGGAAGCAACTGGTGTTACTAGAGTACAACATGAACCATGACCCAAAGCAGCAGTCTGCTTGGGGTGGGAGACTCGCTGCTCTGAAAGCCAAGGTAGACACCCAAGTAAGCTCCAAACTCTATAAAACCTCCTTGTACTTCCTGGTGACTCCATCTCCTCTCCAGCTCATTTTGGCTGCTTTCGGCAGCCTCTGCCACTCACACCATGGTCCTGCAGTCCTAAGGAGTGGCCTCTGCCCATTGTATTAGAGATTAAAGTCTAAAACTTGGTTGTGGAAGGCTGTGGTTTATAGTGGGAGCCCTAGTTCCAGATTGAATGTTGATATAAATGCAGATTCCATTGAGCTCTTTCTGACCATTAACCAGCCACAGGGCAGTTTTGCCCTCAGGCTGAGTGTTTGAAAGTACATTACAACTCCCAAAGAGTCCCTAAAAGAAGTTAAGGAGGGGTAAGTCTGCCTTCAGGCTTGCACCTGGAATCAGGGAACTTGCCTGGCTGGCTCTCCAATGATTTACCTAAAGTAGTTGCATGTTATCTAAAAGTTAAGGTCCTGATAGTTAGGACTCAGGGCCACACAGTCATTCATGAGTCATAACCTGAGCACCATGTAGCCAGATAGTCAAAGTCCCAGAACCAATCCTGTAAACTTTTAAATCTGCAATTGGGTTCATATCCCATTCATGGCCTATAGTCCTTCCTGCAACATTGATGAATTGATCTGCTGCCAATCATGATTTTGTGTTGATTTCTTTCGTTTGCCTTCATCTATAATAGGTTAATGCACTGTACTGCAAAGCTGGTTTGAATCCCAAGATTGGTGGTTCAAGCTCACCAGCCACTCCTCAGAAACCCTATAGGGTCGCTATGGATCGGAAACGACTTGACGACACTTAACAACAACAACAATAGTTAACTCCAGGAATCCTGGTGTGGTACTGTGGGTTAATGCAGTGGACTGCAATGTCGGTTTGAACTTCAAGATTGGGGTTCAAGCTCACCAGCCACTCCTTGGAAACCCTATACAGGGTCACTATGAGTTAGAACCAACTTGATGGCACTTAACAACAACGACAACATAATTAACTCCATGGTGGTAAATTCATTGGGCTCTATTTTGGCCCCATGCTGATGGATCCCCTGATCCAGATGTTTGTTTTTGTCCTTCTTGAGGCTTAATAATGGGGTTCCTATGGGTTGGAACCAACTTGATGGCACTTAACAACAACAAATAGGTTATGTTTCTATTTTGGAGTCTTCTTTTTGCACAGTATCAAACATCTTTCTCTTTATCTGGTCGTGTTCTGGTCAGCTCTGTTCTAGACATCCAAGCTAGGTCAAATAGGTGTTGCTGTTGTTAAGTGCCGTCGAGTTGATTCCAACCATAGCAACCCTGTGTAGGGTTTCCAAGGAGCAGCAGTGAGTTTGAACCACCAACCCTGCAGTTCAAATGACTTTTCAGTCTGACGCATTAGCCTACAGCGCCACACCTGGACGCCAGGTCAAATAGGTACCAGCTGCAAATTTCGGAGTTCACAAATACCTCCCTGCACTTCAGACCAGCTGGCCCCTTCACTCTCAGTCCTAGCCCTCATGGGATAGGTTAGTGCACATGAGTTCACACATCTTCCTAAACTTAGACCAGCCAGTCCTCCCTCTTCTGTCTCTCATCTTAAGGTCAACAGGTGCCACTGTAATTTGTCCAAATTCAGCCCATGTCTTCACTGACACATTTCCCCCAATTCTACTCAACAAGTAGACCCAGGTGGTCACCAGTGAGCACACTAGACTGCTTGTGGGTACCTTTTAACTTTCAGTCCTAGAAGGTTAGATAAGGTAGATATTTATCTCTGATGGGCAGACTTTTCTTGCTTTGATGTTTCCAAAGCAAAATACAGCTTTCTTGAAACTAAAAAAGTCAAACAGTACACTTTTTTTCCTGCAGGTCTTTCTGTCAATCATGAATCTCCTGTTCTCTCAGCAGTTCTGGGTTGGTCTGCCTGTCTTTTCCAATGCAAATGTAAACCTATTTCTTCTGGGCAAATTCTAATTCCTTTTATAGAAAATCCAATCAAGTATAAGCTGAAGGCAGGCTTACAAGCTCTTTGTAATCATAATTACCAATATTCATTTCTATCACACATGTATATCTATTTTACAACAGGAGAAATCAATATCCATAGGGCAGTCAAACACATAACCTCTTTTTTTTCTTCAAGTTTTTATTGTGAATTGAGTGATAGTTTACATGGGAGAACATTGATTTTAGACTCATCATTTCATTGCAATGAATACAATCCCCTCCATGCAGCATCATTCAATAGTATTTGAAACTTCTATCTCTCTGATTTACTTTTTTTTTTTTTTGGTGTACACCAAAACACTCTGCACTCAGGAATATATAATCATTTAAATAACCAAAGGGCACATACGGCAAACCTCCCTCCTGGCTGCCAGCACACAGCCTTTCTCTTCTCATGAATCTAGAGTCCTCAGCTACTCTATCTCTCCATGTCATCATCTCTGTCTCCATCTCTGGTGTTGCTGCTTCTCTGTATAACTTCCCACATTCTGCTTGTGCTCTTCCCCCTTGATGGTCCTAGGGTCCTCTGTTTCTGGACTGTAAGATTAACTACTCCCCCCTTTTGTTATAAAACTTCTACCCTTACTGTTGTGAAAGTAGCAATTAGTCATGATAACAGTTACTGAATTGTTGAATTATTGAATCATAAGAATCTTATCCCTATCTCTTTTAATCAGACCCATCTGGACAAGATGAAAACTATACAGTGGGGATTCTATCTTCCTCCACACACCCTTTTTTTTTTTTTTCATGTTTTATTGTGAATTATATGATATTTTACATGAGAGAACTTTAGTTTTACATTCATTCCACCGTATAACGTTTCATTGCCATGGTTCCAATCCCCTCCATGCATCATCAACCAACCAAAGGGTATACCCTATAAGCCCGCCCCCTACACTCTCCCCTGCCCCCCCCCCCATTCTTCAGCACACAGTCCCTCTCCCTCTCTGGATCCAAAGTCCCCAGCTGCTTCATCACTCCACATCATCGTCTCTGCCTCTATCTCGGGCCTCGCTGCTTCTCTGGGTAGGGTCCCACTCTCAGCTTTTCTCCGTTGATGGTCCTAGAGACCTCCGCTCCTAGACTGGAGAGTTAATCACTCCCTTCCTTGCTACAAAACGTCTACCTTTACATTTCCAACCCTCACAATCAGTCCTGATAACAATTATTCACTATCCCCACACACTCTTAAACTAAACTCCATCTTGAAAATTGTAACCCAGTCACTTTGTGCCTTTATTGTTCCCTCATTTTAGGTGGCCAATATCTAAGTTGCCTGTCCCTATCTACCCTGTATATTGATCATTACTAGTGATTGGAATGCAAAGGTTGGAAGCAAAGAGGAAGGATCAGTAGTTGGAAACCATGGCCTTGGTGATAGAAACGATGCTGGAGAACGCATGATAGAATTCTGCAAAATCAATGATTTGTTCAGTTCAAATACCTTCTTTAGAAAGCATAAGAGACAACTATACACATGAACCTCACCAGATGGAATACAAAGAAATCAAATTGACTACATCTGCAGAAAGAGACGATGGAAAAGCTCCATATCATCAGTCAAAACAAGGCCAGGGGCAGACTCTGGAACAGACCATCAATTACTCATATGCAAATTCAAACTGAAGCT
>NW_006408830.1:2967482-2988985 GCF_000296735.1 Chrysochloris asiatica
TGCACAAGACCTTTTTAAAGTGTTGAAGAGCAAAGATGTCAGCTTGAGGACTAAGGTGCACCTGACCCAAGCCATAGTATTTTCAATAATCTCATATGCATGCGAAAGCTGGACAGTGAATAAGGAAGACCATAGAAGAATTGATTCCTTTGAGTTGTGGTGTTGGCAGAGAATATGGAAAGTTGCCATGGGCTGCCAAAAGAACCAATAGATCTGTTTTGAAAGAAGTGCAGCCAGAATGCTCCTTGGAGGCCAAGATGGCCAAACTCCATCTCTCATACTTCAGATATATTGTCAGGAGGGACCAGTTGCTGGAGAAGAATATCATGTCTGATCAGGTGGAGGGTCAGAGAAAAAGAGGAAGACCCCCAATGAGATGGATTGGCTAGATGGCAGCATCGATGGACTCAAGTGTAGCAACAGTAGTGAGGTTGGCCCAGGATTGGTCAGTGTTTCGTTCGGCTATTCATAAGGCCACTATGAGTTGGTACCGACTGGATGACACCTAACAATCTACCCTGTGTACAAAAGGGATAGCATTGATACTTGATTGAAGACTCCTGCCCTCTCTGTTGGTATTTAGAGTTACTACCTCCATGAGTATAGGTCAAGTTCATCAAATTGTAACAATTTACTCTTGTTTCCCTTATCAAAATTTTAATTTTTTTATCTTCCTCTAGTCGATTTCTGATTATCAAGTCATAGAGGCTAGGTCAAATGGGTACTGTCTGCAACACTGGGTGCTCTTGTGCATCTCCCCTCACTTCATATCATCTGGGTGCTTCACTCTCATTTCTAGCCCTCTGTGGCTATGTCCTTGTCCATGTGCTCTGGTGTCCCCAGGTCTCACCACACTTAGGACCAACTAGCCCTTCCTCTTCTCTCTCTCATCTCTCTGTTTGTCCTTTCAAGTGGGAATGTCCTACCTCAGAAGGTTCTGGATTGGGATCAGGATTCCACCTAAGGTCCTATAAACTATAAAGCCTCCGCAAGAGGCCTATATCACTGGGCAAGTTCTAGAACCCCTTTAGGTATTCCAATCAGTTCTAGACTGAAGACTGACTTACAAACTTCCTATAATTATGTTTTCAGATAATCCTTTCTATCTCACTCAAGTGTCTATTTTACAATCGCAGGCAAGGGAAGCCAATATTCATAAGACAGACAAGCATCTTCACACTATCTCCCCTCTTTTAGCCATTCCGACTATGCCTTGATCCCTGTATCACAGAGCCCTGTTGTTCTAAGGTTGAGCATACATCACTATTTACATCTGTTTCATTCAGCCCATGCAAACCTGTATAAGTGTTCTCCTATCCTCCTTGTTCTTCCGTTCTTCCATCCACCTCCCCCTTCTTGTGTATTGCCCTCCCCAACACCCAAACTATGGTGTATCTATCCCCTATCCTGTGCTCTACTATCCTTTCCCTTCCACCCCTGGTAACCAACAAAGATTTTTTGTTTTTCCCTTTTAGTATGAGTATCTTTTCTTAAGCTTTTACAATAATGGTCTTATGCAATATTTGTCTTTTGTGACTGACTAATTTCACTCAGCATAATATCCTCAAGGTTCATCCATGTTATGCAGTGGCTTGCAGCTTCCTTGTTATTCTTCAAGGTAGCATAATATTCCATTGTGTGTATGTATCAAAGTTTGTTTATCCATTCTTCAGGTGATGGGCACTTAGGTTGTTTCCATCTTTTTGCTGTTGTCAATAATGCTGCAATAAAAACATTGGTGTGCATATATCTACTTGTATTCTGGCTCATATTTCTTGTAGATAGATGCCAAGTAGAAGAATTGCTGGATCATAAGGGATTTCTATTTCCTACTTTCTGAGGACATGCCATACTATTTTCCAGAGTGGTTGGACCATTTTGTGTTCCCACCAGCATTATAGGTGGGTCCCAGTCTCTCCACATCCTCACCAGCATTTATTGTCCTCTGCATTTTTTTTTTTTTGTATATATTTGAAATACAACTTTATTCCAGTTCTAAATGATAAGGAATTGGAATGACAGTAAAAACAAGATTTCACCACTGAATAGTGTGATACAACTGTAGCAGTCATATATTTGAAACTCAAAAAGGAAACAACTGCGTTCCAACAGCTAGATATGCAGGGCCAAAAAATGAAAGCATTTCTAACTGCCACATTCACTCCGAAGCCCATTCATCTCCTTCAGCATCCTAAAGATTAGCACGTGTTCTGCTTAGATATATAATAAAGTGGCAAACATGCGGCACCACTGACATCACAGGACAGTTGCCTATAAAACTAGACTTCTGACGCTGGGCTCCAGCTTCGTTCTCTTACAGGTCATCATCCTCGTCTGGGAGAGCAGTTGTCTGCGCAACCTCTAAATCATTCTCATATTGTGCTGCTAAAGCTGGGTCCATGACAACTTCTGGTGGGGCAAGAGCAGGCATGGCAATAGACTCCAAGTTAGGATCGCCAATGAGTTTTCTAGCAAGCCAAAGGAAGGGCTTTTCAAACTTGTAGTTACTTTTTTGCAGAAATGTCATAGTACTGAAGATTTTTCTTTCGGTGGAAGACAATGGATTTTGCTTTAAGTTTTCCTGTCCTTAATGTCCACTTTGTTACCACACAAGACAATGGGGATGTTTTCATATGCTCGAACGAGATCCCTATGCCAGTTAGGCACATTCTTATAAGTAACTCTTGAGGTTACATCAAACACTATAATGGCACACTGGGCTTGGATATAATAGCCATGCCTGTTGTTGTTGGTAAGTGCCCTTGAGTCGATTCAGACCCATAGTGACTCTGTAGAGGGTTTCCAAGCAGCAGCTGGTGAGCTTGAACCACCAACCTTGCAGTTCAAACGACTTTGCAGTCTGATGCATTAGCACACAGCACCACACCAGGACTCTTTAAGTCCCCCAAATTTCTCCTGACCAGCCGTGTCCCACACATTGAATTTAATCGGTCCGCTGTTCGTATGGAACACAAGGGGATGGACCGCAACTCCCAAGGTGGCTACATACTTCTTCTCAAAGTCACCAGTCAGATGATGTTTCACAATGGTCGTTTTTCCAGTACCACCATCACCCACCAATAGGAGTTTGAACTGCACTTGGGTTTCTCCTTGGGCGGCCATCGCGATGGCTCTTCCCGAACCCAACACCTGTTTGGTTAAACCTGTTTGGTTAAACAGGCCCTGGCCTCCTATTACCCATCCTGTTTAACCAACGTGACATTTGCTTTGTTGTTATTGTTGAGTGCCATCGAGTCAATTTTGACCCATAGTGAGCCTGTATAGGGTTTCCAAGGAGCAGTTGGTGAGCTTGAACTGCCAACCTTGCAGTTCAAATGGCTTTGCAGTCTGTGGCATTAGCCCACAGCATCACAACAGGACTCCTGCTTTAGTCAACTCCAAAAGCTGCTTTTCTCCCCTCAGCTGAAGCATTTTATCTATTATATTCCTTTCAGCCATTACAGGCAACAAAAAACAAAAGAATCACCTACAAATCAAAAGTTTCACTTCCCGTGCCCCTTGGTTTCTTTCTCTTACAAAACGTCATGCTTCCATGAGTTTGGAGCTATTGCAGTGAATCCTAATTTTTATGTCAACTGCAAAAACCATGTGGGGACCATGTCTGACTTCCTCTGACTTCACAAGGGGGAATAAGAACCAAATCAAAATCAACCGAAGGCCGATTTCTGTGAAGCAGAGGTCAGACAAGCCTCTCAAGGAAATGGGTCATAATCATAGAGGTGAAGAGTCCCAAGTTCAGATCCAGTAGGAAAGGGAGCAAGCCTTTCTTGCATATCCATTATATTGGCAGCAGGTCACGACCCCAAGGAAACATCCTTTGAATTGATTGTCTGCTCATAGCCAATCATCACAGAGTTAACTATGCCTGATTTAGGGGATAACCACGTCTCACCCACCAAACTACTGAGAATCCTGGCCCAGTCAAGTTTACACAAAGCACTAAAGATCACACCACCTTTTACAGGGGTTCTGAGGAACAGCTGATAGGTTTGAACTGTAGACCATTCAATCAGGTTGGAATGTTAATAATTGCCTGGCTCTGCTTGGAGCCTGGTCCTTGTTCTGATAAGGAGTGACCCTGTGGCTAAGCAATAGTTAATCCTGCCCTCCTTTGAGGTATTTATTGGGACATCATGACCATCTTATGATTTAGTGTGAATGTTAGAATTATAACCTTCCTGCATGTAGTAAGTGACTAACTTTATCAAGAAGTTGCATAAAAAGTGCTTACAACAGAGTGTTATTTGAACACCTGTTAAACCAGTCTGTTTGCTGTGAGGTGTTCCAGTAATCTATTTCCTAATAAGAGCAATAATAAAGACTTTTCTCTTTCCTTGTTTATCTGCAGTGTTTATTAATTGTACTCAATCAATCCAGGGCATTTGACTCAAGCTTTGGGGGTAACACAATTCCTGTCCAGAAAGCCTCTGTTCTCCAGACAGGGTAAAAAATTAAGTCCCCACCTTCAACCCAGGAGTCATTGCTGGGCTCTGGTCCACTCTGTCCTCTCTGTTGACTCCCTGTCACACTCTGTCCTCGCTTAGACCTCTGAATGTTCCACTCAGGAGGACATTGTGAGGGCTCGTGGTGGTGACTCATGCTGATTGCAGATGCTCAGCCTAACCAGGAGAACTCCCAGACCCATGAGCAGGGACACCTTGCCCCATCCAAGTCCAACACCTCCTTCAGACTTACCTGCCAGAAATGTTCTTCCCCATTTCCTCCCCCAAGCTCCTTGACTCTGGCCTCTGCCAGCAACACCAACAACAGCGGGTGTGCAGACAATGCCAAACCAAGACTTTCTGAAGAGGTATGACTCTTGTGTGTAAACGGGGGGTTCTGGACGGTGTGGGGTGAGGCTAGAGGACTCGAAGCCAATCCTGATTCCTGTTGAGAACTGTCTGATTATCTGAAGTATAGGTGAAAAGATCATTCTGACTGCATGCTTCTCAGACGCAATGATCTGGACAAGGGCTGAGTTCTGAAATGTACCTTTAAACTGTCTGGGAAAGGACTTGATGAGCAAATTTCATTGTATAAGCTGTTTACCCACTGTATGTTAACACGTTTTTGTGGTGAAAAGCAACAATAAGGCGACACAGGGTTAATGTAAAACCTGGCTGGGGTTAGTCTCCAAGCGCTCTCTTCCAGCTTGGGGAGCAAGCACTGAGAAGGGAACGGGCGACACCTGGTGGGCTCTTTGGACAGGAGACTGACATGATTCAGGAAAAAAAAAATTAAAATAAAAAAGCGAGTGTCAGACTGTAGGCACATAGAGATGAAAAAAGATCAAGACAGCTCACGATGTGTGTGTGCATGTGTCTGTGTATCTTTCACAAAACCCTGCCGATCTGAGCCTCAATTTCTCCAGCTGCCAAAGGCTGCAACCGATGTGCAGAGCCTGCACGCTGAGAACACCTGCAGTCACGTGTGGAAACAGCAGCAAACTCAGAGCTGTGTTCCAGTAGATCCTGAAGACATTCGTCCCCCTCCTCTTGACGTGAGGTCTGATCCTGTGACCGCCTCGGGTAGGCCTTGCTGGAACCTTCCAGTCACCTCCATCATCCCACCCTCCAAACATGACTCCCACCCTATCATTCCCCGAGCACTGTTCTCAGTTACCGGCACTTCGAGCCTCCGCGGTAGCGTTTCTGACTCAAAGCCGCCCACTGAAGGCACACAGTACAGACTCGGCCTTCGTTTTTTTTCCGGGAAGAAGTGGGAATGACGAGAGTGCGCGCCCCCCCACCCCACGCGACGCAGGCGTATTTCAATTTCCGGTGTTTGGATCTCGGCAGGCAGGGGAGGGAGGCTCCATCCTTAGGCCCAAAGAAAAAAGGAAGGTGATCAGGAACCGGGAAGAGATGGAGAAAGGCCGCCGCCAGAGTTTGGTGGTGGTAGTAGTGTACGGTGGAGTCCGTCTCGACTCACAGAGACCCTGCATAGCGTTTCAGAGGCTGTAAATCTTTACGGGAGCAGAAAGCTTCATCTTTCTCCCGCGGAACGGCCGGTAGTTTCGAACTGCTGACCTTGAGGTTGGCAGCCAATAACCACTACGCAGCAGAGTTTGTTGTTGTTGAGTGCCGTCAAGTCGGTTCCGACTCATAGTGACCCTGTACTGGGTTTCCGAGGAGCAGCTGGTGGGTTTGAACTGCCGACCTTGTGGTTCGCAGTCCAGAGCTAATCCTGCAGCGCCACACCAGTAGGTAAATGGTGGTGATTGGTGGTTATGTGTCGTGGAGTTGGTTCCGACTCATAGCGACCCTGTACAGGGTTTCCAAGGCTATAAATCTTTACGGGAGCAGAAAGCCTCATCTTTCTCTCGCGGAACAGCTGATAGTTTCAAACTGCTGATGCTGAGGTTAGCAGCCCGAACTGCAGAGTTTGGGGAATGTCAAACATCTCTGGGGGAGGAGGGGTCTCCCTGGGGGGGCCTGTTTTCCCATTTAAAAGATGAAGGGGTGAACCGGGAGCTCTCAGAGTGAGCCCCAACAGTCTGGAGTCCCAAGTCCAGGGTCTGGAGTGGGAGATGTCTGAGGACAGTGTAGTCACGGCTCAGTCTTTGGGTGGAGCTACATTTCCGTCCTTGTTTCTGTCTCAGAGATGCAGGGACCTCCTCACGGGTCACAGCGCAGGCTACGCACACCTTGGCACGTAGGGCACCAATCACTTGCAACCTCCACAGGACAGAGGTCTGTCTGGTCATGATCCTAGCCCTTGACTAAGGACCTTTTCAACTGCACTTAGTGTGTCCCTGAGCACAGAAGTTCCAAAGTTCGGGGCGGTGAGCCCATGAAGAGGATTAGCTAGTACTGTGCTCCAGGAAAGACAGCAGTCTCAATGCGAAGGTAGCATGGAAAACAGCTCTAACCTTTTTTTGGGACCTTTTGGCTAAGAAAGCCAGTGTGGTCAGGCAAGGCCCAACGCTCAGGGGGAAACTCTTCTCTGGACCAAGAACACAGTACCACCACCAGAACCGGCAGCAGAAGCAACATCAGGCTCTTGACTACTGGGAGCCCAGGCCCACTCCCAGATCCAACATCCCACTGCAGTGGCCCCGTTTCCCTCCCCCTCATTCCAGACCTGCTGCCTCCCTCTTCCTCTTCATTCCTTCTCTCAACAAAATGGCAAAGAGGTCACTCCACCCAGGTCTGGGGATAAGCCAGGTCCTCACCTTCCCTACTCAGTGCCTGCAGGTAGACTAGTCAAGCTCAGGTGATGGGACTCTGCCTGGCAGGACAGGTATCCTAGTGATGGCAAGATGCTGTTAAGTGCAGACCCACAGCGATCTGCCATAGGGTTTCCAAGGAGCAGCTGCTGAATTTGAACCATTGACCTTGTGGTTTTCAGTCTGGTGCTAATCCTCCAAGAATGTGGTGGCAGTAAGGATCAGCAAAATCCACTATTACTTCAAAAAATTCAATATTAATTTTATATTAGTATATCAATTTCTAAACATTCCAATTAACTCCAGTGTTTTAAAGGGTGCAACAGACTCAACACACATGCATTGCATTGAATGAATAGACGGACTAGTGAGCAATGCAGCTATAATTTTACTGACCGCTTTCAGGGACCCTGTAAGGATGGTATGGTTATGTTCACAATGATAGGTCCCTTTTCCAGACAAGGACATAAGAGGCTCAGAGCAGTTCAATGATTTTTCCAAAACCATGCAGATATAAGCCTGTGCAAAGCACTTGACAGAAACTCAAGAAAATTTCAAATCGAATGCTTGGACTTATTGTAGATACAGTCCTGTCCTGGGCGAACGTGAAGTTTCCAGGAGATGAAAGAGTAATACCTCGTTGAGGGTCCCTCATGTCCCTGGGCTCCCTCCTTGCATCTGGGGTCCTCTATGTCCTGATTCTCTTTCCCCATGTCCTTGAGGCTCCTTCCCATGTTTTAGTGTCCCCTGCCCATGTCCCTGAGGACCCCATCCTATGTGCGAGGATCCCCTTCCCATGTCCCTGAGGTGCTGAGCCTGGGACAAAGGAAAAGTTAGGCTATCAGTGGTATAGTAGTTACGGGAGAAAGATGAGGCTTTCTGCTCCTGTGAAGATGTGCAGCCTCGGAAACCCTGCACAGAGTTGTTTTGAATCAGAACTGACTCCACGGCACATACCCAACCAACCAACCAACCAACCAACCAACCAACCAACCAGCCAACCAACCAGCCAGTCAGCCATCCATCCATCCAGCCATCCATCCAGCCAACCAGCCAACCAACCAGCCAACCAGCCAAACAGCCAACCAGCCAGTAGTCACCCTGACCAACTGTGCAGCAACCTTCCAGGGCCTATCAAAGTTTAGCCCAGAATCACTGGGTAAGGCCAACCTGTCCCTTATGACTCTTCATCTGCACTCCAACACCAGCCTCATTGTCTTCTTCTCCTACTACCTCTGCCATTCTGGTATTCATCATTGAACTTCTTACAGTAACAGCAGGCAGAAGAGGTGGGGCTGAAAGATCAGAACATCACAGATCCCCCAACTAAGGGTGGGATGTCTGAGTGCTCTAATCTTGATGGTGGGAACAGAATGTAAAACTATAAAATGTGGCCACTCAATAATCCATCTTCACATGGGAACAGGGGAGGACAACAGAAGCCACTATCACCTACCTCATCCTCACCTTGGCTCTTGTATCAGAGCCATCAACCTTGCTCACACAGCTGTAGCTCCCTCCTACAGTTTGTCAGGCTGTGGGGTCCAAGGAGAGCTAAGGGAGGATCATAATTCATGACAGACCCCAGGGAGGGTGGAGACAGTGATATCACCATGGAACAGAGGCCCCCAACCCACCTGCCAATCTGCATTAATTTCTTCACAGAATCATTTACTCATTCATTTAGCATTTTGTTGCAGGCATTGTTGTTGTTAAGTGCTATCAATTCAGTTCTGACTCATATTAACCCTACATAGGGTTACCAAGGAGTGGCTGGTGGGTTTGAAGTACTGACTTTGTGGTTAACAGTCTAGTGCTTACCCTATACTGCCACACCAGGACTCTGTTCCAGACATAGGGATGCAGAAATGAATCAGGAACAATCCCTAACATTCAGGATTCAGAGTTCCATGTAGCACAGACCTTCCACTCCTGTCGGTGGGAGAGTACAGGGAATATGCTTCTGCCCAGAGAAAGTGACAGTATGCAGGGCCTTGAGAGGAGAGGACGATGCCAAGTTCCAGAGAAGAGGAAGGACATCTGTATAAATAGAACAGCATGGGAGAAGGCATGGGGGTGGACCAGGGTAGCACTGGGGGACATGAGGAGTCTAAGGGGCTACTCTGGGGCTGAAGAACTGAGATCTGAGGTCAGGTTTGGGACATCTGCTGGCATATTTTTGCTTTCCCAGCAGGACTCAGGAATCAAGTCTAGGGCCTGAATCCTCACACACCTGTGCATGGGGCCTTAGAAGAAGCTAGGTCTCTGGACTATGTGCTAAGCATCACTTCAAGGACAGCAGAGCCATCCTGCCAGCTTCCCAAGCATCATGGTCCCAAGGGGTCACCTGGGACACATCAGGAGGAGATCTCTGCTGGATCTGACTTAATCTGAGTGAATTTGGGGCTGGACTCAGGTTTGTTATCACTCCTGTTTAACATAGGGGAAACTTGGTCGGTGACCCTATTCACAACAGAATGAAACATTGCATGGCCCTGTACCTTTCTCACAATTGTTCTGCTTGGGCCTGTTGCCAATGCCATTATGTCAATCCATCTCATTGGGAGTCTTCTTCCTTTTTGCTGACCCTCCACTTTACCGATCATGATGTACATCTCTAGGGATTGGTCCTTTCTAAAAACATATCCAAAGTATGAGAGACAAAGTGTCACCATCCTGGTTTCTAAGGAGTATTCTGGCTGTACTTTTAACACAGATTTGTTTGTTCTTCTGGCAGTCTATGGTACATTTAATAAATACCACTATTATTCAAATTTACGCACCAGCTACTAAAGCCAGTGAGGATCAATCCATTTTGGAAGAAGTGCAGCTAGAGTGCTCCTTGGAGGTCAGGATGGCCAAACTTCGTCTCTCATACTTTGGACATATTGTCAGGAGGGAGCAGTCACTGGAGAAGGATATCATGTTTGGTAAAGTGGAGGGTCAGAGAAAAAGGTTGTTAGGGAGAACCCCAATGACATGGATTGGCACATTGGCAGCATCAATGGGTTCAAATGTATCAACGATTATGAGGTTAGCCCAGGATCAGACAGTGTTTCGTTCTGTTGTGCATAGGGTTGCTAAGAGTCTCTATATCAACCAGATGACACCTAACAACAACAACTTACCAAAATTCATGACCTAGAATCAAAAGGGTACTACTTTCTGAGTGATATTTATAAACTTAACGTTTACATAAAAAATACAAAGTAGGAATTAATGCACATGGGGACAAGGCACTGGTACATTCCACATTTTTAACGTTGACAAGACTCTTCCCCCAGTATAAATTTCTTTGTGCACAGAAAGGAAAATGATGTTATTGAAGGTTTTCTCATAATGTGTACATTCATAGCATCTCTCCAATGTGTGAGCTCTCATACATATTGTTATTGTTAAGTGGCATCGAGTCAGTTCCAACTCATAATGACCTTGAATAGGGTTTCCAAAGAGTGGTGAATGGGCTTGAACCCCCAACCTTGTAAGCAGTCCAGTGCTAGTTCTAGGTAAAATGACCTTTTTTTCACCTAGCTGATGCCAACTTTTGAGAATTATAAAACCTATTCTACATGCCAGCTGCATCCTGAGGAAATCTGACTTCCTTTTCTGAACCCAGCTGTCCATATAGCACACAATTTTTTTTATTGACCCTAGCTACCCAGGGAGAGGTTTGAATTCAGACTGCCAAGTAAGTCCATGCAAGTCACAAGCTCAGCAGGCCAACTGAATACTTCTGACAAATTGCTGCTAAGTGCTGGCTGTCAAGTCAGTTTTGACTAATAGGGTTTCTGATGAGCAGTTGGTGAATTTGAACCACTGACCTTATGGTTCAAACTGATCTTGTGGTCCAGTGCTTTATCCTACAGTGCCACCCCATTCCTTAGGGTTGCATTATATTCTAGAGCAACTCACAGATCTCATGTAGAGAACTATGCCTGTACCTGCAATAACAGCTTTAATGTAGCAAGCAGAGTGGATATAAACAGATGCCTATGGAGAACTCTGAGCAAGACTCCAGAAGATACACTACTTTCCCACATACATGGATATCTTGCACTCAGGAAGCCCACTGAGGCTCCGGATTTCAAAGCCTTTAATGGCCTAGCCTTGGTCTTATTGCTCTGTAGTCTGGCCATTTCACACCCAGAAAGGGGCCCAATTGTTCATGGCAGTGTCCTGAGAAGGCTTTCATTATCGTTTCCATTCACAGGACAGATCCATAATGTAATGTCTCACATATTGTAACAATGGAAAATGATGTGTAGACACTCCAACATACCTTACATTAATTATATCATGACTCTACAATGTGTCTTCTCACATGTTCATTCATTAGGGAAAGCTTTTCCATATGTATGAATTAAAATGTCTTCAAAGAATGAGAAAAAAACAAAAAACTTACCCACAATCCTTATACTTACATTGTTTATTTGCCATATATTTTCTTTCAGGTTTGTGAAAAGATAAGGAATGAAAGCTATCCCAACTACTTACACATATACTATTTCTCTCCAGTATGCCTTGTAAAAGATGTGTCCCAAAAGATGAGAAACATCAGAAGAACTTCCCCACATTCATAAAAACCATCTCTACATTGAGTTAATATGTTTAGAAGAAGGAGGAGTATTAGAGACTTACCCACATTCCCTCCATTCATAAGTCCTCTGGCCACTAGGAGCTCTTATATGCTTACTGAAGGACTAGTTAAGTGCTGTTGAGTCGGTTCCAACTCATATACTGACCCCTGCTTAGTAAAGCTTTCTGAGGCTTTAAATCTTTGTGGGAGCAGAAAGTCTCATCTTTCTCCAATGGAGCGGCTGGTGGGCATGAATCGCAGACCTTGTGGTTTGCAGTTCAGTGCTTACTGTATGGTGCTACTGTGCTCCCCTACCTAAGGATAAGGAGCAAAAATGGCTTCCCTACATTCCTTACATTCATAAGTTTGCTACCCATTGTGAGTTCCTATTTGTGTAGTGAATGATGAGAACTGACTGAAGGCTTTTACCCCATTGCTCACATTACCAAGAATTTGGTCCTGTGTGATTTCTTACGTGAAAGGAAAGGTATGAGGAATTACTAAAGACTTTCCCACATTCCTTACAAACATAAGGCCTCCCTCCACTGTGAGTTCTGGTATGTTTAGTGAGGGATGAGGACTGACTAAAGGCTTTCCCACATTCCTTACATACATAAGGCTTCTCTCCACTGTGAATTCTTGTGTGTTCGGTGAGGGATGAAGAACGACTCAAGACTTTCCTACACTCCTTACATTCATAAGGCCTCTCTCCACTGTGAGTTCTTAAATGTATGGTGAGGGATGAGGCACAACTGAAGGCTTTCCCACATTCCTTACATATATAAGGCCTCTCTCCACTGTGAATTCTTATATGTTTAGTGAGGGTTGAGGAATGACTAAATGATTTCCCACACTCCTTACATTCATAAGGCCTCTCTCCACTGTGAGTTCTAATATGTCTAGTGATGATTGAGAATTGACTAAAGGCTTTCCCACATTCCTCACATTTATAAGGCCGCTCACCATTGTGAGTTCTTATGTGGTTAATGAGGTGTGATGACCGACTAAAAGCTTTCCCACATTCCTTACATTCAAAAGGCCTCTCTTCACCGTGAGTCCTTCCGTATTCAGTGAGGGAGGAGGAACGACTGAAGGCTTTCCCACATTCCTTACACTCATAAGGCCTCTCTCCACTGTGAATTCTTACATGTGTGATGAGGGATGAGGAACGACTAAACGCTTTCCCACATTCTTTACATTCATAAGACCTCTCTCCACTGTGAATTCTTACATGTGTGATGAGGGATGAGGAACGACTAAACGCTTTCCCACATTCTTTACATTCATAAGACCTCTCTTCATTGTGCTTTCCTATGTGTTCAATGAAGGATGAAGCTTTCTCACATTCCATGCAATCGGGCTTATCACTACTGTGACTTTTTTTAGGTAAAGTGAGGGATGAGGGACAAGTATAGATTTCCAAACAATTTTTACATTCACACTTATGACCTTTCAAGTGTGTGCCAAAGGATGAAAAGTTATCCAATTCTTCACATTTATAGGATTTCTTTCCAGAAAGTGTTTTCATATGATTCTTAAGAGTTGAGATACAAATGAAGCCTTTTCCACATATCTTATATTTATAGGGTTTCTGTACAATCAGACTTTTTACAGGAATGTTTGGATGAGAGTGCCGACTGTAGAGTTCTCCACATTTCTTACATGGCACCTAGTACGTCCAGTGCGAGATGTGCTATGATGTTTATGTGATGAATGGTCCGTGCATCTTCCACTCTCACAGCATTCAAAAGGATTTACTTTAGGAGGAGTTCTCGGAAGCACAGTAATATTTGGAATCCAGCTGAAGGTTTTTCCATACTGAATGTCTTCATTATTTTCACAGAGCTTCTCTAACACAGGTCTCCTATTAGAAAAAAACAACAAGCTATTGGAAATAAATGTTACAATTGCACCATTATTAAAGAGAACCTATATGTATTGTGCCAAAGTTGTATTATGTTTCAATCATCTGGCAGAAATGCTGCCATTACTCTGTGTTTCAAAATTATATGGCTTATTGATAACTGTGCAGAAATGAAATATGTTTCAGTTCATCAAAAGAGATTCATAGTAGGAAAACATGATCGTTTACATGTTTCGTGAACACACAATTTTAGAGGTATTCATACGTCAGGACAACTTTAGTCTCTCTCCTGAGGCACTGTTCTCTATTGTGTGCTTGACACTCACCTCAGATGCCTCTCCTGGTTCTTATACTTGTCTTCAGTGACATGGGATTCAAGGATTTCTTGTAATATGGAGGGCCACGTGCCATTCTTCGTCGATCGTACTATTATCTGTTCCCTGGATAACTTTTCCCCATCATTAAGGTTTTGAGAAACTGTCAAAAAAATATTTTAGTTGAGGTTCACAGTATGAAACAAAAGGAAAGGAATTATCAGGAAGAAAAAGGCAGCCGTGGACAAAGAAAAAAACTGGGGAATTTTGCTGTTTCTCATTTTAAGAAATAGTCTAAAAGCAATTTACTAGGAAATATTTCCATGAAGATTAAGAGTCAGGGTGGCATAAATATAGCTAGGAGGACAATGTAGAAAGAGTGTGCAGAATGTCCATTTAATGCCATATGAGAAAAAGAACAAAGAATGGCTCCAGGAACATAGGTGTGAGAAGATTGCTCAAAGTCAGAAGAGGGAGATCAGGCGTCTGTGTAGTTCAGTCTCTTCAACACCAAAGAGACTTTCCTCATTTATCTATTCAAATCTAATTCCCTTTATGCAAGGCTGGTCCTTCAGAGGAGTCTTTCCTTTCTGGTGCTCCCTGACACAATGGGCCTGAATGAGCCCGACCTCCACTCTCCTCACATTCTTCTCTTGTGTCTCGGGGAGAATAAATGAATGTGGTTGACACAGGGCTCAGAGAGAAAGGCATATCATCAGGAGTGTCTCAGTTTCCTACTGGTACTCTAACAGAAATACAACAAATGGGTGACTCTAACAAACAAATTTATTTTCTCATGGTCGGTTGTTGCTGTTAAGTGCTGGAGAGTCTATTCTGACTCATAGAGATCCTGTATAGGGTTTCTGAGGAGTGGCTGGTGAGTATCAACTGCTTCCCTTGAGGTTTAAACTGACCTTGCTGTCCATGCTTACCCTACAGCATCACACCAGGAGTCTCATAGTTTAGAAGGCCAGAAATTCAAATTCAGGGTGCTGGCTGTAAAGGAAGGCAGTCTCTGTCCACAACTGGGGGTGGTGGTGGTCCCTGTCTCTTTCAGCTTTCCTTCTTCTGTTCCCTGGTGATTTCCAAGTGATATCATTCTTTCTCTACTTGTGCTTCCTTACTTCTGAAATACCTAATTTGCTCTTTCAATTTAATAAAGTGATTGGCTTAAGATACCCTATTTATATGGCCTCAATAATATAACACAGAAAAGCCTACAAATGAGGTTACCTCCAAAGTATCCCAGTACTGTCTAGTTGAGTCCAACTCAGGATGACCACATATGATTGAGTAGAACTGCCTCATAGGCTTTCCAAGGCTGCAAATCTGCCATATCTTTCTCTCACTGAGTGGCTGGTGGGTTCCAAATGCCAACATTTTGGGTAGCTGCTGAGCACTTTTCATTACTGCACTCAGTTATAACACATATTTTGTGAGGACACAATTCAATCAATAACAATGAAGAGGACACTAAAGAACAATGAGTATATTCCTGTCACTGAGCCAGTTAAGTCTTGGGAGACAAGCAGGTCTGAATTTATTTTCAGTAAGTTAATATCAAACTTGTAAAAGCACAATAAGACTTTCGACAAGGTACCAAACCATACATCTTCTGTCTCTGCCTCAAAGTGACCCTAAAGCTAATGCTCAAAGAGCCGCAATGCTTCCAAACACAAGATAAATAAAGTCAGTTTAATACACACCACTTTATGCTAATGGGGGATCCAAAATATGCAAGCTATACAGAACAGGTAAATAAACACATCTTACTTTTCAGCCTAAATACTGGAGCAAGGCTGATGAGCACAATATAGCTGTTCACTACAGGAATAATAAAAACGGGTACCATCCTTACCCACTGAAGCCAGGTTTCCAAAGGTTTCCATCATCACATCTCTGTAGAGCTTCCTCTGAGCATTATTCAGCAGCGCCCACTCATCTTGGGTGAAGTCCACGGTCACATCCTCAAGGACCACTGAGCCCTAAAAGATTTCATACATTCAGAATCAACAAGAAACCATGTAGTCCAATGATTGCAAAACGAAAGGTAACGTTAACAGTTCTGGAAAACTGAGAATTTACAAGGATTTGACACAAGGTTATGGATTCACAAAAAGTCTACTTGCAGGTTTAGCCTCATTCTTTACCTGTCTACATTTATATCCTCCTGCCTCCTAGATTTAACACTTGCCAACACATTGAACTGAGTGCTTCAAACTTTGACTGTGATTAATTAGTCTTATTCTTTTCTATTGAAGACCAAAGATGTCAGCTTGAGGACTAAGGTGCACTTGACCCAAGCCATGGTGTTTTCAATAACCTCATATGGATGCGAAAGCTGGACAGTGAATAAGGAAGATCGTAGAAGAATTGATGCCTTTGAGTTGTGGTGTTGGAGGAGAATACTGCAAGTGCCATGGACTGCCAAAAGAACCAATAGATCTGTTTTGGAAGAAGTGCAGCCAGAGTGCTCCTTGGAGGCCAAGATGGCTAAACTTCTCATACTCTGGACATATTGTCAGGAGGGAACAGTCGCTGGAGAAGGATGTCATGCTGGGTAAGATGGAGGGTCGGAGAAAAGAGGAAGACCCCCAACGAGATAGATCGGCCAGGTGGCATCATTGATGGATTCAGGTGTGGCAGCAGTAGTGAGGTTGGCCCAGGATCGGACATTGTTTCATTCTCCTGTGCATGGGGTCGCTATGAGTTGGTTCTGACTCGATGGCACCTGACAACAACAACATTCTTTTCTATCTTCGTGGACTAGAACAGTCAGAGCACAAAGCAGAAATTACATAAATGCTTTAAAAACTAGTCTTATTTTCACATTCAGATAATCAATTCCTTATGAGAAAAATAGTTTCACCTCCATAAGAAAACCCACCAGAGTACCCAACAAAACATGAAGAACAGGGGGCAAGCAGGATGAGGAATCAACAATTGAGAAACCCTGTACGACTAGCAGCTTGCGTATTTGCCCTTCATGAGCCATGGAGGCCCAGGACTTCACACAAACTGACAACCCAAGAGACCGAGCTAATTGTCTTTTCTTGAAGAACTCCAGGTTATCAAGAACTGACAGAACCACCTGCTACAAAGAACCTATCTTTTTTGACAAGTACACATTTTTACGTGTCTGTTGCCTAGTTTGTATGAACTCAGTGGATATACTGTCATTCTCTCTGTTTCTTTTATGGAGTCATGGAAAGACCTTGAAAACTTCAACAAATGTGAGCTACAGAACACATGAGAATCCAGAGAGTCCCACATTCTGAAATCTTGAGACCCAATGGTACTGTGCACTAACTGTCGGTGACTGCTTCCCTCAGCAAACCAGAAACCCCCATCTCTGCAAAGAATCAGAATAGCATGCCACTGTTTACTGACTGTGAAGAAAGGTTAAATTTCCCATTTTTAATGATGTACAACGTGAGGAATGCTAACAATGGCGCTGAACTCTTCATGGAGAAATTGAATTGGCAAATGCTTTGTTAATATGCATATTTTCACCACACATAAAAATTCATATTGTAAGTTAACTGAAGTACACAGGGCTAAGCTGTTAAAATGCCCATGAACCCTAGGAAACAAAGACTTACCCACTATCCCTCTACAATCCCTCAACAGGCTCTACTCCCCAATTTTCTTCCATTTGTAGCTCCTGAAAGGTACATGAGAAACACTTTTCTAGTCTCACAATTGGTATTCCCTGGTCAGGCCTTTATAAAACAGCTTCAACCCATTGGCTTCCCCAGGAGGAGAGAAAAGGATGCCAAACTGCATTTCAGAACTGAGTAGAAGACCAGCTATACAATAAGATGACTCTTCTGGTTAGAGGAGGGAGTGCAGTAAGCTGTCCAGGTCATCTCTAATGAATCCTGATATAATAGTGGTACAACAAACTTTGATCCGGAGCCAAAGTTCAAAAGCCTTCACCATTGCAATGGGTCAGGTTACATGTTTGTAAGCCGTCAAACACACTAACATTTATTCCTACAAGGCATTAGTGATAAAATGTTCCATTTGTCGTGCAGCTACAAAACATTAAAGGTTTTGCAAAAAGCTTCTGACACAATAGTTCATATATCTCCTGATTGTCTGAAACAGATATTTCAAATAGCTTATAACTGAAGAAAGCTACAATGAATGAGTCACATGCTCAATACTGCTCAAAAGGAACATCAATGAGCCAGGATCAGAATGCAGGTCAATTAGTCTTTGATGCCTAAAATCCTTTTGCTGCTCTTCTGGGTTTTATTTTACAACAGTATCCTGCTGGATGCTAGGGAAAGGAGACAAAAGAGACGTCTTACTCAACTCAAACTACCTGAAGCTCCTTTATCTGGCAAATTCCTGTGTCTCTGGCAATACTACTTCTTTTCAGAGCTTTACCTCTAGCTCCTTCATTTATTAAAATGGATTCAGTAATACTGACACAGCCTATTTCATATGGGCAAGCAGATACAGCAGTAAACAAAACAAAGATATCCAGATGCACACAGATCATCAATTCTTTGGATGTGAACTACAAATAAAATATAGTATGTAAAGTGGTGATCAGTTCTGTGGAAAATAAAACACAGTAAGGAAGTAATTATCAAGTCAGCGGTTCAAGGCCACCAGCTGCTCCTTGGAAGCAGCTGGTGAGCTTGGTCGCTATGGGTTGGAATTGATTCGATGGCACTTCACAACAACAACAACAACAACAAGATAAGCCTTTAGTGAGTGTATATAAAAGTAAATGAATCGTTTTAAAAAACAGTAGCTGTTTTCAAAAAACAACAGGCAATTACAAAAGGTGAACTACATATATATTAGTAATATCAGAAAATAAAGTAGAAACAAAGAGATAAAATACCTGAGGTAGTAATGGCTGAGAACTTTACAAAACAAATGAGCAACGCCAAACCACAGATTCAGACACTAGGCTTGATAAGGAAAAAAGAATCACATTTTCAATTCTAAAAACTTGGAAGTAGACCGTGATGATTTTGTAAACCCTGACATATGTTTCACATGTCCATTGACTTCAACAAGTTCCACTGAAGAGGTAGAGGAGTTAGACTCCACTGACTTTCATAGCCAAGAAATGAAGGCAAGTTGCTTATTTGCAGAAAGAACAAGGTCATTATTAATATGCTATTAATTTGGGGCACTGGAAAATAAATTAGTAGGAAAGTAAAGATGACAGTAATGATAGAAAACACAAACGAAGACAGTCTGTCTCAGGTTTGATTATGAAAGGAGCTTGGAGGCCATCACTCCTGTCCTCAAAACAATAAAGAGCTAAATATAGTGAACTCAGACACCTAAGGTCACGGGGCTAACTGTTCACTCAAAAAACTGTCAGAACACACAGGCAGATACAGAGATTCAGACCAGAGCAAAAGCCCAAGAGCAGAAACCACAGCTAGGATCAAAACCAGAGTAGGAACACTGAAACTGTGCTTGACAAATTGCTAGAGACTCTAGGTAGGCTTGATGGCAAAGAGGTTCAGTGTTAGGGATCCATACAGCAACGATTGTGAGGCTGCAGCAGGACAGGGATGTGTTTCTGCTGTTTTGCATAGGGTTGCTATGAGTCCACACTGACCGATGGCACCTAACAACATCAACATATAACTTTGTGTGTTTTTACTTCTAGGAACCTTACCAGGACCCCTCAGGGTGAAGATGAGAGACAAATTCCCTTGGGCTTCCAGTAGGGACAAGAGGAAATGTAATCATTTTGAAACTCACCCAAAGCATTTTGGTTTCCTAACAAGGCCTGGTGTCAACAAAGCCCGCATCTAGACTTCCTGCTTCACTAAAGTGGGGTAGTAAAGAAACAGAAAACCACTTTAGAGAGGGGGGTACAGGCTCACTAAAAGACTGAGAACTAGTCATTGGACTATAGAATGCTTTCCCTCTCTCACACCTCAACACAACAATACAGCTCCAATACAATAACAAGGAAGTACAATGGAAAGAATACAAGTCTCAGAGATTATATTTAAGAAGTCGCCAAGAAACCATAACACTATAGGAAAAACAAAAACAAGAGAAAGAAAATCAGAGAACATTTTGACCTCTGACACCTACAGCAAACAGTACCACAGCCTAATTTCTAGTCAGACTCCTGGTGGGGTGCTTTGGGATCAGTACTGGACTTTAAACCACAAGGTCAGCAGTTCAAACCCACCTCGGACAGCCTATACAGGGTTGCTCAGTTGGAAGTGACTTAATGGCTTTAACAACAACTTCTTGTCAGGCTATAAAGATAAAACCTCACACTAAAGAACTATTGCCCCCAGTTCCTTTTACTTGGTATACAACGTCTTGCCTTCAAAACAAACAAACAGACAGACAAAAAAACCTACAAGGTACATTAAAAAACAACAATAACAAAATAAACACAGTTTGAAGAGACAAAGAAAGCATAAGAATCAGCTGATTCTAGGATACAACTGAGATTTTGGAATGATCACACAGGATATGCAATACAACTATGCTTTCCATGCTGGTGGTGCTGGTGGTGGTGGTTATGTGCCATGGAGTCGGTTCCGACTCATAGCGACCTAGTATAGGGTTTCCAAGGCTGTAGATCTTTACAGGAACAGAACGCCTCATCTTTCTCCAGCAGAACAGCTGGTAGTTTCGAACTACTGACCTTGACGTTAGTAGCCTGACTCACAACCACTAAGCTACCAGAGCTTCTTGATTTACATGCTAGGGGCTATAACTAAAATAACAACAGATGGTATGACAGTTATGGTTTTGTGTCAACTTGAGTGGGCCAGGATTCTCAGTGGTTTGGCAGTTAAGATGTAGTATCCTCATGATGAGATCTGTTATGAGCAGCCAATCAATTGAAAGGACTTTTCCTTGGAGGTGTGGCCGGCTTCCTATACATTGGACACTCGAGCAAAGATGACTTGCTTCCTGCTGGGTCTGGACCTGAATCTGGCCTGTTACCCAACCTCTGGTTCTTTGGATTTGAGTCAATGGCCTGCTCTATTGCCTGCTGATCCTGGGAGTTGTTAGTAGCCTGCCATCTTATCTGCCCAACCTGCCTGCTGTCTCATCAACCGATCTTTGTTTATCAGAGTTTCTAAGAGACTCAGAAACCTCCAGTCTGACATCGGACCTGCTGCTATTTACTGGTTCAGTGGTGAGGATTTTTGTTTTCTTTATATTGAGGTGTAACCCATCCTGAAGATTGTGGGGGTTGATCCTCGTCAGAATTTTAATTATTCTTTGCTTTCAGCAAGCAAGGTTGTATTATCTGCATATTGTGGGTTGTTAATGGATCTCCTACCAATCCTAACACAATGCTCTTCTTCCTATAATCAAGCATCTGGAATTTTTTGCTTAGCATACAGATTGAATAAGTATGGTGAAAGAATACAACCATGGCACACACCTTTCCTAATAATTTCAAACAATTCACTGTTCCCTTTTTTAAAAAAATTTTATTTAAGGTTTTTATTGTGAATTGAGTGAAAGTTTACAAGGCAATCATCAGTTTTACATTCAACATATCATATACCTTGTTTCATTACATTGATTATAATCCCT
>NW_006408830.1:2997705-3013240 GCF_000296735.1 Chrysochloris asiatica
AAGGACATAATTCTTGGCAAAGTGGAGCGTGGGTGAAAAAGAGGAAAAGCCTCACCAAAAAGGCCCGACACAGTGACTGCACCAGTGAGGCCAAACATCGCCACAGCTGTGCTGATGGTGCAGGCCTGGGCAGTGATTTTGTTCTGCTGCACACAGAGTCACTGTGAGTCAGGACCAACTACATGGTGTTGGGATAGACTGAGTCTGGGTCTATGTCTGCCTCAGGATACCAGCAACAGTTGGCCCAGAGGAAAGCACAGGCAACCGGCTTGGCCTTTAAAGATATGACCTTCAGCTCAGTTTGCTTAGCTAGGCATCCTGTTATTCTGTTAGCACCGCTGTTCGACTCAGTGTTCCAGCTAGCTACCACAAGTTACAGTGTTTCTGATAAAGTTCCGCTTACTGCATGTACATTCAGCACAAGATGTTCCTGCACTCCCAACCCTCCCCCAAGCACCTCCCCTTGAGATGTGTATAAAATAAACTTGCTGTGCCTGTCCTGGGTCGTAGTATCTCCATCAGAGTGCTGTGTCCCACCTGGTTCAACTTTACTTATTTCACTTGTGTCTTGTGTCTTCCTTTTATTTCTATTCTCCTGTTACCCCTACTTGGGTTTAATCTCTCCGCGTGGGTCACGGAGCATAGCTGATTGTTGGACATGGCAAGATGGCATCTTGCATCCCCAGCTCTAGGCATAGATAGCTGGGAGAACAAGAACCTGACCTGGGGAATCATGCTGCCCTACTGGAAAAAAGGATGGTTCTGGAGACTCCCATACAAGACCCAGATGCAACGTACTCTCCTCAGAGTCATTACTTTGGTAATGTCAAGAAAGCATTCAGCATCCCATAAACAGAGTCAGGGCCTTGACCTACTAACTCCCACCCCACTTCTTCACGCCGCTGTTACACAGTGTGAGAGGTGGAGTGGTAGTTTTAGAATGGCACAGAAATGGATCCAGTGCTTGGTGGAGGCCAAGAACAGTGTTTACAGTGATGGGACAAGGATGGCTCCAGAGGGTCTGAGACTCAGCCTCCTCATGCAGAGCTGCTCCATCTTCAGGAGATGATGTAATTCAACACAGAGTATCAAGGCTCAGGGATGAGGATGTTAAAGCTTCATGGTGTCAGTTCTGAGTGTTACATATGAAAGCTGACCCCAGTCATTAAAGGCTTCAAATCCACTTATGTATAGAAGAAGGGCCCAGGGAGAGTGGAGCAGGGCCTTAGGCTGCCTCTTTGGGCTCAGTCCCTTGGCCTCCTCTGCCATCTTTTTGCCTCAATGGACACAGCACGGACAAGTGCACATAACTGTTCCCAAACAACTTATATCTAGCCTTATGATAAGAATAAGCTTATGGTAAGAATAAGCCAGTGTTCTGCAGTACTCACCATTTCCTTGAATGTCCTCTTTATACCCAAGAAGCCACTTAGACAGGTTCTAAGTAAGAGGGATGGAACTGGTAGCAGGCCCACTGGGCAGTTTGGAGGCAGATGAATAATGTCTGGTCCACACACCAGTTAGATCAGTTGAAATCCTTACTTGTGATTACATGGTTGTGTAAGTTGACCTCCCAAGGTTTCCAACTGCCTAAACTGGACTACTTCCCTGTGCCATGCTGGGATCTGCAATGGAAGAAAGATGGGGAGAAAACAGTGTTGAGTAAGCAAGTTCTTGGCCGTAAGCCCTTTTCCTGTGTAGGAGGAATTCCTCCCAGCCACCCAGAGGGCATCGTCTGGTTTCAGCCTTCTAGAGCACGCACTTTTATTCCTTATGCAGCTCCAGACGCCTCTTCCTTCTGGTAACAAGATCATAGACGGAAGAATTTACTCATACCAGAGTATCAGAGGCACCAAAGCTTGGCTAAGAAAATGTGAACCTAATTTCATCCAGGGATTCAGGGGTCTAAGGTTGAGCTTATAGGTTCACTGATATAACTTTGTCCCTTGTAGATCAACCTACACACTTTGATATCAATATGGGTGCTTTTCAGGGAGAACATACATTTTAAGTTTAGTCAACAACCTCATCATATTTCTTTGATTTATTTTTTCTTATGGGAAGTTAAAATACTTCTGCTGTGCTCTGCATTTTCTTTTAAGTTTTAATTTCATTTCTAGCACTGTAATATGTGGTCGGTATTTTTCCTGTTCACTTTGCAATGAACGTTTCTTTCCCTTGATACTTCTTTTCCTTTAGGCTCTCTGACCATGACTCCACCAGTCCCCAAGCTTTCTAGAAATCCAGGAGGATTCATGATAATTTTCTTTATGTTATAATTAATGGATCAGTCAATAAATGAGAAAATAATTAAGCTTTCTTTAAGGATCAATAAACTGTTTTTGTTCTCATTACTTTCTACCTCACTTCTCCACCCAGCTGACTCTCACTTCTATTTCTCAGTGTAAATGTTTTCTCTCTCACATGTAAGTTTTTAATATTAGTATCTCCCCTTTGGGCAGTACCTTTACTTTTATTATTTTCTATAACAGCACTGTCTAATTTTAATTCACATCCTTGTTTCTATATTTATTACTTTCAGCATAAACTAGAAACTTGTTAGCTAAGTAGACTCTCAAGCCTCACTCCAAACCTGCTAACCCAAAATGCACACTTTAACAAGATCCTCAGGTTACCCAGTCATGTCTGAACTTGATCTCTGCTCTAGACAGAGTCAGTAACTAAAGGAATGAACATTCTATCAACTGATGTGCTTTGAACCATCTACATCTACATTATGTCATTCCACTGTCTTCCTGATCTACAACCATCTTCCATGTCTAAGTACTTCAGTCTTCCTTAACTTCCCCCTCTTCTTTCCAGAGGGTCTGGATGGACACTGTAACAAGGACAGGAGATTCCGTGTGTTGGGGGATCGAATTGGGGCAAGGACTCCCCAGCAACTGAAGGCTTCTATTCTTCTAGTGTAATTGCTGGGGTTGGTGGTCTAAGGGGCTCTTATTCCGTGTGGATCACAAGGTCCACTACCTTGTTGCTGTAGTATTGTTATAGCAGGAAGTGAGTTTGACAAAGTGGTCATTGAGGGCAACACCAGTCCCAGCATCAAAGATGGAAGAGTGGGTGTCATTGTTAAAGTTGTAGTTTGTCATCAGATTTGGCAAGACAGATTTATGACTGACACTTAGGGATGGGGACATGGAAGACCATGCCAATGAGCTTCCCATTCAGCTCAGGGATGACCTTGTTCACAGCCCTTGGTAGCACCAGTATACAGGGATGATGTTCTGGGTAGGCACATGGCCATCACAACATAGATTCCCAGCAGGGCCATCCAGTCTTCCGGGTGGCAGTGATGGCATGGACTGTGATCATGAGTCCCTCCATGATGCCAGAGTTGTCACAGATGACCTTGGCCAGGGGTGCCAAGCAGCTGGTGGTGCAGGAGGTATTGCTGACAATCTTGAGGCAGTTGTCATACTTCTTGTGGTTCAGGTCCATCACAAAACATGGGGGCATCGGCAGATAGGACAGAGGTGATTATCCTTTTGACACCACTGTTCAAGTGGGCCCCCACCTTCTCCAAGGTTGTGAGGACATCAGTGGACTCTACAAAACACACAGCATTAGCATCACCCCACTTAATGTTGTTAGGATCTCACTCCTGGAAGATGGGAGATAGGCTTCCCACTGACATAGTTCTGGTTCTTAGCCTTGGTAGTACCATTGAACTTGCCACTGAAACATGTAGATCAGGCAGTTGAAATCAATGAAGGGGTCATTGATGGTAATAATCTCCAAATTTGCCAGAGTTAAAACCAGCCTTGATGCTTACTGTTTTCTCTGAACTTTACCACTGTGTTTCTGGGATGTGGCTGGGATTGTATGCAAAGATGCAGCTGTGTTGTCAACAGGAGGATGCAGCTGTGTTGTCAACCTTCCTTAATTTTTTTCACAAGGTCCACCTTAATGTCATTCTTGGTTGTTATTTCCAAAATCTATTTCAGTACAGGACTGGAGTGTTCCATTTTAAATCACAAATTCATTCATATCCATGTTTAATGCTCATCAGTGGCTCTTCTACAAAAAGGTGCAGCAGAGCAGTCAGCGTGCTTCTAAAGGACATGCTACCATTGCCTTCTCCAGTCTGGCTCATATCCTTACCTCCGATCTCACTTTGTTTTCTTTGCTTCAATCTCAGCGAACTTGCATCAAGGAAAGGATGGATTCTCTGAATACCAGTATGGATTCTCTGCTACCTCATGGTTCAGGTCCATCACAAAACATGGGGGCATCAGCAGATAGGGCAGAGATGCTCATTTTTCCCAACTGAAATACTTTCTTCACCTTCTCTTCCCACCTGCTATAAACTCTGCTCAACCATGTATGTAGCTAAATCTCACTTTAATAAATTTTCCCATCTAGTAGTCTAACTTGAGTCTAAGGTTAGATCCTTTTATTACAGACTGTCAAATGTTTATGTGTTTTTTCATCATTTATTTAAAACTGTATCCCATGTTGACATTTACATCACTCTCTTATATCTGCTAAAATACATTCCTCTGTGTTTCAAAGTTTTATGTCCATTATAGTAAAAAATTATCAGTGGAAACATAATGAACTGATCCCAAACTTGACTTCCAGAGGAAACTGTGATCCTGATATACAAACATTTGTGGGGTTTCAAACCTATCCAGAATGGATCCTGCCCTCAAAGAAGTCTGGAATTGAGCAAGAGTGACTGACTGCGTAGTCACCCTGCCACTTGCTAGACAAGGACATTAACTAGACTTCTCTCCTCAGGGCCATTCCCTGCCTACCCCCCAATCCACTGCTGTTTTCAGACTTTACTTTCTCTTCCCTTCTTTCTGTGGTGCTGGTATCACATCCCTCTCCCCATCTGTAACCCATCCACTCACTGAGTATATAAGAGCTAGGACAAAGGTGCCTTTCAATACCATAAGTAAATGACCAGCACCTTGTAGTTTCACCAGAGGAAATCATCACTGCCCTTAACTTAAATTTCCCCTATTAAAATCCTTTAGTCCAATCAACCTGGCCTTTGCAAGGAATCTAAACCAAACGTTTCCAAGGGCATATAAGGTCTGCTTTACCGCCATGACTCCTGATTACACCCATGGTGTTGTCCCAACTGCTGATCAGGCAGGACAATATCACCAGCTCATATCCTGAGCTGTTTCAGCAAGCATCATACTAAGTTTTAGATTTAATCCAAAATGTGGGGAATGGTCAAACACTTCAGAAATATAACAGCAGCTCTAGGCACAGATGGGATGGGAGGATTGGGATCTAGATTGGGTATCATGCTTCTCGAACACCTGAAAGCCTCAAGCAAGACTATTCTCCACTGGTGAAACAAAGATGGTTTTAGAGAACCCCAGGCATGATCCAGCTAGCCTCACTCTCCTGCCTTGTTCCTGTGGTGGGGTCATGGAAGTTCCAACCCCAACACAGGACCCCATGAGAGTCAGGGTTCTTTCCTTACACACTCTCTTTCCCTTTCTCACACCATCATGCTGTAAGAGGTAGAACTGTAGTTTTAGAACTACACAGAAAAGGCGCTAGTGCCAGGGAGAAGCCGAGAACATTGTCTGCGGTAATGGGGCATGGATGGCTGTGAAGGGCCTGGGTTTCAGTCATATATGGAAGGCAACTCCAAGTATCCAAGGATTGAAAACCACGTATTTGTTGAAGAAGGGGCCAGTGACAGCGGAGCAAGGTCTTGTTATTGCTGTTAGGTGCTGACGAGTGAGTTCTGACTCATAGAAACATTATGCACAACAGAACGAGACATTGCCCAGTCCTGTGCCTTCCTCACCATCACTGTTAAGCTTGAGCCTGATGTTGCTTCCATTGTGCCAATTCATCTACTTGGGGGTCTTCTCCTTTTTCATGGACCATCCACTTTACCACGCATGATGTCCTTTCCAGGGACTAGGCCCTTTTGATAATATATCTGAAGTATGATAGACAAAGTCTCTCCATTCTAGCTTTTAAGGAGCACTTAGGTTGCACTTCTTCCAACACAGATTTGTTTGTTCTTCTGGCAGTCCATGGTGCTTTTAATATTTTTCTCCAAAACTGTAACTCAATTTTTCTCTGGTCTTCCTTATACATTGTCCAACTTTCACATGCACATGAGGCTATCAGAAATACTATGGCTTGGGTCAGGCACACCTCAGTCCTCAAACTGACATTTTTGCTCTTGAACACTTTAAAGAGGTCTTGTGTGGCAGATCTGGCTACTGCAATACATTGTTTGAGTTCTTAACTGCTGCTTCAATAAGTGTTGGTAGTTGTTGTTGTTAAGTGCCGTAGAGTAGGTTCTGATTCATAGTGACCTTTTTTAGGGTTTCTTAGGAGCAGCTGGTAGGTTTGAACTGCTGATCCTGTAGTTCAAAGTTTAGTTTGATTCTATAGTGCCACACCATGAGTGTTAATAGTAGGTTCAAGCAAATTGAAGTCTTAACAACTTTAATCTTTTCTCCATTTATCATGATGCTATTTATTGGTCTAGTGGTGGGTGAGGATTTTTGTTTTCTTTACACTGAGGTACAACCCATACTGAAGGCTTTGATCTTCATCAGTAAATATTTTAAGTCCTCTTCACTTTCAGCAAGCAAGGTTGTATCATTTGCATTACACAGGTTGTTAATGAGTCTTCTTCCAATCCTGATGCCAGACTCTTCTTATATAATCCAGCTTCTTGAATTATTTGCTTAGCATACAGATTGAATAAGTATGGTGAAAGAATACAACCCAGAAACACACATTTCCTGATTTTAAACCATTCAGTGTTTCCTTGTTTTATTTTCCAGACTGCCTCTTCATTTATATACAGGTTTCTTATTAGCACAATTAAGTGTTCCAAAATACTCATTCTCTGAAATGTTGCACATAGCTTGTTATGATCCACACAGTCAAAAGCCTTTGCTTAGTCAATAAGGCACAGGTAAACATCTTTATGGTATTCTCTGCTTCAGTCAAGATCCATGTGAAGTCAGCAGCGATATCCCCTCATTCCACATCCTTGTCTGAACGTGGCTTGAATCTCTGGCAGTTTCCTGTAACTGTACTGTTACAGCTGTTTTTTAAATTATCTTTAGCAAACATTTACTTGCATGCAATATTAATGATATTGACCAAAGACTTCCACATTCCATTGGGTCACCTCTCTTTAAAATGGGCACAGATATGTTGTTGTTGTTAGGTGCCACTGAGTCGGTACCGACGCATAGCAACCCTACACACAACAGAATGAAACACTGCCCGATCCTGGGCCAACCTCACAATTGTTGCCATGATCAAGCCCACTGATGCTGCCACTTTGCCAATCCATCTTGCTGGCGGTGGGGTGGGGGGCTTCATCTTTTTCTCTGACCCTCCACCTTACCAAACATGATATCATTCTCCAGGAACTGGTCCCTCCTGACAATATGTCCGAAGGATGAGAGATGAAGTTGGTCAGAAGCACCTTAGTCCTCAAGCTGACATCTTTGCTCTTCAACACTTTAAAAAGGTCTTGTGCAGCAGATTTGCCTAATGCAATATGTTGTTTGATTTCTTGACTGCTGCTTCCATGAGTGTTGATCATTGATCCAAGAAGAATGAAGTCCTTCAGTCTTTTTTCCATTGATAAGAATGTTGTTTATTGGTCCAGTGGTGAGGACTTTTGTTTTCTTTACATTGAGATACAATCCATACCGAAGACTGTGCTCTTTGATCTTCATCAGTAAATACAGATCTCTTCTATTTAGTTGGCCAGGTAGCTGTCCTCCAAATTTCTTGGTATAAATTAGTGAGTGCCTCTAGGGCTGCATCAGTTTGTTGAACAATTTCAATTTATATTCCATCAATTCCTAGGGCCTTGTTCTTTGTTAATGCCTTCAGTGTGCCTTGAACTTCCCCCTTCAGGATCATTCCAGCATCACAGCAACACACAATCCGCCACAGATGACAAACTTACAGATGAGTGATGGAGCAGTGTCTTAGGATGCTTCTTAGAATTTGGTCTTTAGCCCCCTCTTACCTCATAGAAGAAACACAGAGCAAGGAGTACACAACTGATCTCCCACCGAATCATACTTAGCCACATCCCCTCATACTACCAATTAGTGGTACTCACCATTTCCAGGCTATAGCTTCTGGAAGTTAAGTGGATTCCTTCTCCTGGACCAAGAAATCATTTAAGTAGAAGGAATGGAAGTAGAAGCAGAGATAATGAGCAGTCTGCAGACAGAAGAATAATGGTTGGTGCACACAGTTAGTCAGAGCAATTGAAATGGTTACTTGTGATAGCAAGGATGTGTAAGATGGCCAACCTAGGTAAGCAGTTGCCTATACTAACTAGTTCTCTATGTCACACCTGGACCGGAAATGGAAGAAAATGGAGGGAGACAGTGTTGAGTAGGAGTGGGTGTTAGGTTCTCAGCCTTCAGCTCTTTACTGGGGCAGGGTTTCCTCCCAGGCTCAAGGGAATGCTCCATCCTAAGGTATATGCATATAAGGCAACAATTTAGAGATCTACATAGCTTTGCAAGCCTCTTCTTATGGTAGTAAAATCACAGATGGAGGAATTTACTCATCCCAGAGCATGAGAAGAATCAAGAGCATGGCTGGAGAATTGGCACTTGATTTTCTCCAGGGACTCCAAGGAAGAGTTTTGAATTTTTACCTGTATAATTTAAACCCTTGTAGATCAACACACACTCTGTTATTTGATATCAAAATGGGTGCATTTTCAGAGAGAATATATTTTTCAACTTTGGTCAGTGAAACGCCTCATATTTCATCAAATTTTAATTGTGTGCAGTTAAATCTCTCCTATTAAGCTCTTTACAAACTTTCATTGCAAATATAGCATTTTAACATGTTATCAGTATTTACTCTGTTCATTTTGCAATTAACAGTTCGCTGTTCCCCTTGAGTTACTCTCTCTCGAACACGTTCTCTTTCAACATTATAATGAATTGAACAACAAATAAATCAGAATATCACTACGTTTTCTCTAAGGAGACATCTTCAGCCTCTATGCCTATTCCTCCCCTCCCCCACCCAGCTTCTATATCCAGGTGACACCTAGTTTTATTGATCTCATGTAAATGTTCTCTCTCTTACATGACCATGGCAATCAGTGTCTCCCCTTTAAGTATTATCTTTCCTTCTATTACTTTCTCTAATATCACTAATTTTAACTCAAAACATGATTTCTATACTTATTATTTTCAGCATAAACTGGGAGCTTGTTAGACATGGAGACTCACAAGCTACATTCCAGGTCTACCTAGGTCTGCTCAATCAAACTACATTTTAAAGGTACCCTGGGTTATCCACATCCACATTCAACTTTGAGATGCATTCAAGGCCCCATAGCCTGCCACTCAAGGAATGATCATTCTATCAACTGAGATGTGCTTTGAACCATCTACATTTATATTACAGCATCCACTGTCTTCCTGATCCACAACCAATCTCTATGTCTAGGTCATTTGACAGTTTTCCTTAACTTGTTCATAACAAGCTCCTGCTTGACATCGCTCATTCATAGTTACTAATCCCAAAGTCAATTTGCAGTACAGGAATTGGAGTGTTGTATTTTAAATCATAAATATACTTACACACACACTTCTATTAACAACAACGTCCTTATTAATGTCTGTCAATGCTGAACACTGACCTCGAAAAAAATCCAGAGTAGTCAGCATGGTTCTATACAACCTGTTGCCATTGCTTCCCCCAGTCTTGCTCACACAATACCCCTTAACCTCCAACCCATACTTTGCTTTCTTTGTTCCAGTCATTTCTGACATCATCAAGGAGCAACCAATAGTGCATTCTCTGCTGCCTCAGGGATTTACACTCTTCCCAGATGAAAACTCTTTCCATACCCACCTATCATACCTGCTATCAATTCTGTTCATGTATATGGTGGCACAGAGGTTAAAATGCTTGGCTGGTAACCAAAAGATCAGTGGCTTGAAACCCATCAGTCAGTCCATGGGAAAAATGTGTGACAGTCTGCTTCTGTAAAGACCTATGGGGGTAGTTCTACCCTGTCATATAGAGTTGCTATGAGTCAAAAGCAGTTGGACTGCAGTGGGTCTTTAGGTTTAAATCCAAATTGGATTTATCACATTCTAAAAACACAGAAACAAGTAGAGGTTCTCTCTGAAAAGATGACATTTGCGGTTAGACCAGCGTTATGAAAATAATGGAATTCCTATGGTCAAAAATGTTCTGCACATACCTGGTATGAAGGACAAAAGGCAGGGAAAATCTTGACATCTATGTAAAAGTACCCCCCACCCCCAAGTGTGTCAACCTTTCATAACATGAGGGTTAATGTTATAAATTTACGTCAGAGAGCTAACCTAAGTCTAAACATGCAGGATATAGTTGGGCAAAGTAGCATACAGATTTTATTGTATGTAGCATTGATATCTTACTTGGTTTATAGTTTTAAAACATTTCTCTTGTTGTTGGATGGAGATTATACCTCTGTGACAAAAGAAAAAGCAGAAAAGAGTTCAGAGGCTGTTTTCCTGAGGTGTAGCTCTTGGAGTAGCTTGGACAAGTCATGAAGATAATGGTTATATTTTGGTTCTACACCAACAAGACTCAGTGTCTCCTAAAGTTGGAAAATGAAGGAAAACGAGGATACAGGTGGAATGAGTTTATTTCCTAATCTAGTGAATGAATGCAAGGGCCATTTATTGATATGGGAAAGCTGGCTGAGAAGCAGATTAGCTGGGGTGAGACTTGAAAGTTCTGTTCTAGAGATGTTAGCTTTTAGTCACATGGTCCTTAGTGCCCCAGGTGGACGAGGGTGAGGCTTTCGTCTGAGTCCATTGGTACTCAAGAGCCCTTATCTTAGCCTGTTGCTTGCCTCTTTCTGGAAACAAAGAATCAAGCTGTTACCTCTGAAACAGGCTCCATCCTATTTATGAAGCAGCAAGCTAGAAGGAAAGAGAGTACAGTTCTGGCATGCATTAGGTCTTCAGGAAATATAAGTTGATATTATGACATTATCTAAGTAGCAACTCTTAGATTCTGAAATCGGAAAATCCATAGCTTTGAATAAAGGTTTGAACTTGAGATGCAATGACTACACTATTAATTACATCTCGAAGAGGAACTAAAATCCTAAAAGGAATTACTTCTAGAATACTGAACTCGAAAGATGAAAGAGAGAAATAAATGCACCATATTTTTCAACAGATGTTGAAATTTCAAGTGTTTAATGATCATTCTTTCTCCACACATTTTCAAAATATTTGAAACATGCAATGTTTTCACAATTTAAAAAAATATGAACATTTTACCCACATACTAGTTTTCGACAACAGATTCTTAGCTATGGTGTCCAAAGCACGGGCATCAAAACAAAATAGATCAATTGAACTGCATGATATTAAAGCAAGGAAGATAGTCTAGGTCATTAGTCATTAAGAGAAATGTGAACCAAAACCTCACCTACTATCAGAAAAAGAAAACAATAGTTGGGGAGAATATGCAGAAATTATTGGTAGGATTGTAAAATGGTGCAACCTATGTGAAAACACTTTGACAGTCTTCAAAAGTTAAACATACAATTACCATATGACCCACGAATTTCTGTTTCTAGGTATATACTCAAAGGCTTGGAGTCCTGGTGTGGCGCTATGGGCTAATGTGCCAGACTGCAAAGTCATTTGAACTGCAAGTTTGGTGGTTCAAGCTCAGCAGCTGCTCCTTGGAAACCCTATACAGGGTCACTATGGGTTGGAATTGACTCCACGACACTTAACAACAACTCAAAGACTTGAATGTAGGGATGTTAACAAGTACTTTTGCAACTATGTTCACTGCAGCACTGTTCATACTAGCCAAAAAAGAGAAACAATCCAAATGTCCATCAACAGATGTGTGGATAAATACAGTGTAGCACATCTATCCAATGGACTATTGTTCAGTAATTAAAGAAATGGGATTTCTCATAAATGCTTTGATATGGATGACCCTTGAAAACAGTATGCTAATTGAACTAAATTAGATACAAAAGGACAAATATTATATGATCCCACTTAAATGAAGTATTTAGACTAAGCAAATATATACAGACCAAATGGTTACCAGGGGCAGCTGAAAAGGAGGAGGGAGAGTTAACACTTTAGAAGTACTGAGTTCCTGCTGAGGGTAATGGAAAAGCTAAAAACTTAAACACACACTGAAAGTAACTAATGACTGAAAGTAACTAATGACTGAACCTTACTTGTTAGAAAGGCTGGAATAGTTTCTTACATAATTTTAAGCACATACATGCAAAAATACAGCATTATACTATTAAAACTAAAACAAAAAAGTAATAAAAAAATGAAAAAACAGAAACTTAGATTTCTGGTTTGAGTACATAGCTAAAAGGAGAAAAGTATAGATATTATTGGACTATAAGGAGCTCTGGTAGCGTAGTGGTTACGAATCGGGCTGCGAACCTTAAGGTCAGCCGTTCAAAACTACCAGTTGCACCGTGGGAGAAAGATGAGGCTTTCTACTCCCGTAAAGATTTACACCCTCGGAAACCCTATACAGGGTCGCTATGGGTCGGAACCGACTCGATGGCACATAACAACAACAACATAGGTAGATGAGTGAGTATTTTAGAGTTAATGCCAACCTTGTCATCGTTGTGTGCCATGGAGTCAATTTTGACTTATAACAAACTTAAGGCCATGCTAACCTAGAGGGGGGAAAAATCATATGAGTAACTTCAGTGTGGAAAAACTGGATTTTTCAAGTTTATGAGAGCTGCATCACCATTATTAACATGGAAAGAAGAATATGACTTCCTGCATTAAAAATTCCTGGTAAATTTCACTATTATAAAGACAGAGAATTGCTTAATGACACTGGAGTTAGCAATGATTTTTCAGAGGACACATACATTTAGATAATTTAAATATTTGAAATGATATACACAGCTACCTCTTGACTCTTTAGTACCCATGTTTTCCTTTTTTGTTTTATGTAAAATGATATCCTTTGGCTGCTCTTAAATACAACAGGCTTGATATATATTTACTATCTTCATTCTACATTACCATTACATTTGGTTTGAAAGAAGCATTCTCCAGTCATATTATACATGCCATACAATTTACTCATCAGCTTAAACTTTACTTTTTCATGTTCAAAATTACTTACTAAAAATCAAGACTTTCTACTAATTTCGTTTTCACATGTCACATTTATTTCAACAAGAGTGTTGGGTCAAATAACTATTACAAAGGATGAAATACTGTTTTGCAACTTTATAGTGTGGCTGACCTTCTTGGATCTGTTTAAGGATTTTGATGAGATTCATGATACATGCCTCTAACTTTGCCCTCATCCCTTGTATGTACTCTTCTGACACCGGGAAAGTGCTTGATTTCTGCTACAAGAATCTTTCAACCTATTAAGAATGCTCTTTTGTAGCAAAAATGTGGTTGACTCAGGAACATCCAGTCCTGTACAGAAGCTGCCTTAGGTAAGCCTCCAGATCTTACACAAATAATGGATGCGTGATCTCTATAAATCGGTAAGAGTGTTCACTCACATTGTATTTTAGAGGGGACCAGCTTCGGTTATTCACAGCGTTTTTCATGCAGTCATGACGAATATGTCTGCCTTACAGCTACAGAAATTCCTTGAAATATGTCTCTTACTAAACAGGGAAGTATGATGAGCGGCAGACTGGAGGAGGTGGGAATAGGGCATTTAGACTCAAGCCAATCACCCTGGGCCTCCGAGATATCTGACTGCATTTCGCACAAATTCACAGTGAAACTGACGCTGCTGGCCTGTACACCACACTGTTGCTCAGCAACGACATCCATATTTTACCTGTTCATACACCGAGATACAACAAGGTACAGCCGATGGCCATACAGAAAACACCTGAAATACTGGAGAGTGCATCAGGGTTGGTTGGGTCTCTGATAGGAGGCGCAGGAGGTCCCTGTACTACGCGGCTCCTGGGAAGTCGCGAGGCTCCGGAGCAACCCGGGAAAGGGAGGCCAGGGCGGCACCCTTAGTCCGCAGGACAGGAGTAAAGGACCATGAAGGGCACTGACACACACCCACCTCACACCCGAACTGGAAGGCGCCCGTCTACCGCAGGCAAGCAGAGGGCAAGCACTTCCGCTTCCGGTTTCTGAGAATGAGTGCGGAAGAGAAGGGAGTTCAATGCAAGAGAGGCGCCATCTAGTGACCGTGGCATTCAGCGACTCCCGCACCCCTCTTGGATTTGTTCATTGCTGTTTATTTCCTCTGAAGAGAAACGTCTGTTTTTTTGAAATGCGTATATAAGCTTCAGGGTGGGTTTCAGTAGGCAAAGATTTCTAATACACTTGGGAGCCGAGAAAGTTGGTATTTGCATATTTGGGCAATTGTAAAAAAACCTTTTTTTTACCATGTTAATTAGAGAAATAATGTGCTTGCCATTAGTTTTTAATTTTTTCCATGAACTTTTTGAGGTTCCCTTGTATTTGCCCATCTTTTGTTGTTGTTGTCAGATGCTATTGAGTCGGTACTGACTTATATATAGCACAACAGAACGAAACACTGCCCGGTCCTGGGCCAACCTCACAATCGTTGCTATGTCTGGGCCCATTCCTGCTGGCACTATGCCAATCCGTCTTGCTGGGGGTCTTCCTCTTTTTCTCCGACTCTCCACTTTGCCAAACCTTACGAAAATCAGTGGACCACTGTCGGTTCATCTTTTAGACTCCTGGAAGTCTGAGGTGTTAACTTCTGTTTCATAGTTTGTCTTTTGCATATCCTTAACCCAAGAGCAGGGCACCGCATGTGCAAACCCAGTCTGATCTTTCCAAGAGCTGAGGAACTTGGAGAGTTTCCAAGGCAAGAGGCAGGCCAATATCAGTCCTTGTGCGAAACAGTACATAAACAGTGAGGTATTTCAAAAATATGACAAGTATACACAACTTTCACCTTTGTAAAAATCAGGCTTAACACACATTATAGTAAACTGCATACAATGAGCGAATCTTAGCGTGCACTGTGGTGAATTCTTACATATATATTGTTGTTATGTGCTGTCCAGTCAGTTCTGAGACGAAATCTTTACATGAGCAGAAAGCCTTAGCTTTCTCCTGAGAGAGTGTGGTGGGCTTGAATTGCTAACCTTGTGCTTTGCAGTCCAGTGCTTATCCCACAGAGCGACAGCACCCCAGTACATATGTATATACATTCATAAAACCACAACCAAGATCTCCAACTGATACTGCTGCGTCCTCAAGTGACACTGTCCTTGGGACACTGTCCAGTGGTCTGTTATTTCCAGAGACAGGTTTTTTTTTGTATATTCTTGATTGTCATATTAATTGTCATATTACATGAACTCTGGTGTCTGATTTCATCTACTCGAATAATGTCTCCGAGATTTTATCTGTTGTTACACAGAACAATAATTTATTCCTTGTTTATATGTAGTATTGCACTGTATATCACTATAGTCTAAAAATTTATCACCAGTTTTGAGGCTTGTACAAAAACTATTTTTATTATAGATAAAATTATT
>NW_006408830.1:3013629-3016177 GCF_000296735.1 Chrysochloris asiatica
TAATTCCAGTAAAAATGCATTTTCCAAAGTTCTTCAGGTCAGCCCCATTATTATCCTTGCCAAGATCAGTGAAATAATAGCATGTATTTGTAAATCAGTTTGATTCAACCATCACATTCTGCTTCTCATTCTGGGAGTCACAAAAGAAATCAACATTCTGGATGGTTTCTTAAAATATTTATACAAAATATAGTTCACTTTTTCTGATCTACTGTTTTAACAATTGCTTAGAGTCATGTTAACAGCAAGATAGTATCATACAGAGCAGTTCTAGCATCCTAAAATGCTCTTGTGTGGCACTGTGGGTCAGAACTGGACTGCAAACAACAAGGTCGGCAGTTCAAATCCACCAGCTGCTCCTCAGAAACCTTATACAAGATCACATTGAATCAGAACCAGCTCCACCGCACTTAACAACAACAAGAGAACCTTGGTAGCAACCCCTCCTGTGTCTCTTACTCCTTTCAACCATTGATCTGATCAAGACACTGAATCAAGACCCCTATTTAATTTCTGCATGGTTATTGTGCTTAATCTGCTTGCTGAGTAAAAGTGTAGTTTGCAGGCCAGCAGCATCAGCATATAATCCCTCTTTGGGTCATGATCTATAGACCCATTATTGCCATCTGTCCTTAATGACCCCCTTTCTCATTACTTTCATGATTGTTATGTCAGAACATAATCTAATTCCATTCTTAGATGATCCATTAGTCTTACTGAAATGCCATCCAAATGATAAAAAAGCAATTTGTGGGTAATTTTCACCTCATTCAATGAGATCAGGAGAAATTATAACCAGTGACATTCCCATTGATAATTAAACTAAAAAAAAAATCAACCTGTGACTTTGTTAGTGTCCCTCTTGCCTTACATTCTATTGATTAGACACTTTTTTGTTTTGTTTGTTAAGTGCCATCGACTTGGTTCTGACTCACAGAGACCCTGTACAGGGTTTTCGAGGAATTACTGGTGAGTTTGAACCACTGGTTTTGTGGTCCAAACTGACCTTAGGTCAAGGCGCCATGCCAGGACTCCTTATTAGACACTCTTGATGTGGTTGTTAAGTGCTACTGAGTGGTTCTGATTCATAGTGACCCTGTATGGGGTTTCCAAGGAGCAGCTGGTTGAGTTTGAAATGCCAACCTTGTGATTCAAACCAACCTTGCGGTCCAGCGCTAGGTGAGTCTAAATTTAAACCTAACAACCTTTGTAGGGCAATGAGCAAGATACTACCAGGAAGAGAGTTGTTGTTATGTGCCAGTTCCGACTGATAGCGACCCTGTACAGGGTTTCCGAGGCTGTAAATTTCTACGGGAGCAGAAAGCCTCATCTTTCTCCTGCGGAACAGCTGGTAGTTTCGAACTGCTGTCCCTGAGGTTCGCAGCCCAATTCGTAACGACTATGCTACCAAGAAGAGAGTACTTGCAAAAAACAAACAAAACACCAAACACCAAACCATTCTTCCCACAGCCTTCGCTACTCAGCTAGATTAGATAATTCATTGCAATGGCCACACAGAACACCAGCACCATACTCATAGCTATGGGGTTTAATAGGGAACTTGTTGTTAAGTGCTGTGCAGTTGGTTTCGACTCAGCAATCCTGTATAGGGTTTCCAAGGAGCGGCTGGTGAGCTTGAACCCCTGCTTCTGTAGTTTAAACTTACCTTTCAGTCTAGTGCATTAACCCACAGCACCACACCAAGACTCCATAAGCAGACCAATTTAGGCCCAACCAGTAGGGAAGTTAGTAGATTACAATTCAGGGTCAGAAATGCTCAGGGCACAGTTGTTCCAGACAGAGCAGCATCTCTTCAGCTATTCCCACAGCATCTCTTTGTCCAGCCAGTGGTACAAAGTTCTTTTAGGCCTCTTGACTAATGCCCACAGGACTTACCACTCCATCGTAAGCCTCAGAGTTAAGGCACTTGACTTAGTTCCATGGATCAGCAAACCTGCCTCTCCAATCGAGTTCCTGGAGGACACCACTCTGAAGCCCAAGTCACCCAGCTTTACTTGCTCCACAGGCTATGAAGCCCACGGCTCTGTGTCAGGCTCTGGTTCTTGGTTCTGCTGTTATTGCTCCTCGGTCACTCCTCCAGTGTCACAGATTTCTGTACCTTGGTCTAGGATGTCCAATGTGCAGGGAATCTCTGGGTTCCAAGGACACCTTACACCCCTGGATCTTCTTCAATTGTAGTAAGATCCACCCCTCTCCTGCTTCTGAGATGGTTCATTTTATACCAATGCTAGAGTTTCAAGTTTTTACAATTACAATGAGCTCTGTTAATATCTACAGCTAAATCATGTCATTCTATCAGTATCTTCTTCTACGTTCTCTGACCCAGACCCATCAGGATGAGTCATTTTGTGTGAGTTACAAAGAGTAAGGCTAGAAGACACATATTAAGTGTTTCACTACACCACAGTTTTACAGATCCAAATACATAACTCAGCTAAAGTAAGGCTACAGTGCAATGGATTCTCTTATATGTGGCCTTTCTGGCTTTAGATTTGTACTTTTGTAAAACAAAACAAAACAAAACAAA
>NW_006408830.1:3017232-3018736 GCF_000296735.1 Chrysochloris asiatica
CAACAGAGGTTTTAAAAGTATGACGAGAGAATGTGGAGGAGGGACCGTCCACTGGTCTGTCAGTTTGTCGTACTTTGTTTCACTTCATCTAGGTTCTACCCTTGTTGGTATCCAGTAATGCTTCCTTTTGTTTTCATTGTGCTATCCAGTGTTCTGCTACTCGGTCTCCCTCACTGCAATGATAAAAACCTGATTTTGTCAGACTTTCGGTTTTTATTTTTGTGTTCAGAGGCGATTGGGCTATAAAAATTAGAAACAACACACATTCTATCCAGATGAGACTACTTGAAGACACTATCATACATCCAATAATGAAAAATAATAGGATAAGCAAGTTCACTATGAATGGATACAGACTGACTTTCAGGATATATCATTAAGTGGTATAATCTAGAAAAATGAATCATCTACATTCCTGAGGGATAAGAATCAGGAAACAAAACTGGTTCCTATGAGGTGGAGGTCAGACATAGTACCGTGCTCCAGCTTTGTCAGCATTTCTAACACCAGCAGTTCTCCCCACGTTCTAATTCTCTGTTGGGATCAATAATGCATTCCATTGACCACACGGAACTCACAGACTATACTCACAGTTATTTGTTTATTAGGGAAGTAACAGGTTAGAATTTGTTATCATTATCAATGTGGAAGTAACAGGAACAACTTGGGATCAGGATTTGGAGGCACATAGGCGAGACATGGAAGGTAGTGGAGAGCACAGTCTTTCCATCTTCATTGCAGGACAGCTTCCAGCCAGTACAGTGCTATCAGCTGCTTTCAGCTGCTAGCAGGCCTCTCTAAGCCCCTCTCAGCTATGCCAGCAGGCAAGTCTTTCTCTTGGCAGTGCATGCCTTTTCTTATCTATGCATGGTTTCTCTGCTTGTGCCCTCCCCACCATAGCCCTTCTGTTGCTGAATGGTTGAGATCATAACCACTGTAGCAGTTAAGCCACATTTTCAAATATTTTAGTAGTCATATGGTTGTTGTTAGGTGCTGTAGAGTCAGTACTACTGACTCATAGTGACCCTATGTACAACAGAATGAAACACTGCCTGGTCCTGCGCCAACCTCACAATCGTTACGTTTGAGACCAATGATGCTGCCACTGTGCCAATTCATCTTGTTGGGGGTCTTTCTCTTTTTCTCTGATCCTCCATTTTACCAAACATGATATCCTTCTCTAGTGACTAGTCCCTCCTGATAATATGTCCAAGTTTGAGAGACAAAGTGTGGCCATCCTGGCCTCCAAGGAGCACTCCGACTGTACTTGTTCCAACACAGACTGATTTGTTCTTTTGGCAGTCTGTGGTACTTTCAATACTTTTCTCCAACACCATAACTCAAATACATCAATTCTACAATTTTCCTTATTCAGTGTCCAACTGTCGCATGCATATGAGGTTATTGAAAATACCAGCGCTTGCGTCAGGTGCACCTTAGTCCTCAAACTGAGATCTTTGCTTTTCAGTCAACACTTTGAAGAGGTCTTTTGCAGCAAATTTGC